>NC_079165.1:53460588-53548088 GCF_947568905.1 Ostrea edulis | reverse complement strand
AACAGCTACGAAGATGTCCCACAGAAAGGGGGGGGGGTGCCAATCCCTGGATTCCCCTCTGGATCCGCCATTTGGATGGAGGGTATATTTAAAGGCAAACACTTACGTGCGGGTATTACTGTCTCATGACAGCATCTAGTTACTTTTAGTTTTAGTCCATTTCATACTTAAAGAGACACTACAGCTCATTTTGCGCAAAAATCATGAAATGACAATTTTCCCAGCGCTTTCTCAATTTTTGTTGCATTGTTGAAAGTATGAACTTTGCGAAAATAACACTTATCTAAAGTTAAAAATTATCGTGTTAACGTAAAAATTAATACTTTTTGATGGCCTATACACAAAATATCGAGTCTACTCCTTTCAATCTTCAGACGCATGCGCATAGACAGTAAACAGTGCAGCATGTCGTCCAGAGAAAGAAAGTGTAGTTGATAGATCTAGAATTTTGACAGATTCTGTGAGAAAAGAGGTAAAATTAGAATGAGTTAAAACTCATACGTGAAATAAAATTTACCGTGGTATCAGTTTGACCGTTGGAAAACAAAGAGCTCGGAGAAACACATGCAACTCAGTGGCGGATCTAGGATTTCCGAAGAGGGGTGTGAAAGTTAAAGATTAGCCAAAGTAATCGGCCATTCTGGTGCAAAATTTGGATTTTCATTCACAATCTGTGGGGTAAAAAGGGAGGGGGATCCTGGCCCCCTAAATCTGCCATTGAGACTAGCTGCGAAGACACCACGGTTAAAAGTAAGTGCTATTTTTATCTGTTAGTTGTAAAAACATCGGTCAGTAGGAACATGGAAGGTTTCTGTTGAAATAATGATTTATAATTACTTATTATAAGGAGCAGGGAATAATCTTATACTTGAAAGGTGAGTGTGGACCCCCTTCAAGGGGAATTTAAATAATGTCCTACAGAACACCTTTGCTGTCATTCAAAACCACGTGATGTAAATAAGCATTCAAAAGTCCGAGTCAGCATGAAGAAACCTTTGAATTCCGAACGATCTTCAAAGCGCAGTTGAGAGTAAATTGATGCATCCCAATTGTTCAAAATTGTCAGTATCGATATGAAATTTATCATTTTATCAATACATGGTTTTAAAAACACTTTATTAAAATGTGGAAAATGAGCTGTAGTGTCTCTTTAAACAATTTAGCTATTGACATTTACGTATCATCCAATCGAAATTCAGCGCACATGCTGGTAAGTTGATTGATTGATTAGGGTTTTACGCCGTTTTTGGCAATATTTCAGGCATCCCACGGCGGGGGAAATACAGGTAAAAAAAAAGGGGGGGATCAATTTAATTATTAAATCATTCTTCATTTGTTAAAAACCATTTCAATAACATTTTGAAGAAATTTTTGATATCTGTGAACAGTTCTTTATTGGTTCCAAAGTGGTGTTCAAGCACCAATAAAGAACTGAAGTTCTTGAGAAAATTGTTTAACAGTTCTTGAACTGTTCAAGATATTTGAAATTAGTTCAAGAGCACAAGAACTTTTAGCTGGGGAAGGCCTGTGTGCCACTTGTATTGTAATGCAGACAGATATTTCCCTTAGAAGACATAATGAAGGAGGAATGGGGGATCAAATAATTGAGGACTCAGCAAGATTAAATGTTTTCAGAATTAAAGTAGAAGCTTATAATTAATTTTCCTGTGATCCTTTGGGGACAAATAATGTTTGCACGCCAAGTACAATTGGGTTTACAAGAGGCATTATTGGTCAACTCATGGAGATGTAATATAATACAGCCCATTTTACTTTAGTATTTGTAGATGATTGTGATGTATTGATCACTAGGATTCTGCTTGTCTGTCAGTCAAACACTAAGGTCTCTTAAGATTATTGGAAAGCATTGCTGGATGTTGAGGCCTATTTTTGTTACACAATAAAAGTGTTGCTGATGACAGATTGACATGGAAAGGATATATGGAAAAACTGTGAATCTGGATCTCAAAAGGGAAGACAATTGTTACAGTATTACAATACAACTTTTATAGAATTTTCCTTATAAATAAGAACAAGATTATTTTGATCAAATCAGCTGCTCGAATTTTAGATATTCTAAATTATTTGCAAGGAAACAAACAAAAATTGAAATATGAAATATAAACTGGAAACAAAAGAAACAATTTGATTTGAATATTCACTTTATATAGAAAGCATTAATCCTATCATTTATGCAAGAACACTCGAGTGATTTTCAAAAATTATAAAATGAAATATCATTCAAGCATGTAAATGCACTAATGCAACGTATTGTATGAAGAAAAACTATTACCACCTTATAAATGCAGATGTTTAGAAATTAAATTTTGATTGATATATCTGTCCATTGAATGAAAGCGAAAGAAAGAAGATTTCTTTTAAAAAACGAAAAAATAATCATCATTAGGAGACTTTGCAGTCTGACTAAAGCCAGCCCTACTATTTTACTGCGTTAGTAGGGCTTTAGTAGCTACTTACGCAGTAAAATAGTAGGGCTTTAGTAGCTACTTATGCAGTAAAATAGTAGGGCCTTAGTAGCTATACTTATGCAGTAAAATAGTAGGGCCTTAGTAGCTATACTTACACAGTAAAATAGTAGGGCTTTAGTAGCTACTTATGCAGTAAAATAGTAGGGCCTTAGTAGCTATACTTACGCAGTAAAATAGTAGGGCTTTAGTAGCTACTTATGCAGTAAAATAGTAGGGCCTTAGTAGCTATACTTATGCAGTAAAATAGTAGGGCTTTAGTAGCTATACTTACACAGTAAAATAGTAGGGCTTTAGTAGCTATACTTATGCAGTAAAATAGTAGGGCTTTAGTAGCTATACTTACACAGTAAAATAGTAGGGCTTTAGTAGCTATACTTATGCAGTAAAATAGTAGGGCTTTAGTAGCTATACTTATGCAGTAAAATAGTAGGGCAGTCAGTGCTCCCACTGGACCAAAATTCCCTTTCGCCACTTTTTTGGGGTGCGGCGCAGCGCAAATAATCTCGTGCTTTACAATTATTTCCATCATATTATTTTATTCATTAAACTGATTTTAGCTTTTGGAATCAGTTACATTACTTAATCATATCCAGCTACCATACCTAAACACTTCTTTCTGAAATAATAAGAAGTTGATTTGTTTGATTATTAAATTATATTGTGGAAATCAAAAATCGGGTAATAAACCTGCGTGCCACAGCAGCCATGAGTGATGTCAGTTTCCATGCACACCAAATCATGTGTATGTCAGGGCATTGAAGCGAGGCGTCATTGAAAACCTATAACAGAAATTTATTGAGTCAACAGAAGCGTTCAGTGAGCTCATGTTTGTCAACAATTACAAATCAAAATCAAAACCATCCCTTACCATATCCTCTGCGATGTCAGGGAGATTCATCTGCGTCCTCTGTCCTGTCTATAAATGATTTGCCTACACCTGACGATTGTCACCCTGTTCTTCATGTTCCTCCACCTCAGTCTTCTGTTAACTCCGTAATGTTCACAGAATATCCTTCAAAGTCGGTCTTCATCAATTGTGTCTTCAACTTTCAAAGGCGCATCAAAACTGTAACATTGCGCGCACCCCTTTCACAGTACGTTTTTATCAGTTTTTCCAAAATTACCAATTTAAACATAAGGAAGAGTTTTCAATCATATACTCCTGAGTTAATGTATATGTCTTTGTTGCTATACTTGCTTTTCAGCATCTAATTAATAATTAAAACAGTTCTTCATTTGATGGAACTTTGTTTTGTGTTTTCGTCATTTTGAACGAAGCTTTATGTAGATCCAACAATGTGAAATGTATGGAAACATGTTAACACAATTCAGCTATGGTTATCGATTAAAAAATGTAAATATAAGTAATAAGTTATCATTTTAAAATACGTATTAAAATATCTCTAAAATCACTAGGGCCTTGAAAATATTTCGACATAAGCGAGATATTCGAGATTACCGTGTTCGAGATATCAGAAGTTTTTTTAATCATTTATATAGGGAAAACGGCAGGGACCAGCAGTCGACTTCGACTCAAGGGGTATTCAAGATAAACCATATTCGAGATACAGATATTTTACTGTATCTATCGGGATATGAATATGGGTTGGTCACATGATCAAATTCCATAAAGCCCATTAAATAAATATGTGCGTTGAATGATTAATTTTATTTCATATTTTCATTTGGAGAAAGTGTATGTAACTTTTTACCAAGAGATTTGTATGAAAATATAATTTCTTTGAAAAATATTTCGATAAAACATGCTCTTCCCATATACTTCAATGTAAAATTCTAGGTGAAATAAATCAAGCAGTAATCAAAATTCTGAAATGTCCTATGGTGGATTATTTTTATTAGGTCACCATAGGTCACTCAGGTGACCTATTGCAATTGATTGTCGTCCGTGGTCGTGCATGCATGGACACAATTAGAGCTGAAAATTTTCAAATTTTATTTTTTGATTTCTAATGTTTAGAATGCTTAACTAAGGTATTACTAATGATCAACAAAAATTTGAATGTCAGTATAGTCAAGGTTCATGGGAGATACAGAGGTTATGTAAACAAGGCTCATGCCATGTCTTTGTTTGCACAGGTTAAATAAACTAGTAAAAGTTTTGTTTAAAGCAGATTTTCCAATTTATAAGTGAATTCTGAACACAATTAAATATTTTCTAGTGTTTGGCACATCTCATGTTGTTTTAAAAACGCTATTTTCTATGTAACAGTCTAATGTAAACAAAAACATGGCACAAGCCTTGTTTACATAACAAAGAATTCCATTAAAGCTTCATGACATAGTGAAGATTCAAGTTTGTAAAAAATCATGACCCCTGGGTTAGGATGGGGCCACAATACCGAGTGCTGTATCTCACTTTTAACTCAACAACTGATATTCAAATTTTGGTTGACCATTAGAAATATCTTAGTTACGCATTGTAAACAGTAAAAATGGAAAAATGAAATTTGAAAATTTTCAGCTCAAATCGAGTCCATGCCCCTTTAACAATTGAACATTTTTTTCTTCTTGATAACTACTATTCCAATTCTTTTCAAATTTGGTATGAAGTATCCTTGGGACAAGGGGGGCAGAAAATATAAATTTCAGGACTGCTGGGGCCCAAGGGGTGGGGCCAAAATTGACTAATTTTGAAAAATCTTCTTCTCTAGAACTACAAATCTGTAAGAAAGATCAAAGCTGTATGATCTGATGTCCATGTATTATATTTAGTTCACATGACCCTGGGGTAGTGGTTCTGAATTTAAGTTTGAATTTAATATCAGCTGCCTTTCCAATTGAATATAATGAAATGGATAGATCATATACTGGTATATTAGTTTTTTCATCTTTACCAATTTGTACTGATTTGCGATGTTGATTTGTCTACACTGACAATGTCGCTATTTGACTTTTGTTTCTTGAGCAGAGGCAAAAGTGGAAATAAGGATACCATCAAAGAAATCAAAAGGCAGAGCATGTTTTAACACAGGATTGTAATGAAAACTGGTATTTTAATTTGTGTAATCCTGGATGAATAAAGGCTATCATTAAACAAAGGAAAACAATATATGTGCTACAATCAGAATGAATACAGCATTAATTAAGTCATTTATAGAGACCTGCTAGGGTGGTGCTCTTTTTTACACCTATACACGGTCTTGAGTATTAGCAACATAACATATATATATATAAGGACTAGGAATGGTCATTTATTCAGCAAACTAAATGACAGAAAAAATTATGCAATATTACGTAATCAAACAACAACGCTATAAATTTATTTCACACATAAAACGTTGCATTTTACAATACAAATTGATTATAATATAATACAAAAGTTAAGTTAAAGGTGTCAAAGATGGGGCGTCATTGGCCCACACATGAAATAATGCATCTATAATATGGATTTGTTACATAATAATTCTAAAG
Source organism: Ostrea edulis (assembly GCF_947568905.1). Classification (NCBI taxonomy): domain Eukaryota; kingdom Metazoa; phylum Mollusca; class Bivalvia; order Ostreida; family Ostreidae; genus Ostrea; species Ostrea edulis. The sequence continues at coordinate 53,542,167 of NC_079165.1, read as the reverse complement.
TTGAATTAAAGGTGACAAAGATCAGGTGGTGGGGAGAGTGGTGGTCTTCAAAAAATGTAAACAAAATGGAGACTGAGTCTATCTACTCGCGCATGCGCAAATCAACTATACATAAATGCCCCCAATTGGGTTGGCGCTCAGTCTGATTAAAATCAAACCTCTCACTAAATTCGCTCGATATACGGACAGTCACTGTGTTGTCCGTATATTGAGCAAAGTGTCAGAGAGGTTTGATTTTAATCAGACTGGTTGGCGTTAAATACAAAATATATTCAGCTATCAGTTTCTACAAATGTTTTTATGAAAATGTTTTTAATATGATAAACCTATTTTATTCTGAGAATTATCTCATATTTCATTTCATCGTTCTGATGACAATAGTAATAATCAATACAGAGTATGTTATTTATGGTGCGGAGAGAAAAGAAGAAATTATATAAATGAGGTCAGGTTTACTGATGTTGAGGTCAGGTCTTGCAAAATTTTAAGGTACTGGTCCAACTGGTGAAGCCACCTCAACTAGCAACAACCGCGCTCGCTAGGTGGCGCGTCATGTTCTATTTTTATTTCTACTGGAAAAGTGGAACGAGGTTCCACCCTGTTTTTTATGGGCTAGTATGGATAAACCTAGAGCCTATGAATGATGCGAAGTTGATCGTTCGGATCTAAATAAGCTATATTTAGCGTATCTCACGTGATTAGGCACATTCCAGAAAATCCCTTTGAGATTGAAGCGGTTAAGCAGAGCGAATATATGTAAACATTGACGTAACGGTGAAATACGCAACAAAGAGTGACATATTAATAAACTTTATGCATAAATAAATTATACTGAGGTCAAACATGGACGATAATTGCCCGTGTTCATATAGTATTTGATTGATTTCAATATCCAAGGAAAGATAACTCTCAATATTAACGTACACACAACGTACCGGAAGTTTACAATAATACAATGTTTATACATCACATGTGAGTGAATCTTTATTTTCATCAGAATATTTTTCATCACACTCACAGACCAGGTCCCCATACCCCTACCAGTGTCAATCTATGACTGATAGTAGTGCAGTATTTAATTTGATATAGTCTAGGCTAGGGGAAATTCGAAATATAGTGACATTTCTTCCTCACTGAATTAGCTGGATTTTCAGTGTTTAAAGAAAAGTGGAGTATGGACTGGGGGGTTAAAAATGCTATTTGCCAAATTTTCAACAATATTAATTACAAGGCAAGACAAATTTAAAAGGGGTCATAAGCTACAGATGATATAATTTTCACTTGCAAGTTGCAGTGCCACTAGTTACACTTAGTGACTTATTTACAGAGTAATAAAATAACTTACAGACAAATAGTTTATTTATCTATTATTTCAATTTTTTTTTAATATCATGGTTTGTACTTGAAGAGCCATTGCAATAAAGGGACATTATTGGTGTTACAAAAAAATCTGATCGTTGCAGTTTTTAAATTTCTGAATTCTGAAAAAATAAAAATAACTAAATAATAAACATTTCAACCATTCATTCTCAGACAGATTCTGATACCACTCAGCCCCCAGACTGGCCAGAGACTTATTTTGCTTCTGTCAGTTCTGTTGCAACTCAGCCCCCAGACTGGCCAGAGAGTCCAGTGTTTCGGTAAATTCTGATAATGATACTACTCAGCTTCTCTCCCCCCTCCCCCGACAGCTCTACCAGAAGTTCTCAGAAAAGACTTGCTGATGTTTAATAAATCAGTTTTCCTATTAGTTTTACTTTTGCTCCTGTTCACCAGTTCATTAGGCTATGGCTCTGTATACCTCTTCCTTTCCTTATCTGTGAAGTCCAGAGGTGAGATATATTTTTTCCAAAACAACTAAGAATATTCATGGAACAATTTAGTATCAGTTGTTTTCCTTTCTATGTTGTATGCCTTATTTCAAGAAATAACTTTGGGTCACTTTTTAATGTGAAATGGAACATTTTCCGTTTTTGACAACCTGACGGTAGGGCTGTTTAAGACACTATACCTCATTTTCTGCAAGAAAGTGGAGTAAAACGAATTCAGATTTGGATTCAGCATACTCAAAATTGGTAATTACGCCTGATTTTTATTGTTTTCGGTAATGATGTTTCAAGAAATAACTTTGGGTCACTTTTTAATGTGAAATGAAACATTTTCCGTTTTTGGCAACCTGACTGTAGGGGTGTTTAAAACACTATACCTCATTTTCTATAAGAAAGTGGAGTAAAAGGAATCCAGATTTGAAATCAGCATACTCAAAATTGGGAATTACACCTGATTTTTATTGTTTTGGGTAATTTTTAAAAAAATGGGTGGTGGTTGCTACCTCAACCAAAATTTTAAATTTCATGATCCCTGAGGTAGAGGTTCTATAAGTATTTTTGAAAATTTGCATATAGGTAAATATTGGGGGGGGAAATCTTTTAAAAATCACAACAGCTGAACAACAGCAGAACCATAGTGACTCAGGCGAGCTATGGGCCTCTTGTTTAATCATAAACCGATTGTGTATTTTCTTTGCAAAGCCATTTTAAAGATTAGCCAGTGCCATTTGATAAACATTCATAGCAGAATCTGATTATATAGAGATTGATCAAAAATCAATAGTATGTGAAGTATTTCCGTTTTCAAGTAGAGAATCTTCAATTGAAATATAGTTGGTTTTTTGTATAGTAACTTTCATTACTTTGAGTTTTGTATTTGCAGAATGGGCTGATGAGAGTCTACCATCCAGTAATATTCTACGTCTGATATATCAAGGAAGGTTCTTACATGGAAATGTAACACTGGGAGGTAAAGTATATATATGATCAAAACAAGTCCATGACCACCCTAATTGCTCTGCATTTGGAGTGTTGCACTTTTAGAAACATTGAGAGTCATCCACCATTATATAAAACTACCCCGTGGCAGGGGCTCATCCAGGAATTTTTGAAGGGGGATTCTACCTTTAATTTTGGTTTTCAAAGAGAGGTCCTACCCTCAAAATGCGTTATTTTTACCTTTTTTAGCAAAATTTTCGGACGAGGGGGGTGGGGGGTTCCGACTCTCTGGATCTGCCACTTTGTGGTAAAACAAAATCGCAGCACAACCAAGACTTGATGGAGGAAGGTTAAAGGATTATTCTTGACACGATTGTTGTACAGCTGATTTTTTAAAGTAAATCTACTATGAAGCAAATTGTGACGGGGAAAAACGATATCTGTCAAAAATATCACCATCACTCAAAGATATCACCCTTCCAAAGGATTGGGCCTGTCAAGGATTCTTCTAATCCTCACAATCATTACATTCCTATGATGTCTGCATTGACAAAGTCGTTTGATAGCCATTTTGTGTAACTGAAGGCTCAAGTGAGCTTTTCTGATCACATTTTGTCCGGCGTCCGTCTGTGTGTCCGTCTGTCTGTAAACTTTTCACATTTTCATCTTCTTCTCATGAACCACTGGGCCAATTTCAACCAAACATGGCCAAAAGCATCCTTGGGTGAAGGGCTTTCAAGTATGTTCAAATGAAGGGCCATGTCCCTTTCAAAGGGGAGATAATCACAAAAATGCAAAAATAGGGTGGGGTCATTTAAAAATCTTCTTCTAAAGAACCACTGGGTCAGAAGAGCTGAAATATACCTGAAAGCTTCCTGACATATTGCAGATTCAAGTTTATTCAAATCATGGCCCCCGGTGGTAGGATGGGGCCACAAGGGGGGATCAAAGTTTTACATACAAATATATAGGGAAAAACTTTAAAAATCTTCTTCTCTAGAACCACTAAGCCAGAAAAGCTGAGATTTACATGAAAGCTTCCTGATATAATGCAGATTCAAGTTTGTTCAAATCATGGGCCCCGGGGGTTGGATGGGGCCACAATAGGGGATCAAAGTTTTACATACAAATATATAGGAAAAATCTTTAAAAATCTTCTTCTCAAGAACCACTAAGCCAGAAAAGCTGAGATTTACATGAAAGCTTCCTGACATAATGCAGATTCAAGTTTGTTCAAATCATGGTCCCCAGGGGTAGGATGGGGCCACAAGGGGGGAACGAAGTTTTACATACAAATATATAGGAAAAATCTTTAAAAATCTTCTTCTCAAGAACCACTAAGCCAGAAAAGCTGAGATTTACATGAAAGCTTCCTAATATAATGCAGATTCAAGTTTGTTCAAATCATGGGCCCTGGGAGTTGGATGGGGCCACAATAGGGGATCAAAGTTTTACATACAAATATATAGGAACAATCTTTAAAAATCTTCTCAAGAACCACTACGCCAGAAAAGCTGAGATTTACATGAAAGCTTCCTGACATAATGCAGATTCAAGTTTGTTCAAATCATGGTCCCCAGGGGTAGGATGGGGCCACAAGGGGGGAACGAAGTTTTACATACAAATATATAGGAACAATCTTTAAAAATATTCTTCTCAAGAACCACTAAGCCAGAAAAGCTGATTTTTACATGAAAACTTTCTGACATAGTGCAGATTCAAGTTTGTTCAAATCATGGCCCCCGGGGGTAGGATGGGGCGACAAGGGGGATCAAAGTTTTACATACAAATATATAAATAAAATCTTTTTCTCAATAACCACTGAGTCAGAAAAGCAGATATTTACAAGAAAACTTTCTGACATAGTGCAGATTCAAGTTTGTTCAAATCATGGCCCCCGGTGGTAGGATGGGGCCACAAGTGGGGGGGGGGGGGGTCAAAGTTTTACATACAAATATAGGAAAAAGCTCTAAAAATCTTCTTCTCCAGAACCATTGGGCCAAAGAAGTTGACATTTACATGAAAGCTTTCTGACATAGTGTAGATTCAAGTTTGCATAGGGTAGTTTGGGCCATAATAGGGACTAAGGTTTTACATGCAAATATATATGAAAAGTCTTCAGATATGGGCCAAGGTGACTCAGGTGAGCGATGTGGCCCATGGGCCTCTTGTTATATATCCGATGCTGTAATTTTTCCTTTTCACAAAAAAAAAAAAAAAGAAAGAAAGAAAGAAAAGAAAATAGATTCCCCTGGATTGGATATTTGGACAGATGCCTCCGTCGAAATCTTGGGACAGTCCATAATATTCATGTGTCATGTGTGGAATATCAGTCAACTTCAGCTGGTGCTAACAATTATTCTGCACCTTAGTAATAATGCTTTTTGCTTCCAATAAGTTATCTGTTTATGAAACTAACTTCTAATTAGTATTAGTTATGCATTGCATACCATTTAGATATGTAAATCCCAAAATAAAAACAAACACTTGTTTTCAGATGGCATCCTTGACGTACGTTGGGTTGCACTAATCACCTAAACAAGTATAACCCTACCTGACCTTACCATGCATACATTTTGCCGTGGATACACTTTTAAATTCTTATTAATGAATTTTAAAGAAATATTCTTCATAATTAATATGTGTAATTCTTCATATATTGAAGGAGGTTGAAAACATATTTAACATTATTGAATTCATTCATTGTATAAAATTTGTTGACTATCAACAGTAAATTGATCTAACCTATATAAAATTCAGAATTTTTGAATAAATGTTTATAGGGTTCATAAATTTTATTTATAACTTTACTTGACTTCATAAATAAGACTTTAAAACTTAAAGTAAATTTTTAGAGAAAATAGATATGCTTGGTGTAGGGTCAGTCAGGATTTTAGTACTTCAGGTGATTAGTGCGTCCCTATATATACGTCATGGATGCCATCTTTTGAATGGAAAAACGATGTGGTTCTTTTATTTTGGGATTTACATAACTAAACGGTAAACAATGGACATTTGATAATGATAGAAAGTTAATTTAATAAACAAATAACATTTTTGAAGGAAACAGCATTGTTGCCAAGGTGCACAATAGTCGCTATATACCACCATCTTAAAAGTTGACAGTGAAGAGAATATTAAAGTTGATAATAAAACGTTGACCTCAAATCAAGTTCATTTTTATTACTTAACATTTTGTCATTTGAACTTTTTTTTTTTTTTTTAACCTCCGAACGGATTTGAAAATTTTGAAATCCTTAAACCAATTTTTAAAAAAAATTGGCCTAAATACACTTGAGATTTTATTTGAGGTTGCTATTTACCAATCTCAGGATTTTCTGAGAAATCTCAAATATTTTTCTTAGCTGAGTTTAAAAATATTTTGGTGGCACACACATTTAAGAAAAATCTCAAATTTAAAAAAAAAACATATCTGAGTTTGAGAAAATGTTTATTTGGTGGCACAGTTTAGTGCAGATCGATTGGTGACTTTGACCATGCCAATCAGTTTGGAGTCTCAAGATAAACCAACAATATTAAACAATTTCATGGAAAAACAAAAGAGTTAGACTGATTCTGAAGTTAAGTGTAGGGAGAGGGCTTAAATAGGCTATGCCTGCTGCCCGATCCCATTCACTTTGTGAATAAAATATAGTTTTTTTAAAAAAAAGTGTACCAAAAATCCTGTGTATGTGCATGCATTTTCAGAAAAAATGACATTGTTCTGCACATCTACAAATGTTATACTAGCTATCATCCTAAAATGGTTTCACATTGATCCCTTGAGTAGTTTCTGAGAACACTCCTGGACAAAAAAGTTCCAGAGAAACAGAATAAAAACAATATAATCCCAAACTTCATTTGGAGAAAACAATAGGAAACAGCAAAAACAATTATGTCCCCAACACTATTTGTTTGGAGACAACATAATAATAAACCATACAATATAGGATCTTCTGTAAACACAGAGTCAGACCAATCCCAGACTATGTTTGGGGAACATAGTAAGAAACATAGTAAAAACAATATGTTCCCAAACTTTGTTTAACATTAAGAACGATACATTGATGGGTATATAATAATAATAGTTATCAATGTTATTAAACAGGATATTTGGTACACTTTTTTTTTTTTAAACTATATTTTATTCACAAATAGCAATTATGTTCCTAAACTTTGGGGAACATGATTATGAAGACAAGTATATCATTGGGGAAAATGTGTTTGATTAATAACTGACAGAGCCATATGCATCAACACATCATATTCTGATCTTTTTATTTTAAAACCACCACCACTATAACCACTTTCTTCTTGTTGGACCACCATAAATGTAGTGCTGAATGAGATGCTGTCAATAAGACTGTTTCATCTAATATAGTTTTTTATTAGGAATACTAAGGAGTTCTTGTGTCTTTGCTATTACATGCCCCTTGGGTGAATGCTGACATCTGATTTTACTTTGTGATTACAATTCTGGCTTGATGCATTCACTGCCCTATTGTAACCACCAGATCAATATATCTACTGAATGCATACCAGGCAGAACTGTTTCAGATCAATAGCTGTACTAAGCTTCGGCTGGCCATGTTACTTTTCACACAAAAGAGGCCTTTTAGAATGACTATCAACTGCAGCATTATTAAATTAAAATTTCATACAGAATTTGGTCGCTCCACCTTCTTTGATTCAGTTTGTTAAAGATGATCATGTAGTTGCTAGGCTAACATATATATATATATTATTATATATATTATACATAAAGCACGATAATAGCAACAGCTGCCTTAAGTGCAATCTAATTAAAATTAGATCATATGATCCGCTCATCTACTATTGCTACACATAGCTCAATGATCGTGTAGCGTGTGACAGTGTGGTGAGAATTCCACCGTCATCAAAAGCAGGTTTTTTGACTTGCCTAGATGGTCAAGCTGTCTAGCGTGCTGGTTACATGCTGCTAGGAGATTTGGTTCCGCAGGTCGTGAGTTCAACCCCTTGTAGGGGCAAAAGTGGGTATCCAAATAAAGTGAAATTTTCTGTGCTTTATATATATTTATATTTATGTGTGTGTGTGTATGTATATATATATATATATATATGCAGTAGGTCAAAATTATGCTGCATAATGAAATGGATTACTTAAATTTCTATGCCCCACCATGAATATGGCCGGGGCATATACAGTGATCCCCCACTATATTACCCCCCGTTATAATGCCACCCCCGCATATCGTCAAAAAAGTTCAAAGTCCCGATTTCCTCGCTATGTAAAACCCCATTATAATGCCATTCCCCTCATACCGCCAACCTATTTACAGGTACGATTTGGTCAATTACCGTTATAATCACCCCCGCTAATTATCACCAATCAACGGCAGGAAAATTTCAGTGAGCAGTCTTAACCAATTATCCACCGTTAGTCCTCCAGGTATTAAAGTTTGGAGCAGATAATAAGTTACGTAAACGATAATCATCCGAGTTCAAATATGCAGTATTGTTTTTCAAATCTGAGTATGGCGGACACACCGAAATCTGATAGCACATTGATGTAGTAGATAAAATTTGTTTGATTTCTTATGACAGCTGTACCCCCTCCCCCGATATAATGCCAAAATTGCATAGGTACAAATGTTGGCGTTGTAACGGGGGATCACTGTAGTTTTTGTCATGTCTGTTCCGTTCTTCAGTCTGTCCTTCCGTCACACTTTGCATTTAGCTCCGTGTTTAGCTCAGTTTAAAAGAAACTATTCAAGATATTTTCTTGAATAGTTTATATAGGTGCATATTAAACACAACTGAGTATTATATTCGGCAAAATATGGTACTATATATTATGTCTTACAAAACTTTATAGACAATGTGAACTATAATTACATGTATCTTGTTTAAATCAACGTTGTTAAGCAAATTCGCAATATGTACAAACCTTCCGCAATTTTACAATGTTTATGGCAACGTCAGCCACCTATTTTACTTCATTACACAATTTTCATATATAATTGTTCTGGTGACAACCACCCAACAGTCAAAACCAGTCAACCAAATGAATTTACCTGTGCATTATCATGATGTGATGGTGATCTGTGTGTTTCTTCTAGTATTATAGACTGTATGACATATATATGAACCATATTAATGTTCATAACATTAGTGTATGTAAAATTTAATTCATTTCTGGATGAGAAGATTTAACAATTTTGTGATCATTAAGATGTTATATTGATCTGATGTTTGAAGACTAAAATTTTATTTAATCAGAGTGATGTCTTTTCAGCTTTGCAACTACCACAAGGAAAGACAACTGTCATGCATTTGGTGCCCAGAGAAAACTTACCAGAGCCAAATAATCAAGGTATATTTGTTTTATGAGCAGTATATTGAATAATTTATGATATTATAAATATTGTGAATGATGTAAATGTATGTGTTCTTGCCAAAGAATATCCTAAGTTTTAATTTGAAAATATACTCTGTGTAGAAAAATATGATGAATGTAAATGTAGTTTACAAGAGATCAGAGGCTGCATTAAGTTAATGATTAATTGTTTTCAGAAATCCATGACTCAGTATTTCATCTTAAAGACTCAATTTTAAGCCACATGCCTTGAAATTTACCTGGACTAAGATAAAGAACATACTGCCTGTCAATCAAATACAAGACAATAGTTCAGGCCCTGACATAGCTGCAGATCTGTAGTTCTCTGGGGAAATATTGGGACAGACCAGAGAGCTGCAGATCCACCCCTTATAAAAACCTTCAATTTTCGGCACAGAAAAAAATATGCATGGTTGAGGCCTTATATCGTTTTATTCTTGCATTGCCGTCTCAAAAATTAAGTTCCAAACATATTTTCCCACTATACTTGCGTCCAAACATACCTTTAAATACTGATTAAAGTCCCATGTGACCTGAAAACTCACAGCCTCCAATGATTCCGTTTGTTGATGTAGCTGTGTTAGGTAGCCAGTCAAATTGAACCCCATTGATTTTTTAATTATTTTACTGAGATTTGGGGTGGATTTCCAGTCAGACTTGGGGTCCTCTGCTCTATCTTTTTTCCCGCGGAAAAGGCGAGCAGACGTGTTTTCTGTAGACTCAGTGCTGTAGTCGTGGTATTTGTCTGGTATTTGTAGGTTGTCTTGTTTATTAGAAATTATTTGTTAACATATGTGTTTTTCTGGTAATCACTTTATTAGCAACGCCAGTAGGATACAAAAAACATGGCATGAGCCTTGTTTACATAACGAAGAATTGTTAATGCTGTATCTCACTTGTAACTCAACAACTGATATTAAAATTTTGGTTGACCATTAGAAATACTTTGTTAAAAATGGAAAATAAAAATAAAATTTGAAAATGCTCACCTCAAAACGTGTCCATGCCCCTTTAAGAACACATCTTGTTCTAAACTGTTGCTGAACATAAGAATTTAGCTTAGATAGTCAGAACAGGAAATTTTTTCTAGATTTCATAGCCCTTGAGAGTAGTGATACTTTTTCGCTAGAACGCAGGTGACCGATAAGGCCTGTGGGCCTCTTGTTTTTTTACTTTCTGTGTATTTCATTGTGTTTAGCAATTAGCACCTAGGTAGACCCTGGCCACTCCAGGTAAATAACATCCATGAAATGGGTCTTTAAGTGCTTATTGTCAGTGTGTAGAGAAAGTTTGGAACTTGATTTGTAAGTAATTCTTCAAGGTCAAGGTAACTAGTGAATTATAACTGATGAATTAGCAGCACATATGATCTTCGAAATGAATTTGCATGGTAACTTTTTCTCTTTTGTTTTCCAGGACAGTTAAAAAAAGATAAAAGTGGAGAAAGCAACTGTAGTAATTGCTGTGTTATAGTGTGACAACTCATCATCTCTTTTTCTTTGCTATATGTTGGAGTGATGGCATGGACAGTGTTCTGAAAACAAACTGTCAGGCCTTATACACTGACCATTTGTCATGGCAAAGACTCTTGACAACTACATATTGACTTTTACTATAGCTAGTCTGTGATACCAGTATATAGAAGGAACTTTGTAGAGGATTTTCAGGGAGCATCTACAGACATTTTTCTGCATTGAATTGCAAGTCACAATGAGAAGAATTTAAAAAAAATGAAAAAAGTGTCAGGTTTCGAATATCCTAGGACAAGATATTTTTTTCAGAGTTGTGCAGTGTTTGTTTATTTCTTGTAGAGCTGAATTATTGCTGGTTTAATCATGCAGAAGCATAATATAAAGTTTTCTAAATCGATTTTGAAAAATTAAAAGAATGACTAAAGTTATACACACTATTCATATTTCTATATTTGCTAATTTTGAAATTAGAAACAATGATTTATCAGAGCAAAATACCCAGAGGAAAACAATGTCTATGTGTATTTAACAGAGACTAATTTGGAAATAGATATATTATTGTTAGTTTTTGAAACTAAACAGAATTAATATGACAAACTTTAGTAACTAGATTGTCTTTATTAGGCATGGCAGTGATTTGTAATTTGAAACAACACTGGTTTTCTTATGTAAGAAGACCGGATGCTGGTTTGTGTCTGTTAAGTGATATTGGCAGAACAATTCTTGGAGGATTGCATCTTTCAAGGTCAAACAAAGAATGGGAGATATCCCAATTTGCCATTTTGTAATAACAAAGGCCATGTAACTTCTAGAAATTGTAAGAGTTATGAATCAACTGACAACCATTGCCTTTAGCATGCTTAGTGCATTACTTTCATTCAGTCTACATGTTAACTGTATGAATTTTTGTTGAAAGGTATTTTTCAAAAGCTGAAGTTGTTTTAGCAATTTTTAAATCTTTCACTCTTAAAATATTTGTAAAGAGGTATAGCGCATTTGCTGCCGATACAGCCGACTCAGAAATCTAAATGGAAAACACCGGTTTCCAATAATAGACTGGCGTGTTATATTTAAATATGAACAGTACAATATTTTCATAGACCTGTGCATTCATATTGCACAACAACCCTTTTACATATGGCATTACTTAACTCACTGTTCTGACATGACTGCAGGGCCTTTAATAGATGTCATCAGTTCATTTGCCTTTGGTTGATAATTCGAGTGTTTATCTTTGCCTAAATATTATATGACAGTTGCTACATGAGTTTTTATTTTTTTTTTTTTTTTTTTTTGAGAAGTCAAACTGTATAACAGTTCTTTTCCTCTCTTGACTTATTTTTACTTATTACATGCTGTGCATTTGTGTCCTTTTTCTTGTAGTATTTGTTTAGCTTTTCATCAGTCACATTACGGTTTGAAATTCCTGTGCACACAGGAACATGTTAGTGTAAACAAGCGAAACTACAATGATCTCGGAATAAATTCCCTTTCTTTAAGTCGTAACTTGCAAATATTAGAAGTTATGATGAAAATGACTAATATTTGTTATAATATATGTATCACATTTAACCCCCCCCCCCCCCCTAAAAAAAACAACCCCAAAAAATGAAAAGCAAAAGAAAAAAAAATTAGATTGGAAAAATATTGGACTTGAACTCAGGGAATGTATGGTTTAAGTGTAAGATTACCGAGCACCTAAACCACTAGGCCACCCAGGCTTGTAAGTTTAAAGGTTTAACTTTTGACAGGCTGCTAAATCTCCAGGTAAATTTTGAGAAAGATTTTTTCTTATTTTATCCATTTTCATCAAGAGGACCACCTTAAACCAAATTTCCTCAAACGGACTTATATACAGTCATAAGCAGGTAAAACAACTTCAGTGATTTATTTCTGGTTTAAGGTGGCCTTTTGCAACAGTTTGCAATTTTTTATGCCCATTACGTTACATCTACTATATAATCACGGTGATGTTTATGCTTGTCAAATAAATATACTATCAACATATCGATATCTTTATTAAGTAATTTGGGTAAACACAAGTATAAACTGACATTGTATAGCAGACTATTTGTAAAAAATGATATTCAAGAAAAAGGTATTTATGTAGGCGAAATTGCATACCAAGTGCGCTATACCTCTTCGTTGATTATTCAAATGAATGTGCTGCTAAGGAGATAATGAAATTTTAAAAGATTCTAAGGACAATTTTGGTCCAGGAATGGGATAATTATTTTGAAATGATTATTTTAGCATCAACCTCTCATAAATCCACCCACTTACTATTATAGCAAAATTAAAGAGGAGGAGTTGCTTTGAATGCTATGTCTGGAAGATCATATTTATTTTTTGTAGCTATTAAAATCAGAGGAGTATGAAATGTTCTGAAGTTAATTTTGAAAAACGATTTAAAATATATTCCATGTCAGTGAGGACATTTTTAGCATAATTATGTGTAACAGATGAAAATGGAATTTGTCAAAGCATACAATTGATCATTGTGGATTGAATGATTTGATGCAAGATGCATGTATTACAATAAAAATTATTTGAAAGTTCAGTAATATGAAATTCATAGCATGACATAATTTTTACAATTTCTGCTTAGCAAAGTCTTTGTTATGATTAATGATAAGGTGTTAAATGTACACATTTTATTCCAGTTACAGTATTCTCTTTATTCCCAGAGTAATTTTTTTTACTCAGTTTTGATTACACACAGTCCTATGTTTTTGCCTACAAGTTATGAGATGTATTATTTCTGGTCAATAGATGCAATAAGAATATTTAGGAATGTACTGTAACGAAATTGAAGCCATTTTTAGCTCACCCGAGGTGAAAGCTCAAGTGAGCTTTTCGATCACCATTTGTCGTCCGTCTGTCCATAAACTTTTAACATTTTTGACTTCATCTCCAGAACCACACTTGCCACAAAGCATGCTCGGGTAAGAGGATTCAAGGTTTTTCTAATTAAGTGCTGCATCCTTTTTGAAATGGAGATGGTCAAGAAATGGCAAATATAGGGTAGGGTCTTTTAAAAATCTTCTTAAGAACCACTTGGTCAGGAAAGTTGAAATTTACATGAAAGCTTCCCGACATTAAATAGATATAAGTTTGTTCAAATCATGACCCCAGGGAGTAGGGTGGGGCCACAATAGATCGGAGATTTACAAGGGTTATATTAGATTACAAGGGTATCTATAGGAAAAATCTTGTATTCAATAACAACAGGACCATGGTTGGTCATATGAATATGCAAACATACCCAGATAGTGCAGATTTAAGTTTGTTCAAATTGTGGTCCCCCAAAAGGAGAATGGACTGCAATAGAGGATCATAGTTTAACATGGCAATATTCTGTATATAGGTAAACGTTTTTAAAAATCGTAATCTCAATAAAAGCAGGGTCATGATGAGTCATATTACTATGCAAGCATCTACAGGTAGTTCAAATTCAAGTTTGTTCACATCAGAGGCCCTAGGGGTAGGGTGGGACCAAAATCTGAGATCATAGTTTTATATGAGAATATAGAGGAAATGAATTAAAACAAATTCTTTTCAAGAGTAGCAGGGCCACACTAAATTATATCAAAATACAAATGTTCCCAAGTTGTGTAGATTAAAGTGTTTTTTATTTCCCAGCAACTATAGTCGGGGGAAATATTGTGTTTGTCCAGGCTGTCTGTCTAAGTCTAACCTTGCTCTTAACTTTTGAATGGTGATTGATAGGGCTCTCATATTTAAGTCTCCCAAACGAAATTTGGAGATTTATTGTTTTTGCGTGGTTCTTCTTCTTCTGCTTCTTTCTCGCGCCTAAAACTGTTCGACACCATTCTCCATAACCAGTTGATGAAAGTAATAGATATTCAAGGACATCATTAGGCCAATGTATCTAGATGTGCAAAAATGTGTTTTCAGATTGAAAGGGGGTTAGGGTACATTCAAATAGGGGGTGGGGTTTCACATAGAACTCTATGGGGGGAAATTAATTCCAAAATTCAACAGATATAACTTGACAAATATGATAGATAAAGTCCTGGGGTCTTCAGAAATGAATAGAGAATGGCAGGGCCAACAAATCAGTATCAAGTGACTCCAGTGACCTTGACCTCTGACCATGAACATAAAAACTGGTATAACTTCAAAACTGGTACTAATGACAGGACCTACAAACTAGTATTTAAGGTCAAGTGACTCCAGTGACCTTGACCTTTGAGAACATAAAACTGGTATTACTTAAGAACCAGGGATAGAGACATTTGGTCTTCAGAAATAATGAAAGGATGAGATCTACAAATCAGTATGAAGGTCAAGTGACCTCAGATCATAAACTTGGTATTACATAAGAACTAGGTCTGAGAAAGAGATGCAATCTTCAGAAATAATTAAAGGATGCTGGGATCTACAAATTGGTATCAAGGTGAAGTGACTCCAGTGACCTTGACCTCTGACCCTAAATATAAGTCTGGTATAACTTTAAAATTGGGACTGATAGAGACATGGAATGTTCAGAAATGATAAAAGGGTGTAGTGACCTACAAACTAGTATCCCCATTGACCTTGATTATAAAAACTTTTATAACTTTAGAACCAGGACTGATAGAGACATGGGATCATAAAAAATGATTAGAGGAGGTTGGGACCCACAAACTAAGGTCAAAGTCAAGTGACACCAGTTTTACTGAAGGGGGAAAAAGGGGTTTTTTTTGAAAAATTTCAAAATCAAAGCCTTCTGTGATTTAGATTTTTTAAATGAAGTTAAAACTAGCATGGATTTTGTTAAGGGAGGAAAATAGTAGTACTCAGAAAAAGCCACTTTTATACAGCCAGTACTTCGTTTGGGAGACTTTATAATTGGTAGATTATAATCATATCTTGTTCATATGTGCATTCATTGGGACAAGACGTTTTGTCATGGCAACAAAGTTTTCAATCTTGTGACCTACTTTTAAGAAAACCTAACCTATTCAATATCTTCTGAACTATTTAAGATAGAGCTTTCATATTTTCTATTTAGATTTCTTATGGCAAAACCTTTCATTTCTTGCTATGATGTGTGACCTTGATCTTCTCCAGAATAACAAGGTCATGTTGGTCATATTTGTGTGAATTCAAATTTGGTTATGTCCTGACCTTTTGGGGTTAGGTTTGGACCACAATATGGGGTCTAATATTTCATGGGAATAAAGATTAAAAAAAAAAATCACAACAGCAAAGCAACAGGAAGACCATGTTGACTCGGGTGAGCAAAGTGACCAATGAGCCTCATGTTATATTTATATAGTAGATGTTGCTTAAATTGATAAGAAATTACAACTCTCAAAATTATTGATATACATTGATGTCTTAAATTTGGTAAATTTGATACCCACCAGAAATACCTGCTATATGGTATTATGTACAACACATGTAAAACAATAAATTACAGGTACAGTAAAACATAGAGTGAACCTGCATGGCCAGCAAATCACAGTTCTTTATAACCAAATTTTGTTATATTAGAAACAATTTCATTATTTTCTTCTCATAGAGGAATAAAAATCACTTCATTTTAAGCTTGTTTTCCTGTAAATGCATCCAACAATGTGAGGAAGCATGTAGTGCCTGTAATTTTTACAAGGAAGTCCCATTTCATTTTGAGTGAACAATATACATTGATCTTAATTACAATAGTTGTTCCACAAGTTCTTGAAACAAGTAACAAGTCAAGAAGGCCTAATATCAGAAGCAAATATGGTGAAGATTTGGTTAATTTTGAAGGGATTTAAATTTTGCCTCCACTGAGAAATTTGAACTTTAGTGCTTCTTAATGAATCTTTGTTAAAATTTCCAAATTGCTTCTAAAGCATTTGTTGATATCGATGAATATTTGTGTAATAAAACCTGTATTTTTATCTATTTGTCAATGACATTGCAATAGAAATTCTAATGCTATCACATTTTATTATACACACACATTTAACATACATGTATTTAAAAGCGGAAAATAATGTCTCTTTAAATATATGAAAATAGAATTTAATTAAAATACTTGAATGTTCCAAGTATATCTAGCAATTGGTTGGACCAACAATTTTTTCAACAGATGAGTGTATTAAGTTTACCACGACTATAAACACTTGTATTTTTCATATTTAAATGCATATACACTGTACATGTGTTGACATGTATAATGTTTTTGTGATTTTTCTAAACTTAACAACACTTAATACAAAATCAGAAACTGATTGGTTATGGATTTTAAATTTGAGAGCTTCTTTGCCCATTGTAGAATATTGCCATTCAAGTATTTATATTTGTATATTAGATAACTACAACTTGTACAAGCCAATATTTTAGCTCACCTGAGCCAAAGGCTCAAGTGAGCTTTTTTTATTTATCGAAATCCTCTGGTGTCTGTTGTCATTAAATTTTCACCTTTTCATCTTCTTCTCCAGAATCCATGGGCCAGTTTCAATCAAACTTGGCAAAAATTACCCTTGGGTGAAAGGGATTGAAGTTTGTTCAATAAAGGTTCTAGCCTCAATCATCCAAACATTTGTGTATACTTACCACAAACGTCTGGACTCTGTTTAGTATTTTTTCTTAACTCAAAGCACAGTTTTTCAAAATTTTAATAAAGATACCAATTGACTAGTTCATAAAGGTTATACCTGCTCCCATGGGAAACTTTAGAAAACTTAACCTAGGAAATATCTCCTGAACTATTTACAGTAGGACTTTCATATTTTGTATATAGATTCCTTGGGACAAAACTTTATATTTCATACCATGATCTTTGACCTTGCAATTGGTTCTTGTCCATTTTTAACTTCTTCATAACTATCATTCCAATTCTTTTCAAATTTGTTATGAAGCATCTTTGGGATAAGGGGGACATAAATTGTAAATTTCAGGACTCCTGGGGCCCTAGGGACGGGGCAAAAACTGCCCAAAATTGACCCAATTTTCAAAAATCTTATCCTCTAGAACTGCACATGTGTAAGAAAAACTAAATGCATAGTGATGTAGAGTAGGAAGACCTTTACCAAAATTGTAAATTTCATGATCCCAGGGTAGGGGTTCTGATCCAGGGTGGGGCCAAACATAGTATATAGTGTTTTTGTGTAAAACATTTAAATAAAATCTTATTTAGTGCTATTGAAACTAAATGGATATTTAGAATGAGTACCAAAATTGTAAATTCCATAATCCTAGGGGTAGGGGTTTGAAGGACTTATTTAAGTTTGCTGATACTTTGTAAAATCTAAATGCATACTTAGGAATAGCAGAAAAGGATGTACTAAAATGGTGAATTTCACAACCCAGGGTTTTGACTCTAGGATGGGTCCAAATTAGTCATATCTTTTAATGTTAATGCACGTATTATATTATGTAAAACCTTTCATCAGTGTATGCACTTTTGAGGGCATTGAAGTTTTAAGAATACATTTCTTATACTGTTGCTGAACATTAGAATTTAGCTTAGATATTCAGATCAGGAAATTTTTTCTAGATTTAATAGCCCTTGGGAGTAGTGATACTTTTCACTAGTACTCAGGTGACCGATAAGGCATCTTGACCTCATAGTTAGGCCCAAATTTCAAAACTTTGGAATGGTGAGTTATGGGACTTTCATATTCCATACAATGTATGTACATTTTTTGTGACAAGACCTTTCTTTTGGTACCAGACTTTGTAAATTTGACTTTGGAATTTGACCTACATGTACTTTTAAGAAAATATGAATGAAGCAAAGTCTCATGAACTATTTTAAAATAGATAAGGCTTTTATATTATGTATATACATTCTTTATGACAGGAAATTACATTTAATACCTTTGAGTATGACCCAATTTCAAAACTTTAATGAAAAATTTAACCTTGTCATAACTTTTGAATACTGAAATTGATTGGATAATGTTTAACGTCCCTCTCAAGAATATTTCACTCGTATGGAGACTTCACCATTGCAGGGCTACAAAATTTAGGCCTATACTCGGCACTTATGGCCATTGAGCAGGGAGGGATCTTTATCGTGCCACACCTGCTGTGACACGGGACCTCAGTTTTTGCAGTCTCATCTGAAGGACTGCCCCATTTAGTCACCGTCTACGACAAGCAAGGGGTACTGAGGACCTTGTGTAACCCAGATCCCGAAAGGAATTGAATGCTGAGTGATAGATCTTTCATATTTCATGTATGCATTCCTTGTGACAAGACCTTTCTTTTGGTACCAAAGTTTTTAACCTTGTAACCTTGACCTTGGAGTTTGATCTACTTTTAAGAAAGATTACCCTAGGCCATATCTTAAATTGTCTAAGGTAGGACCTTCATATTTTGTATATAGATTCCTTATGGCAAGACCTTTCATTTTATATCATGATCTTCAACCATGTATCACGGTTATATTGGAGCTAGGTTGGGGGCCACAATATGGGTTTGACATTTTTCATGGGGCTAAAGATTGAAAAAAAAAAATCTTGAAAATCACAACAGCATGCATAGCCAAGATGACTCTGGTGAGCAATGTGGCCCATGGGCCTCTTGTATTTCAGAGTCACTGCAATTGAGAATTTTATCATGATGTGTATCAATAGTTCATGCTAGATTGCTTTAAGATATGCTCCCTGCATAAGGAAGAACATATATTCATGACTTGTTTCAGTACAGTAATTAGAAGGAAAGAAGTACATTGTACTGTAAACCAACTTTCATTGCAAAAAGTGTACATAAGATTCATGAATACTCCTTTTTCATGAATATTTGTCATTGTCACCCAATCATTAAGAATAAAGTGTTGATGTCTACTCGCTCACGTGAACACGTTTCCGATCAATGAATTGCAAATATAGGTAAACACGAATAAAAGTTGGTTAACAGTGATTATCAAATATTAGGCATCACCCAAAGAAATTGTATTGGAGGAAAAGTACAAAATCTGCATAATTATAATCTTACAGGATAGACTTTACTTATCTAGCTAAAGTTTCATTGTAAAATCGTTAAGAGAAAAACCACTATGGGACGCAAAGATATGATAATTCAAAGCCTCGCTGAGCTAACCAGATAGGTGGCAATATTTAAAGGGAAAAGGAATATATTACTGATGTTTATTTATGCATTTATGACACACTTTGTTTTGAAATATTGTGACTAAGATGATGTAGGATATATGTAATACATTCATAGTAAGTGTCCTTAAAGGTTAACTTGTAAATTTACATTGTGTCAATCAGAGAGAGTCGTCATGAAACAAGCCAACCTAGAGACGACAAAGTTGGTGCTCAACCTAAAAATTTGAATGTAGTGATTTGTTATATATCTGTAAATTTCTAGACCTGTATGTATATCTTGTTGAATTTTTTGTGTAGTTGAATCCAATTCCTCACATTTATTATGCTGTGAAGTGCAATACATGTTAGCACAACAAAATGCTGCCATGTATGACAATGCAGACCATTGTATGTAGTTGGAGAGAACTTTATCTTTTTATTGTTGAGAAAACAAGATTTTGTGATACATAGTTTCGTTATATACACTTATATATTGCTGTCATGTCAATGGCTGTCCATGATAGCCTCTTTATTGTCTGCTTATTAAGGGCAGGTCATTCAATGATACATGTTGTGGATCTGTCAGAAAAAAAATATTAAATTTTTTTTAATGATAGATGTGGTCTCTTGTGTTTCATGTAATTCAGTTTCAACAAATTGTTGGGATAAGACACTCTTCCCTACATTAAAATTTATACACGGGGTTCGAAATAAGCTCATGTCATTAAGTCCGAGACTAGTAAAACAAGAGATGTTTGTAAAACACATATGCCCCCCATGGTGCAAAATTGAAAAGGGTTATACACATGCATCATTTAATTGATAATAGTATCATCAAATCAAAATAATATCTTTCTATTTCAAGAGTGTATTGACCATGTGACCTAAAAATCAATAGGGGTCATCTTCTCCTGAAGATGTACCAGTGTACCAAGTTTGATGTCTGTCAAGCAAAGGGTTCTCAAGATATTGAACAGACAGTATATTCCTATGTCCAGTTTGACCCTTTATCTTTGACCATGTGACCTCAAAATTAATAGGGGTTCATTTTCTCCTGAAGATGTACCAAGTTTGATGTCTGTCAAGCAAAGGGTTCTCAAGATATTGAACAGACAGTATATTCCTATGTCCAGTTTGACCCTTTATCTTTGACCATGTGACCTCAAAATTAATAGGGGTTCATTTTCTCCTGAAGGTGTACCAAGTTTGATGTCTGTCAAGCAAGGGGTTCTCAAGATACTGAGTGGACAGTATATTCCTATGTCTAGTTTGACCATGTGACCTCAAAATCAATAGGGTAATCTTCTCCTGAATGTGTATCAAGTTTGATGTCGGTCAAGCAAAGGGTTCTCAAGATATTGAGTGGACAGCGTATTCCTATGTCCAGTTTGACCTTTGACAATGTAACCTCAAAATTAATAGGAGTCATCTTCTGAAGATGTATCAAATTTGATGTCTGTCAAGCGAAGGGTTCTCAAGATATTGAGCGGACAAAGTCTTCCTTTGTCCAGAGTAGATTGACCTTTTGACCTGAAAAACAATAGGGGTCCTCTTCAAACTTCCGCCAGAGTTCGTTTGCTTACAAACCAAACTCTTCCATTTAGGCATTATGGAATAGCGATTTCTTAGACCGCGTATACAATCGTAACTACTCGGCTATTTCCGTAACCGCAAATGAGTTACGGAAAAGGACGAGCGCGTGATCTGATTGGCCGCGTATACTGTGTGACGTCACTGTAGAATGACGGAAAACATAACGTCAAACGTAAACAACTTTCGAAACAAGAACGTAAACATCAAGTTCATTACTTTACACAATAATATGAATTGATAATTTGATCATTTTATGTTTAAAATAAAATCCATACTTTTATATTAATGATCTTAATGTCAATACCTTCAAACTTTTAACTACGAACTACTTCTTTAGTGTTAATTGCCTGCGTGATAATCGCGGACTCACAATATACAATATACATTTATTGGATGATAGTGAGGGAGATATGAAGATTTATTCACCCAAGAAAAATCATATTCCCCGAGGGCAACGCCCCGAACATTCATGCAATAAATTGTTTATTATACCGAAACAAAGCAAGACTACAAAATTGTATTTGAGATTGGAGTTTACTCATCTATACATCGTACATGTATGTAGCTGAGATCGCCCTAACAGTAACAGCGCGCCGTCACTACAATACGGACCTCTCCTATGTGACGCAGTACAATATACAGATTAGCGTCACATAGGAGAGGTCTATTGTAGTGTATTATGACGTCACAATAAGTCCAGTCATTCTACTTTCATAGTTCGTAAGGCACAAAATATGCGGGTCTTTGATATACAGTTTTAAAATCAACTGATTTTGGTTGATATAAAAACATGCAAGTAAATCAGCATTCAAGGAGAATGGAAATACAAAAACTGGTTATCATATCACTGTTTCGCTGTTTGTACCTTCTATATATACGTTGACGGCGCGCTGTTACTGTTGGGGCGATCTCAGCTACATACATGTACGATGTATAGATGAGTAAACTCCAATCTCAAATACAATTTTGTAGTTTTGCTTTGTTTCGGTATAATAAACAATTTATTGCATGAATGTTCGGGAGATATGAAGATTTATTCACCCAAGAAAAATCATATTCCCCTCGCGCGTTGCCCTCGGGGAATATGATTTTTCTTGGGTGAATAAATCTTCATATCTCCCTCACTATCATGCAATAAATGTATATTATTATACCTCAGTATGAGAATTCTATGCAACGCATAATATGATTGGTCTAGACAGTCACGTGCCAGGGAAGACAAAACTTCATATCTCCCTCTCAAACATCATATCTCCCTATCATATTTCCCCTTGGTCAGCTTCGTGCATTTTCCATAAATTTAACCTCAAAGTAAACGAAGTTGCCCTCGGGGAATATGATTTTTCTTGGGTGAATAAATCTTCATATCTCCCTCACTATCATGCAATAAATGTATAATATTGTACTGCGTCACATAGGAGAGGTCTATTCGTAGGTGACGTAATGAGGCCTCGACGGGGAGTTTGGGTCCTCTTCTTCTCATAACTAACCCACTTATGAAATATTACCATCAAGTGATTGGTTCTTAAGATATTGAGCGGACAACATGTGGTCTACCGACCGACCGACAGGTGCAAACCAATATGCCTCTCTTCTTCGAAGGTGGAAAGGGCTGCACGTGCTGGAGCTCCAGTTCAGGGTTCAGTGAGGAACCAGACCAAGGTCAGAGGTCATACATTAGGTTAACATACAGAGAACATACGTTTCACTACATTCCTCCCCGTTCTATATGAAAAAGTATGACATTTAGGAGTGCAATGTGCCAATACAATCTCAAAAATATAAACAATGAAATCACTTACTTTAAGCACGATAGAGGAAAATATAACTCAATACAAGTTTATGTATGATCGTAACCAAATGCAAGGGGGAGGTTCCTCTACAACATGAATTCGATCGGTAACTTCAAACCAGACCTTAAAATTCTGCAGGAAGATGCAATATAAATGAGCAAGTTAACTGACATGGAATAGTCTACAACATGAGTGTGACCGGTAACTAAGTCCCAGGCCATCACTTTTGCAGGAACTATTAATTAGAGTTCAGTCAAAGACTCGATCTTATAAAGGCGACGACCATTCTTTACAGTTTCCTTCAATAGGTACTGCAGTGTTACTCCAAGCTTAGATGCAACCTGAGTGGCGACGTTTCCTATGAACGCAGGGGTGTTAATGAATCCTCCACCTGGCTTCATATATGGCGAGTCAGTCTCGAGGAGAATGTGGCTTGTAGGAATGGATCTAAGGTCGGCGATCTGATCTGCGCCGAAATGTTCTACAGCACCTGTGAAAACAACGTGCACGTTGGAAAAACAGTCCATCCATTCTTTCGCAAGTTCTTGGTCTCCCATAAAACAATGAAGATGAATGGGTTGGTTCGGATCACATGTCTTCTGAGTGTGAACATCCATTCCAATCCGATCTGAGGGAGTTCCCCGTAGGTGAATCACCAGAACTTTATCCTTCCGAACGAGAGCAAGCATCTGACGAAAACCTCCTCCTTGCGTCTCCATAATTTAATGGGGATAGTGCGATCAAAACCAACCTCCCCTAGTGCCACAACGTACGGGGAACACAATAGATCCTTCATGTGGTGCAAGATTTTGGGGGTTTTGGATGTACTCCTATAGCAATTCTCCAAGGACTCATACGAAAAGTATCTGGATGTGTAGAACGCTCGCTATAAACTATAACGTCTCCAGTAATATTGACGGCAAGATTAGGCCGACCAGTTCCCGTTCCTGTATAATTAAGTACAACCTCTACATACTTCTCATTCGGGATCCTACAAATTCGAGTACAGGTACAGTCCAGATGGAAATTACTATCAAAGGCTTCATACATTGAGGATGTTTTGCAGGCGTCGGATTTGTATTCTTACAAAGAGCTTATGATAGTAGAATCCATATCAGACCCATAGTAAACATCCACACAATGGAATTTGTCATCTATTGATGACTCTAAGGCGGACACCTGTATTCTTACATCCTGTATATTTAATTGCTGTTATAAAATTTAGAAATTCATTTCAAAATTAAGGATTATCTCCCTCATGCATAGCTCTTATCCTTGGACGAATTTGGCTCCACTTGTTTGGCACGCTGTTTTTGGCTATATTTAGATCTAAAACTTCATAGTTATTTCGGATTTCAAACATTTCGGTTGAGCATCACTGAAGAGACATTATTTGTCGAAATGCGCATCTGGTGCATCAAAATTGGTACCGTATAAGTTTTACATCCTCTACATCAGGAACTGAATCAACTGTAACAGTCCCACGCACCTGAAATTCTTCACGCTGCGCGGATTGCAAAGCTGACATCAGAACCACTAAACATCCCCAGTGGGTCGCTACAGCTCTTCACATAATCCAAATAATGTTCCCTTCTCTCTTGACGCGAAGTCCAATATTTTGTTGTTTTGGGGTACATGTACTTCCTTTGGAATGGCATAATAGTTAATTAAATGAAAAATATTAAACAGTATTGTGAAAAAATTCATATCTCGTACCTTAATATATTCAAACTTTCATTCTTACATAATTTTCAGTGAAAATGTATCATGACATGACCCTGGTCTTAACGTTATGTCCCCCTTTTCATCAGCTGTTCAAAAATATTTAAATTCAAAACATAAACGATGCATAATAACATAAGTATACTGAAACTTCCTCGGCAGTGCAAATGCAATGCATATAACTACCGTTATTTAGATCAGCTCCTATATGCTATTACGAAATAGAAAACTGGAAAATACCAATATCAGAATAGTAAAAACAATGAATGCGCAATCATTACACAAACTCACTATACGTCACAACCGGGGCACAACTAAAACGCAAGTTTTTCCGC
Source organism: Ostrea edulis (assembly GCF_947568905.1). NCBI lineage: Eukaryota > Metazoa > Mollusca > Bivalvia > Ostreida > Ostreidae > Ostrea > Ostrea edulis. Next base: position 53,517,070 of record NC_079165.1, on the reverse strand, counting down.
GTAGTCTCTTGTCAAATTCACGCAAGCGGCGTGAAACCAATCGCGGCATTCGTCGCATTGAATCATGAAAGAACTCGAATCCGGACCACGACAGACACAATATTTATTTGATTCTTTGCTGTCTTATTGAACCTTACTCAAATGTTTTTAATCCAATCTGGCATTTGCCAGTCTTTGCACAGTTTAATTCGATCATGATTAATGCACATCTCTTTTCTTCGCAATTGGACTTTATAAAGATAAGCTGACATTTTCTCAATGACAATTCCCGGTCCTTTCCACATAAGAATTAACTTGCGGCACTTGCCCTTAACTGTCGCTGTATCCAAAACGTAAATCACATCTCCTACTTTGTAGGAATGCCCCAGTACTTTGAGATCATAGTCACGCTTCAGGATACTCTAGATCTGCGTAGTTTTTAAGGTACTTGCCGTTTCGTGTGCAATAGAGATGCTGTTAATTCGATCAGCCACATACTGGTCCTCGTAAGCGAAGTCGAAAAACCAAATATAATTGTCACAGTTGTAATTTATAAGTGTGTTGCAGCGAGCGTTATTTTTAAATACTATTGGCGTGCATAGCCAATCGAATACGAAGGTGTACGATACTATGAATGAATGATTGCTAGTTTGTTTAGTCACGTGGTGTATATCGACTTCTCAACTAAATGACAATCGAATAATTGATATTCATACGAACCTCACTCAGATAAAAAGGACAAGTTCCCGCCGCTTTCATTTACCCCATGCAATATTCCTGAAGTGTCACTCCGGAGACGTCAGAAATATAATTTAAAACATATTACTGGAGTCCTGGTAAGATTTACACTTACTTGTATTATCTTATTTTATTGATAAGTAATTAATTTTATCGGCAGCGTAACCTAAAACATTGTGTTCTGTGTGCTATTAATGTAATGTATTGTGATGGGAAAGTCCTCTCCCCACAGTAGCGCTGCCACCAGCTGGATGCCCCCCACCACCAAGAAAAGCAGATGATAAACAAGATGACGAAATCGACATGCGCACGAAAATCCTACTTTAAAAAATTCTATAATTCATCCTCCGAAAACACATTCAAGGGGAATAACTCAGGACAAAATCAGATATGAATAATGAACGAAATATTCAAATATAGTCGTCAAATTCCAAAAGAAGGCCACAGTGACCTACGTTTTGGTCGACACACTCCAAAGACTCAAGATGAATCAACTGACAAAGTTTGATAATTGAAGTCAAATAGTATCTGAAATATTCAGATATAAACGTCAAATTCCAAAAGTTGGTCACAGTGACCTACTTTTTAGTCGACACACTCTGAAGACTCAAGACCCATCAACTGACAAAGTTTGATGATTGTAAGTCAAATAGTATCTGAAATATTCAAATATAGCCGTCAAAATCCAAAAATAGGACACGGTGACCTACTTTATAGTCAACACACTCTGAAGACTCAACATGCATCAACTGACAAAGTTTGATAAAAGTAAGTCAAATAGTATCTGAAATATTAAAATATAGCCGTCAAATTCTAAAAGTAGGTCACGGTGACCTAAGTTTTGGTCAACAAACTATGAAGACTCAAGATGCATCAACTGACAAAGTTTGATGATCCTAGCTTTCATAGTGTCCAAAATATGCATCTAAAATTGAAAATGTGAAATTTGAATGTCTGCAAAATTCAAAAAGTAGGTCACTGTGACCTACTTTTTTTTAATAAATATGTTTTGAGGCCTCTAGACGCATCAACTTACAAGGTTTAATGATTCTAAACCTCTCGGTATCTGAAATAACAACCTAAAATGTATTCATAAATGATTAGCCATAAAATTCAGAAAGTAGGTCATGGTGACATATTTTTCACATGACGCAGTTCAAGGTCCCATGATCCATCAACTGACAACCTTTGATGATCATAGGCTCAAAAGTGTATAAGATATGCATCAAAATCCATTTAATAATAATTACCTGCGAACTTTAAAAAGTAGGTCACCATGACCTACTTTTGAGACAACATGATATTAAGTCCTAAGATGCATCAACTGACAAAATTTGATGATCCTAGTCCTTATACTAAGCAAAATATCAAAGTTTTAACAAAACAAAATTTAAGGTCAACTTTGAAGTGACCTTGAGACCACACCCTTTGCCCCAGGATGATGCCTTGAACAATTTTTTATCTACAACCTATTCTCATCCTTATGCATAAGTTTGGTGATAATTTACCAGAAGAAGATTTTTTAGCAACCATTACTTTTGTTTGCATTTTCCTAATTATCTCCCTTTGTTAAAGGGTCACAACCCTAGTTTTAGTACAAATGAAAGCCCTTGGGCCAAGGGTACCCTGTGACAAATTTGACAAAAATTGGCCAAGGGGATCTTGAGATATAGCCCTTTTTCCAAAAAGTTGACGCACACCGCACACCGCACGCCAGACATATGGCCAATATGATTAGCTCTTTGAGCCTTCGGCTCAGAAGAGCTAAAAAAAAACAACCCTATGCTGCATTCAATACTAAATTGAACCTAAATCACAAGTTATATAAATTGTGAAATCTGTCACATATTGCATTACTATACTCTAGATAAGCAATAAATCAATTATTAATTCCCAAAGATTGATTAAATATTTAAATATTGTTTAACGTCCCTCTCGAGAATATTTCACTCATATGGAGACGTCACCACTGCCGGTGAAGGGCTGCAAAATTTAGGCCTATGCTCGGCGCTTATGGCCACTGAGCAGGGAGGGATCTTTATCGTGCCACATCTGCTGTGACATGTGTTGTGTATTTACATTATTTTCAGTGGTACATAAATAACCACGAGGAACACCAGCACCGGAACTAGAACTAACTTTTTTATTATCCCCACATAGTATACAAAACCAAATTAGACAATCCTAATAAATCCGGAAATATACTACATTCCTCCCCACTAATCCAGACATGAAATGATGTACAGAGTATACATGTATTTTTGATTTTCTTAATGAATACAATTGACTAGATTTCAATTAAAGTCTTTGTAAAAGTTTGTGTTAGAAGTATTCTTTGTTTATTACAAAGTTTGTAAAACATTTAAATTCACAAAGAGCACATGAACAATAATTTGTAAACAAAGTCACACACATGTATATCAAAATACTTATTATGCTGATTTATGCTGTAATGACTAGAATGTCAACCAATACTGAATTAACTGGATATATAACAATAATGACACAACATCAGGACTTCCTGCCCTGAGAATATTATCTGGGGATTATTATGCCCCTAATATCATTCACATTATCACAAATTCAGCTTCTCAGGAGCCCTTCGGTTTCTAGGTGGATTTTGACGGATTGGCGTTTTTGGATTACTGGTAGTTTCTGGTTTCTCACGGGATTTTCCTGTGTTCTGTGGAGGCTGAGTACTGTGCAAGCTCTTGTCCGCTATCGATTCTGGCACGTCCAAATGAGTTTCTACATCAGGCTGCTGTACTGGTGCGTCATTTGAATTAGCTGCTGATTTTATGATTTGATCAGTATGTCTCCTCCATTCACTTCTAGGTGTCACGTCCACTTTGTATGATACAGGTCCTGTCTGCTCACTTACGACTCCTCTGGTCCACTTCTGATCACCTCTGTAATCTCTGACTAGTACTGAATCTCCAACACTGCATTGCCTCGGAGGTGAAGAAATTTTCTCACGCATCCTGTCCTGATTCTTGGCTACGGTCTTTGTCACATCTGGTCGCAATCTGTCAATTTTGGTTGTCAGATGTTTTCCAACGAATAGTCTGGCAGGAGTTTCACCTGTTGCCTGTTGAGGAGCTTTTCGGTATGCAATTAAGAAATTACATAGTTTCTTTTGTAATGATCCTTCATCTCCTTTTGATGCTTTCATGGCATTCTTGAAGGTTTGCACGAACCTTTCAGCCAAACCGTTAGTCTTTGGATGGTATGGTGCAGAGGTCGTGTGTCGAATACCGTTGCTTTTCATAAAGTGTCGGAACTCATCAGCAACGAACTGTGGACCATTATCATTTAAAAGATGCTCAGGTAAACCATTTCGAGCAAATATTGTCCTAAGAACTTCTATAGTTTTGGATGCTGTTGTTTTGTTCATTTTAATTACCTCGGGCCATTTTGAATGGGCATAAACCACTATTAGGAACATCGCACTCATGAAGGGTCCTGCGAAATCCACATGGATCCTTTGCCATGGTTTTTCTGGATATTCCCACGGATGAATAGGAGTTTCAGGAGGTAAGTTGCGGTTTTCATTACATCCACTGCATTTCTTACAATACTCTTCTATCTCTGCATCGATGCCTGACCACCATACATGGCTTCTAGCCAAACTCTTCATCTTTACCATTCCCAAATGTCCTTCATGAATCATGAGGAGAATGTCCTGTTTTAGAGGCTCAGGAATTATCACACGGATTCCCCAAAGGAGGCATCCTTGGTGAACTGTTATCTCATTTCTGCGTGAAAAATAGGGTTGAAGATCCTGGTCAGTTGAGTCGTTCCAACCACGCATGGTTGCTTCATACACGCGTGCTAACACTGGATCACGAGCTGTGCGTCGCTTCACTTCATCTGCTGACACTGGTAGAGCTTCCAGTTGAGCAATATGGAATACATGTGCAGAATCGAGGAATTCAGCCTCTTCATCCTCACCATCGCCAGTCAAAGGTAATACCATGTGTGAAAGTCCGTCTGCATTTCCATGCTGGGCTGTGTTGCGGTATTCTATGGAGTAGTCCAATCCCGACAAGAACAAAGCGTAACGCTGCAATCGAGCGGCTGTGGTAAGTGGTACTCCCTTTTGTGGGTGGAAAATAGACACAAGGGGTTTATGATCTGTCAGTAGTGAAAAATGACGACCATACAGGTACATCTGGAAATTCTTGATTCCCCAGACAATGCCGAGAGCTTCCTTGTCTATTTGGGAAAAGTTTCGCTCAGCTATGTTTAAGGTACGAGAAGCGAACGCTATGGGTCTCTCTTCTCCTGATGGGAATATGTGTGATAGGACTGCTCCCAGTCCAAACGGTGATGCATCACATAACGTCTCAGAGGGAGTGCTGGGTTGTAGTGTGCCAACACTTGATCAGATTTCATTAAGTCTTTGAAATGCCTTCTCACATTCCTTGGTCCATTGCCATGCAGAATTTTTTTCTAGCAAATGGTGTAGGGGTCTCAGAATGGTAGACAAGTTGGGCATGAATTTGCCATAGTAGTTCACCAGCCCTAGGAATGCACGCAATTCTGTCACGCTGGACGGAGACTTTGTGTTGACAACTGCCCTCACTTTTTCCTCTGTTTTGTGAAGTCCGCATCTGTCAATCTTGTGCCCACAGAATTCGATGCTTTCCTTGAAAATATCGCATTTCTTAATGTTGGCTCTCAAATTGAACGCTTGTAGTCTGGTCAAGACTTTTTCAAGGTTTTCAATGTGATTTTCACGAGTACATCCTGTGATGATCATGTCATCAATCATGCAGTGGACTCCCAGGATTCCCTGTAACACCTGATCAATTGCTCTTTGCCACACTGCCGGGGCTGAAGCTACACCAAACATGAGTCTATTGAACTGAAATAAACCCTTGTGTCTGTTAATAGTAAGCAGTTTCCGTTGATCCTCTTCCACTTCCATCTGTAGGTAAGCATTTTTCAGGTCAATCTTGGTAAAATGTTGTCCTCCAGCTAATGAAGAAAAAATGTCATCCACTCTGGGAAGCGGATATTGATCAATTTCAATGTTTGGGTTCAGGGTTACCTTGAAATCCCCACATATTCGGACTGTTCCATCCCGCTTAGCCACAACGACAATGGATGTGGCCCACTCGCTGTATTTTACTGGTGTCCATATTCCTAACTGTATAAGTCTGTCTATCTCCTTATCCACAGCAGGTTTCAGAGAATGTGGGACTGGTCTTGCCTTGCAAAACTTGGGTTTAGCATCAGATTTAAGGGTAATCTTTGCCTTAATGTCTTTGAGAGCACCGAGTTCTTCACTGAAAACATCTTTGGACTTGCTCATAATTTGTTCTATCATTTCCACAGGGGGTGGGTTTCCATGTGATTGATCTGCAGTCTCTCAGACCACTTCTCCCCGAATAATGCATTCATCCATTCATCCCAAAAGAGGGGGTCCTCCTTTTGATACAATGTGAAGAGGCAGAGTTGTCCTGGTCTTGCCCAGTTGAACATCGACATTCACACATCCTAGAGGATTAATTATCTCTCCTGAATATGTTTTCAACGTGACATTACTTTTATTCCATTTCAGTCCCTCGAAGTGTTTCACGAAGTCAGATTTGGTTATAACTGTCAAAGCAGCTCCGGTGTCGAGTTCCATACGTAGCAATTTACCATTCACTACTGGTTGAGTCCAGATGATTTCTTTTGAGCTGTTCAAGTTGTGCACTTCTAAACTTGAGAGAAGGTAATCAGCATCCTCATTATCATTCCCCATATAGTGTGTTTTCTTTGGCTTACCTCGACCAGCTCCCCTGCACACACGTTGAATGTGTCCTTGTTTACCACATCCTCTGCATTTTTCATTTTTGAAACGACACTCATTAGAGTTGTGGCCTTCTTTACCACATCTGTAGCACTTTCCTTCCTTCTTAACAGGATTATGATGACGCTGCGTCTGGTTGCTCTGAAGCTTGTTAACAGATGAGAGTCCTCTGTGTTTGTTCTGCAGCACGGCTGCATCCTTAGTCGCAGTCTCCATGGCTACGCTAACATCAATGGTGCCGTTCAATGTCAGATTGATAACAGACAGTAGCTTCTTCTGTACACTTTCATTTCTAAGTCCACAGACAAGGCGATCCCTAAGGGTGTCCGCCAGCGCCTCCCCAAAGTCACAATGTTCGGATAATTTCCGTAGCTGAGCCACATAGTCTCTCACCGATTCATCTGCTCGTTGGTCCCTCTTGTGAAACCTTAATCTTTCCGCAATGATAGTTGGTTTGGGGCTGAGGTGATCCTTCAATGCAGTAACAATTTCGGCATAGGTTTTATCGGCAGGTTTGTCAGGTGCAGTTAAGTCGCGGAGTAAACTATATGTGGATCCGCCCATGAAACTTAATAAGACTGGAACTTTCTTCGCATTATCAATTTCATTTGCTAAGAAGTATTGTTCTAACCTTTCAACATATGCATCCCACCTGTCCTTTGAAATATCAAATGGTTCTACCCGTCCAATAAGCGGTGCCGCCATTTCAAGGAAATTCGAAACACCTCGTGTTTAGTGAATCCCAAAATTCAGACTTGTACTGCAACAACGAAATTGGTCACTTGCACGATGAACTTTCGAACGTTCAGTGGTGTAATGATTTTTTTACCTCGTCGCCATGTGTTGTGTATTTACATTATTTTCAGTGGTACATAAATAACCACGAGGAACACCAGCACCGGAACTAGAACTAACTTTTTTATTATCCCCACATAGTATACAAAACCAAATTAGACAATCCTAATAAATCCGGAAATATACTACATTACGGGACCTCGGTTTTTGCGGTCTCATCCGAAGGACCGCCCCATTTAGTCGCCTCTTACGACAAGCAAGGGGGTACTGAGGATCTATTCTAACCCGGATCCCCACGGGATTAATTCCCAAAGAAGAATTTCCCCAAAACATTCCATAAGATAAATCTATTACACTGATGAAAATCAATTTAATAACTAACTTACTCTAAAACACAAATAATAATCCAAATGATTTCTAAAGTTACGCAAAACAATAGAAAAATAGAGCAGACTCAAAAATCATTAAATCAAAATATAACTTCTTTCAGAAATAAATCCTATTCTTGCTCAAATAATAATAATAAAACAAACAGACGACTTATGTCGCTTCCAAATAGAGAGAGAACCAAAAGAGAGCGAGTCTGCGCAAGAACAGCCTTTTATACTCAAGAATACAGAATTCTATATTCCACACGAGTAAATCATAGAAAAATACAGAAAAGCACCGAAATCTGTACACGACACACACGCGCTTGACACAGAAACTCTCAACACAGAATTCTATACTCAAATAACGTCGAATCTCGCCCTTACATAATGAAACAATAAAGTGTTGGAATTGAACATTAAAACATTTGCAAAAAAAAAAAAAAAATCATCAATACACATCGTATGACATTGGTAAACCTTTCATATTTCCCGCATTTAAACAGATCGATAATTCTGACATACGGAACTCCTCACTATACTTCATACAGTCAAAGGTAAACACCAAATCGACAGGAAATTGACATAGCAGAGTGAAAGTAACTGTAATGTTTGCAATAAAAATATGGTTTCTTTAAATTTCAATAAACTTCATAAAAAAGAAGTTGAATGATATGTGTGTGTGACTGTACATTCATTTTTTGGATTTCTGATCTTTATGAAGTGAAACAGGCCTTGGGTAAATGAGGTGTGTTTGGATGAAATTGAGTCCATTTTGAGCAATTCTGATAGAAAATGTGTGTGTGTGAAATTTGGATTTTTCACCTATTTGTTTGTAATGGATGACAGTGATTTTTTTATATTGTTGTGGAAGGCCTTATCTTGTATATAGGAAAATTGTTGGTGATTTTGTGTGGTATACTTATATTTTATTGAGATTTGATGTGTAAAATTGCAATGTGATGATGTTCTTGATTAAACTTATCAAATTTAATTAATGTGTTGTTCAATTCCTTTGAAATATAGTTGGTATCATGTAGAATTATCTTATCTTTAATTGTAATGGGAAGATGGAGAACATTACTCACTGCACCCAGCAAGGCATTCTGATTTTCCTGGACATGGTCAAGTTGAGCTGTCAAGGGGGGTCCTGTAGAAACAAGATAATACATATTGTCACTTTGGGAGATGTTAAGCGTCCAAACATCAAACTCAATCATTAGACTTCAGACAACAGAAAGAGAAAGACAAAACTAGCATTACAGTCAAAAATTGGGAAAAATGAAGGGAAAAAGTAAGGCAAAAAGTGGATATTTCAGAGTAAAAGATGGCCGCCGCAGGGGGTCAGCCCATGGAGGATGGGAAAGAAGGGGAAAAGAGATTAAATACATCAGAAAACAGACTCTGGAGGAAGTCAGTAAAACGGGAGCATGCATATTACAAGACCATGCAGACAGTAGGCAGCCTTTAAGCACCATCATGTAACTGCGGCCAAGGGGCACCTGTGATGAGACCAAAACTCCCTGCATCCCCGACAGCGAGAAGAACACATACAGACTTTTTCACATGGGAAAACTGTGTGAAATGTTCAACTTAGCTTACCACCAGCACAAACTAGAGAGCCCAAACTGCCCAACAAACCTTCAATTTGACTACCCAGCTGAACAACAAAAGGGAGTCTGCGGGGTAGAGAGCCTAAAGTGCGAGTACTGCACTTACCACAGCCAGAGTACCAAACTCTACGAGGAAGTCGACACCGGAAAACGTGGACCCAAGCCAGCAAAGCCAAACCTATCTGTGTGGGTAGCCCTCCTGGACAATCCCATCATGGGAACTGGACTGCAGGAAATTTTCCATGCCCTCAACTGTCCAGCACCCTCGGCCAATTGTTTACAACAAAATGCAAACAAGGTTCGGCCCATGATTGTGGAAATGGTTCAGGAGGACTTACGAAGAGAAAGGGCTCACCTCAAAGACCTCATCGAGAACTGTGGGTTCCCACGGGAGACACCAATACCTGTGGAAGGTGATGGGCGGTACAATAATCCTCTGTACCGGTCTCGAGACAGAAATCCTTTTCAGCCAGCAACCCAGGCAACATATACCATGTCTGAAAATGTAACGGAAGAGAAAAAAATTATTGACTGCATCACCAAAAACCAAAAACAAGCTCTGCAAGAGAAGATCACAGGGAATCCCATGCCCGGAACACCCATGAAAATGCACAGCCAACCTACAACTACAGGATCCCATAGGGAGGGAGGACAAGACAACAGAGGAAATCTGCCGGGAATTTCTCAACGATCAAGAGCCCACACTAATCAGCCACTTCACCACAGACGGGGATAGTGCTGCTTTCCGGGGCGTCGAGGGGGGCATGGCCGAGTCTGGTCAAGTGGTAGAATCCTTGAGGGACACCCGTCACCTAGCCCAGTCCCAGAAAAAAAGCAGTTGACAATGCCAAGTTCAGCGAGGGAATGTTTCCTGGACGTACAACTGCCCAAAAACTGGCCGTCAAAAGAAAATTCTCGGTGGACTTCATGAAGAGATGCACCGCAGAATACAACGTAGCAGTCAAGAAGTTCCGAGGTGACGCAGGAAAACTGGTCAACACCCTGAGTTATGCCACGGATGCCATAATACACTGCTACTCGGGCAGATGTGGCAAGACATGTGCCGAACACTCTCTCGTCTGTGGCGGCACACCCGAAAAACACTGGGGGCAAAGACTACCTCCCAACCCATGCCAGAACACTTAACCCGACTGATGACGATGAGGAAACCTTACGCCAGCTCATAAACTTCCGATTCAGCCGGACAACACTGATAGCCACCAGATACGGGACCAACACTCAGAAGTCTGAGGGACTACATCGCGGGTATTCAAAATCCAACCCAAAGAATGTTACCTGTTCTCGGAACTTTGAGCTTCAGATCTTCTTTATACACCGGATGAACCATGGACCCGGAAAATTGACTGTCCTCAAGTGTGCTGCACTCGGTTCATCAATTCCTGAAGGCACTCGTCTTACGCGGCAACTGAAAAGAAAGCAAAAGTTGTACGAACACAGCAAACAGAGGAAAAGATCTATCGTACCAGGAGACAAGTCCTTGTGAGAGAAAAATTCGATCTATATTTCCAGAGAGGGACCGATACTCAAACAGGGTATCTGAAGGGCATGAGTGATCCCCCCTTACCGCAATGTAGCCCAAGGACAAGTAATGAACACTCCTACAGTGAGCAGGGGAAAAAATAGTATCGGGTGAAATTTGACTTACCTCGATTTAACTTTCAAAAAGACAATCTGGATATCCCGGGTGCTTCAGGCAGACTTTAGGTACTAAATGTGTACATGTTTGCCTTTCGTTATTTATGTGTGGTGCTTCTAAACTTAAATGAAGTGGATTAATGCAAAGACTGTTGTGACATATGTGTGATACATGTTTATTATGTGGAATGTGTAATGCATTTGTATGTAACATGTACAATAGCCTGTGTGCCAATAAAACTTTACGTGTACCCTCTGGAAATGTTATTTTAACTCTGCCATTGATATTCCCCCTACCCCGTCTGTTTGTAGGCAAGTTAACATCATAAAAATTACACCCCATTGACCCTACCCCTATCTACCTTCTCTAATAAAACTGCTAAGTTCTCTTCTCGCCACGTGACATCCATTGTTTTGTTTTTTTAAATATGTCTATGTAATTACCCAGACTCCCCATCTCGATTTTAAAAAAGTACACCAAACACGTGTATATGTAAACATTTACCTCCCGGATTGCCTCGCTGCAGGTTGCACCACTCTATTAATTTTGCCTATATGTTCTTACCAAAATTACTCACCTTTGACCTGACCCTGCTTCCTTAAAGTAAACTTTTCAGAAGTTGTACTTTCACATCATGTAGTACAGTTCTTAATGAGCATTTTCATACCAAAAAATACATGCCCATCCAGCAAGGCGTGAGAGTTTGTTTACATCGAAGTCAAGCACGGGCAAAATCAGCTGTTCAAAAGCCAAATCACCCACCTCTACAACAAAAATTCCAAAAAATATTTAAATCCTTCTTTCATGGTTTTTACTCACAAAATTTCAAACACTATACTTGAATTTACATCTCACAAAAAATTGGAGAGCCTACCTCATAAGGAAAGTCCCATAAAACATGCAAATTTCCAGGAATTATTTTCTTTCGGCCATGATTCGTGAACCTCCACATAAATAGAGTGATGCAACCTGCAAACACGTGTGAAAATTCATCTGTACATAGGGGAATATAGAAGTAAGATACTCAATAATAGATAGCAACAAGTCAATTCCTTAATCATAAGAGAACTATTGATAACGTATGACATTTGTATAACAATAATACCACCAAAAAAAAAATATATAAATAAATGAATAAACAAACGATACGGGGTGAAATCCTTACAGTATGTTTAAATGTTCAATGTCTTAATGTCTGTTTAAATTTTGTGCGAGTGTTTTATGTGTTGTGAGAGTTTGTTTTTTAATTATAGTTTTTTTTTCCTTACACAATAAAAATTGAGTAAGAACTCTGACCAACAATATGTTTTATGTTGGTTGGACCCTACGACATATTGGCTGATTGACTTCTCTGCCTAATATCAGCATATTTGGCGTAAAACCAGTGCTACGATTAACACAGGATCTAAGAGCACCAGCTATTAGGGGAATGCACCCATCCCAATCTCCTGGTGTTTTTGAAATAAAACATCTAACTGCATCCATTAGAGTCCTGTTAAAACGTTCTACTGATAGTCTGTAAAGAGTTGTTTTTGTTTTATGAATTTTTAGTAACTCGCAGATCTTGGTAAATAATTGGCTGGTAAAATTTGTCCCTTGATCTGTGAATATCTGCAATGGATAACCGAATTTTGTAAACTCATTGATTGCAACGCAAGCTGTTACCTCAGCTGACTGGAACGGTAAGGGAACACACTCAACCGACTTGGTGAATTGGTCGACCATCATCAAGATATACAGTACGCGTTTTCGTTTTAGTGAGTGGTAACAGCCCAAGAAAATCCATGTGCACTCTTTCCATTGGTACCCCTGCATGAAATTTAGTCATGCCACAACGCGCATGTCTTGTAGGTTTTTTGTTTCTGTTACAAACTGCGCATGAGGCAACGTAGTTTTGAACATCTGTTGACATGAAATACCAATAGAACCGCTTTTTAACTCTGTTCAAGGTTCTAGTTACCCCCTGGTGGCCAACGGCAGGAACATCATGACATAATTTCATGACTTCCGCTATCATGGTACTGGGGAGTACAAGAACCTTGTTATCTTCTTGTTGCTTCCATAGAAGTTCACTATTGTCCAGCGTGAATAGCTCTTTTTTGACCCAATACGCCTTGGCTGCTCTTGACAAAAGAAACAAGTCGTTATCTGGTTTCTCTCTGTTCACAATCCACTTGGTGATTACTTCTATATTTTTATCGTCACATTCAGCTGATTTGATGTCATCACAGGAATGACTCTGCATCCACGACAGCAAGTCAACTAGACGAACTTTGATCTTCTTACCACACCAAGTCATTTTTTTGCACCGAAACTTTGTTTACTTCAGTAAGAGGAACAACATTATCCACATCATACAAAGATTCACCCCAGTTATTATAAGCGCGATGACAATAGTTGCAACATCCACAAGCCAAGTCACTAATACTGAAATCTCTTTTGTAGATTGGGCAATCATCGTCATACACAAGACTGGATAACGCGTCTGCATTTACATGGTCTTTTCCTTTCCTATGCTTAATTGTGAAGTTGTATTGACTGAGTTCCTCCATCCAACGTGCCAACTGGCCTTCAGGGTAACGAAAATTTAATAGCAATTGAAGACTGCTGTGGTCTGTACGTATGGTGAAAGGCCTACCCAGTAAATAGTAACGGTAATACCGTGTAAACACTACAACTGCAAGTAGCTCCTTTCGAGTGGTACAATATCTTCGTTGCTCAGAGAGGAGAGTAAAACTGGCATAGGAACTGGTCCTCTCTTGGCCATTTTGGATTTGGATTAATTCTGCTCTTATGGCCAAGTCTGATGCATCAGTGTCCAAAATGAAATGTCCATCTTTGGTTGGTAGTGTAAGAACAGGGACCAGTGAGGGCGAGTTTTACTTTTTCCAAAGCAGACTGTTGCTCTTCACCCCAGTGGAACCTATTCTTGCCTGTAACTGCATACAAAGTCGTTTTTGCAAAATCCTTGATGAAATTTCGGTGGTAATTCGCAAAACCGTTCCACATCCTTTGTACACCTTGGCACTGGTCATTTGGTTATTGTCTCTATATAGTTCGGCCCGACACCCAACGATGGATGCCTACTGTACGACCTAAGAATTACACCTCTTTTCGGAACAGGATCCACTTTTTAGTTTTCAATTTGAGACCGTAAGATCTAAATCTGTCTAGTACATCCATGATGTTGTCTAGATGTTCCATAACGTTTTTTCCCAACACAAAGCCAAAACAATTTTCCAATGTAATCCTTTCAACACCAGGTTCATAACTCTGGAATAAGTGCTTTGGGCATTACAAAGTCCAAATCTCATCCGTTTGAATTGGAAGCTGCCGTACTTAGTAATAAACGCAGTTTTCTCTTTATCTGCACCTTTGATTTTTACTTGGAGGTTTGCCCAATTGGCATCCAATTTTGAGAACCATATATTCCCCGTTAGTGTGTCTAAGCATTCATCCACCAAGGCAAAGGAAATACATCTTTCTTGGTGACAGCGTTAAGTGATCGATAATCTACACACCAACGGGATGTGCCATCTTTTTTTCTTACTAATACAGGCGCCGAAGCCCATTCAGATGTAGAGGATTCAATGACATCAGCTCCGAGCAACTTGTTGAGATGTTTCTCCTCATCAGCAAAGCATGCAGGTGTTCTCCTTAGGTGCTGTTTGATTGGCCTGGACTTACCAGTGTCAATGGATTGTTCAATGGAGGTGACACTCCCAAGGTCAAACTCATCTTTTGCAAAAACATCTACATAAGAGCTCAAAACATCTTGCAGGCGGGTTTTCTCGGTTGATGACAAGTACTCTTCTGATCGTGCCAACAAATCCTATAAATGCTCGGGTAACTCAAGGATGTTATTGGTTTTTGTGGTAGATACTTTTTGGACCTTTATTTTCTCTGCATCCTTTTCCAGAATCTCACACACCTCATAGGCGACCCCTACCACTTGCTCTTGCTTAAGGTAAACATGGTTTTCAGACATATTGACAATGCAGAACAAAGGAGTAGACCCCTGGGTGTGAAGAGTTCTGGGGGATAAGCAATCGTTGACCTCTATTGGTTCGATAACGTAATCATTCAATGAAATACTCACGCTACATGGGACTCGCAGTACTGATCCTGGTGACACCTTAGTATTTTTAAGATCAGTGACCTGTGCCACCTTCAATTCAGTAGTACATACCTCAGACCGGGCATTCATTGCTATATACTCACGACCAATCTCGAGATTACCTTTATTCATGTTGACTACAGCCTGGTGTTTCTGTAGAAAATCAAGCCCCAAGAGTATACCATCGTCAATTGGTGCCACGTATATTTCATTTTCGGTAAAAAAATTGTAACCATATTGAAATACTCATCGGCCCAGCTTTAAAACCTTTCATATTGAGATAACGTCCAGCTGTATGTAACTTAACTTCTATTTCATACTGAGATAACGTCCAGCTGTATGTAACTTAACTTCTATTTCATATTGAGATAACGTCCAGCTGTATGTAACTTAACTTCTATTTCATACTGAGATAACGTCCAGCTGTATGTAACTTAACTTCTTTAAGGATTGACGGTTGTTTACTAAGAGACTGATATAATTTATCAGATATAATAGTTAACTGAGCTGCAGTATCAATTACTGCTGCAACAGATTTTCCATTAATACCTGAATTAACCTCAATGTTGGACGCTGATCTCATCTTTCTAATGTATAAATTGTCGGACGGTTCAGTATTGCGTTGTGCAAGGTCAGGCTCTGTTGGGATCAAAGGTTGGCCCGACCCCTTCTCGTTTCCCTCAATTTTGGGGTCAAGAATGTCAAAATTATTGCCGGCTTATTTACAGTGTTCAGGCTTGGGCATTCACTCTTATAGTGGCACACACCTCCACACTGAAAACATGCGCGTCCATGAGGTGATGGTAACCTTGAAGATACCCTTCTTGTTTTGGTACGTGATGGATTGCGGCTGAAGGATCGTTCACGAACAAGTGCTTCCATATTTTTTTTTTATCCTTTTCTCTAACCCTGATGTCAGAGACCCTATAATTATGATCCTCCAACTTAGCAATCCTTTGAGACATATCCACCTTGGCAGACTGAATTTGAGGAACATCCTCATAATTATCCGCCTCTTCGTCACAAGTGAGCACTTCCCTCACCTCCTTCCTGTTTCTGCCATAGATAGCCTGATGATTGTATTGAAAACTTTTCAAGTGGTCAATTGTTTCCTCTATGTTGATAGGATGTTGGTTGATGGTATACTGGCCAGCATCCTTATCAGAGCAACCATGACATATTCGCTTAATAGACTGCTTAAGCATATACATGTAGTCCTCATGGAGACCCTCAAAAGCTCGATCAGCCCACTCCGTCGTACTTTCTCCAGTACTCTGAACAATGGCTCCAAGCTTAAGCTGTGCCGTTTTGGTATTTCCTTATACCCAAAACGCTTTTCCATTTTTTGCATTAATTGAATAAAACCAATGTCTACATGTTGCGTGACAATTCTGGCAAAGTAGTCACCGGCTTTACCCTCTAGACGCCACCCCAAGTAATCCTTGGACTCCTGAGGCCTTGACTTAAGCAAAACGAGTAAACTTTTGCTGGAATGCTTTCCAGGAGTCTGTGCCATCATACCTCAAAGTCTTGGGTAATGAATCTAAGCTATCTTGTCTTTGTGGTGCTTGAGGTACTAATTGGGGTTGTTGTAATTGTGGATGTTGTTGGGGTTGAGGTGGTTGATGCTGTGGTTGGTGTGATAGCTGTTGGGATAACTGTGGCTATTGTTGAGGTGGTTGGTGTGGTAACTGTTGTGGTAGTTGAGATGGTGGTTGCACTACTAGATGCATACTTGGATTTTGAGTGTGATGCATTTGTGTATTTGATACATAGGGTTGGTATGTCTGATGAGATACACCCATTGGCTTATTTTGAGGACATGAGAGTGATTCCTGTACGACTAACGGTAATACACCGCCAATCGGCCTTGGAACTCCCAT
The DNA here is from genome assembly GCF_947568905.1 of Ostrea edulis. Lineage (NCBI taxonomy): Eukaryota > Metazoa > Mollusca > Bivalvia > Ostreida > Ostreidae > Ostrea > Ostrea edulis. The sequence continues at coordinate 53,500,120 of NC_079165.1, read as the reverse complement.
TGGCACAGAATGCGATGGGTTCGAAACATGAACATTCAACGGTCAATGGTCAAGGCTCAAACTGGACAAAGGAATATACTGTCTGTCTATGTCTTGAGAACCCGTTGATCGACACAATTCGACAGACATCGGGCTTGGTGTGCTGGTGCATCTGGGGGGGGGGGGGGGGGGGGAGGGGGCGGCGGATCGCACCATCGATTTCGGGGCCAAAGGTCTAGGGTCATACTGACCCCCCCCCCCTTGCTTGACAGACATCAAACTATCCTAAGATAGATGACCCTTGTTGAGCGCCATACTGGACATAGGAAAATGCTGTAATCTCCTTATCTTGAGAACCCTTTGCTTAACATACATTACACTTGGTTCACTGTTACATTCTTCGTAGTAGACAACACCTTTCCAATTTTGAGGTCAAGGGTCATACTGGAAGTAGGAATGTACTGTCCGGTCAATATCCCCAGAACCTCCTTTGCTTGACAGCCATCAAACTTTATACACTGACCAGTACATTCTAAGGAGTAGATTACACCTATTGATTTTAACTGGACATAGGAATATATTGTCCATTCGATATCTCGAGAACACTGCTTGATATACATCAACTTGGTACACTGGTACATATTTAACGGGCATGGACACGTTTGAGCCGAACATTTTATTTTTCTAGTTTTGTTGTTTACAATACTTGACTGGGGTGTTTCTGGTGGTCAGCCAAGGTTTGAATATCAATCAAGTTACAAGTGAGATGCAGCAATCACAGTTCTTTGTTATGTAAGCGGGGCTCGTGCCATGTTAGATTCCTTAATAGAAAATAGCTATAGCATGTTTAAAACAAAATAAGTTGTGCTAAACACTAGAAACTATTGAATTGTGTTCAGAATTAATTTGTACATTGAAACATTTGCTTTAAACGAACGTATAGTAGTATATTTAACATATGTAAACAAGGTCATGGCGCGGGCCTTGTTTGCATGACAATAAGTTGTGAGCTCTGTATCTCCCATACACCTCGACAACTGATATTCGAATTTCTGCTAATCGTTAGAAGTGTATTGGTTGAGCATTCTAGGCATTGGGACTGGAGAAATAAAATTTGAAAATTTTCGGCTCAAATCGTGTCCATCCCCTTTAAGAAGTAGATGACCACTACTGATTTTTTGGTCAAGTTCAAGGGTCATTCTGGCTACAGGAACATCTGTCTGTTCATATCTGAGAGCTCCTATGCTTAACATACATCAAACTTCACACACTGCTACATTCTAAGAAGTAGATTACACCTATTGATTGTGAGATCAAATGTCAATGTCAAACTGAACATAGAAATATATTTTTCATTCAACATCTTGAGAACCCTATGTTTGTCAGACATCAGACTTGGTGTATTGGCGCATCATGGGGATTAGATGCCCCCTATAATATCATATGGTTAAGGGTCAAATTAACATGGTAATATATCGTTTGGTATGTTTTGGGCATCATTTGCTTGATTGACACCAATCTTGGTACACCGGTACATCAGAATTAGTATATGACCCCAAATTGTTTTTAGGTCGCTTGATGAAGTCCACCCTGGGGGGGTGGGGGGGGGGGTGGGTGTCTGCTCGGTGTCTGGAATTGGTTTGCCACTGCTGTCGGTTAGATCATGCGTGTTTATTTCCCCCTTTCAATTTTGCACCATGGGGGCATATATGTTTTACAAACATTTCTTGTTCAAGTGTTTTCTGGGAAATGTCCAACCAAAGCACCAGACTTGCACATATATATCAGGGACATACGCATCGCAGCAAACCTTTCACCCGGTCGGTTCAGATACCAGGAACAGTTAAAACTTTCAATGGCTAATAATCTAAATATCCTCCGGGGTCGGATATATACGAGCTCTTGTTACTGAATGTCGCCAATACCTTCTCTCAGAGCAGTCCTATCTCGGGGCAGATCCAGTCTGATTACCAATAAAATACCACCAAATTAGGTCAACAAACAGGGTTGATCCACAACCACTTGCCAAATATATTATATTCAATCAAGGTAAACTTGTAATTTCCCCTCTTTTTGCAGTTTCAAACACCCATGCAAACAATGTGGCGGACACCATCCTGCCCATGAATGCAAAAATCTCAGAAAGTAATTTCTTGGCCAAGACCCCAGTTATTCCCTACCAGTTGGGAATTTATTATAAAAATAAGTTTAAAAACCAGGGCACCAGAATGTAATTCCCCATGCCATATTTTCATACGGTGATGATTCAGGTTATACCAATCAAAGAAAATCGGGTGGTATCGGGTTTTGCCATGGTTATAACCTGTTTTCCCTACAGTGAAATGGACTGGGCTAATGCTATATATACAGCGATCGACCGCAGATCAGTCAGTCTGATCTCCGCAGCTGTGCAGAGAAGTGCACAAAAGAGAAGCTCAATAACCTGATCCTTTGTAAGTAAAAGGCTACGTTCCTTCCTTATCCTCTTCATCCCCGGTGGGACATAAGGCACCAACAAGCTTCCTCCATTTGTCCCTGTCCTTTGCCAAGTGCTGAGCCTGCCCCCAGGTGTAACCTTCCTCTTGAAGTTCCGCTTGGATGGTTCTCCTCCAGGTGGTTCGAGGTCTTCCTGGCTTTCGTTTCCCTGGTGGTGTCCAGTGCAAGGCAGTTTTTGGAATCTTCTCACTGGGCATTCTCAGAACATGACCTAGCCATCTAAAGCGCCGCTGTTTTATCTGTGTTGAGATACTACTACATTTGCTAATATTGAACAAGTTCTTGTTTGTTATCTTGTTAGGCCAGTATATTCGATGAATTTTTCTGAGGCAGCTGTTATGGAATGCCTCTATCCTCTGTATGTCGCTCTGTATTATTCTCCAGCATTCCGAGCCGTAAAGGAGGACTGATTTCACGTTGCTGTTAAACAACTTCAGCTTGGTGTTTATGCTGAAGTTTTGTGACTTCCAGATTGGCTGAAGTCTGTGAAAGGCTGTACGGGCTTTTGATATTCTTGATTGTATGTCTGTTTTTGCTCCATTGTCATTGCTGATTACACTGCCAAGATATGTAAAATCTTCTACATTTACAATTGGATGGTTATTGATGGTAATTGGATCTGTGATTTTCTGGTTTACCACCATCACTTGTTTTTGCTATGTTGATGTTTAGTCCGGTCTTTTGGGCATATGAATTTAAGATGTTTGTTTTTTCTTGTAGTTGTCTCTGGGTTGTTGATATTTCTGCTAGGTCATCAGCAAAATCAAGGTCTTCTAATTGTTTAAACATTGTCCACTGTATTCCATTTCTAACAGATGTTGTGTTTCTCTGTATCCAATCTATTACCATCAAGAATAGTATGGGTGATAGAATACATCCTTGACGGACACCAGATTTTACTTCGAATGGATCAGAAATGTTGTTTTCTAATATGATGTTGCATTCAAAATTTTGATAGAAGCATTTTATGAGAGTGATAAGTTTCGTTGGTATACCATATGCTGTCAATATTTCCCAAAGTGTGTCTCGGTGGACGATATCGAAGGCTCTCTTAAAGTCTATAAAGTTTATGAATAAAGGTGTGTTCCATTCAATGCATTGTTCGATTATATTTCGAAGAGCAAATATTTGGTCAATACAACCTCTGCCTTTTCTGAAACCAGCCTGTTCTTCCCTTAGCTTCCGATCAATGGCTGTATCGATTCGGTTGAGAAAGATCTTGCAGAATACTTTGCTAGGTACAGAGAGTAGAGTGATTCCTCTCCAGTTGTCACAGCAGAGTAGGTCTCCTTTCTTTGGAAGCAGTACAATAAGGCCTTTATTCCAATCTGATGGTATAGTCTCTTTGTCCCAGATGTTTTTAAAGAGTTGATGTAGAACTTTTGCTGTTAAATTAGTATCAGATTTTAATAACTCGGCAGGGATGGCATCGATTCCAGCTGCTTTTCTGTTTTTCAATGATTTAATTGCTTTAATGATCTCTTCTAGTGTTGGTGGGCTTGTATCAATATTAATGTCCTCGGCAGTTGGTGTAATAGTGGCTTTTTCTGATGGATCAGGACAGTTAAGTACTTCTTTAAAATGTTCTACCCATCTCTTTGCTTGTTCTTCCTCTCTCGTCAGTGAGTTTCCTTGTTTGTCTTTTACTTGGCTTGTTTTTGAGGTCTTATCACCACAAAGCTGTTTGGTTATTTTGTAGACAGTACTCAGTTCACCGTGAGTGGCTGCTCTTTCTGCCTCTTCAGCAAGATCATCAGTGTATTTGCGTTTATCCTTTCTTGCACTTCTTTTTACCTCTCTGTCCTTTGTTTTGTAGTTCATCTGCAGCTGGTCTTGCAGTCTTGCTGATTTGGTGTTAAGAATTTTCTGTTTGATGCCCTTCCGTTCTTCTATCTTTTTCCATGTCTCTTCTGACAGCCATTCCTTGTTCTTCTTGGTCTGGAAACCAATTATTTTTTCTGCTGTCTCATTGTAAATTGATTTAATATTGTTCCAATGCTCTTCTATTGTATCTTCATTTTCCAATACACTGAACCTGTTCTTAAGTTCAAGGTTAAATGCTTTTCTAACTGTTGGAGAATTCAGTCGTGGAATGTCAAGTTTCCTCCGGTTGTTTGCTTGCTTTGGTGTTTTTCTGAGCTTTAGTTGTACAATTGCTCTCAGAAGGTAGTGATCACTGTTGACATCAGCACCTCTAATCACTCTGACATCCTGTAGTGATCTTCTCCATTTTCTGTTGATCATAAAATGGTCTATTTGATTAGTTGTTCTGCCATCTGGTGATTTCCAAGTAAGTTTGTGTATATCTAGATGTGGAAAGATGGTACCTCCAATGACTAAGTTGTTACTGAGGCAAAAATCTACCAATTGTTCTCCATTTTCATTTCTTATCCCACATCCATTTTTCCCATGATTTCTTCAACATTGGTATTTTCGGATCCTACTTTGGCATTCATATCGCCTGTTATTAAGACTAGGTCGTGTTGTGGCACTTTGGAGAAGATGTATTGGAGCTGCTCATAGAATTCGGCTTTTGTTTCCTCGTCAGCATCGTTAGTTGGTGCATAACACTGAATGATTGTTAGCTTACAGTATTTTGAATTAAATCTGGCTGTTATAATTGGTTCCCATTCCAGTAAAGTTTTTGTCACTTCTTCTTTCATAATAATTGCCACACCTCGTATATGATTACTCTGGTGTCCTGAGTATAGTATGGTGTGACCTGAGTTGAGTTTCATCCTCCCAGATCCAGTCCAGCGACACTCGCTTACGCCTAGAATATCAATGTCATATTGTTGCATAGTGTTGGTAACTTGTGCAGATTTTGACACCTCATACATAGTACGGACATTCCAGGCACCTAATTTGATCTTACTTTTCGGCCTAAGGAGACTTGGTTTCTTTCTACTAACTTCCCTAGTTAGGCTTTCATTAGCAGATGTCATACCGTCATGCTGGTCATGACTCAAGCCGTCCATTAGACTGTTAACAGAGTTTCTATACATGCTTGTTGACGTTTCTGTAACTTGGTTGATTTTTCTAGGGTGGGGTAGTTAGCCCAACGCCTAACCTCCTCTCTGGTGGACCGGGTTTTTCTTTTGGGGTTTCCTTCCCGTAGATGATTGCATTGACTGTGCTATCGGGTTGCATCTACCCGGATTTTCTGTCTGGGTTTCTTTCCCATAGCCTTTGGTTAACCAAAACCTTTCTACAAGGCAGTAGAACTATTTAACCCATAGCTGGGGACTAGGTTTGCAGGCACCAGGGCATATCCACACACCGGTGGGCCATGCATACCGTGCATTTAGGGGCCTAGTCTCCTCCAAGACCCTGTGGTTCAGCTTTGAGGTCATGCCCCAAAACCCATCTGCTACCTCGGGGAGGATCCCATATCTGGGTCACATAGGTCTTACTGTGGAGTGGCTATACCTGGCAGGTAAGACTGATGGATTTTGCTTACTTTTCACAGCAAGCTGCTAGCCAGGGGTGGAGCTGGAAGCGAAAGTGACAAGCACAGACAAAAACAGACACACACACTGTACGCATCACACAATCATTTAGCAGACAAAAGGCTACGTTAGGGCTGAATAAACTTTATAGTGTAGGTTGGATAGCTGATTAACCATCGTAGCTTTGACACTTGGCAATAAAGGCTGAATAAGTCTGTACCCCAGTGTCAAAGTGAGCTGGAGACATCAGCTGGTAAGAAACCTCAGGTCGGTAGTCTGAACCATTTGTAAGGACCAATTGTCCAGGGACATTGGATTTAGGGAAGTAAAGGGTTAGGTTAAATCCTTGTTGAATTATATCTTGATTTTGAAATACGAATCGTAGTAAATATATTGATTAGGTAAATTGGCTGAAAACAGTCATCGTAAATATATTGAATAAGTTCGTTTTTTGCCTTGTAGACAACAGGCATTCCTATAAATCATATGCACTGCAGAATCCCGGTTGTAACCGGGTACGTGTCCACAGATAAATAGTGACCACTCGGCTGGACACACGTTACAATACCTTCAATAGTCTTTCTTTCATACACTCCCCTTTTTTCGTTTAAATCTTAGTTTCGTATACATCTAACCCAAAAGTCAATCAAGTTATCACATAGTTTCTGTGGAAACGAGGTGGTAATTTATATTCGGTCTTTCCTATCCCCCTCGTTTCTGTCCAAGCCTTCATAAAGTAGGTGGGAAATCAGTCGCGCTTCGGTTTGAATTTATTTCAGCTTACATTTGATGTGAATCGTTCGAAAACTTACATAAATCAATTCATGAATGATTTTTCCGCAAGTGAATACAATTGAAACCATTCAATTCCACACTAAAGCAACGATAATCGTCGTCATTTCAAACACTACATCCTTTCGCTGTCAAATCCGCCTCCATGATAAACAATGACTTCAGCGCATGTGTCACCTCATTTTGTAAAACAGCTAGAGGCCCAAGAGGGGTGAAATGCCTTACTTTAGTAAATCGCAAAAAATCTAACTTTTTCAGTTTATTTTTTCATCACACTAATTATTACTATTATGACCCCAGGGTCGAGGCCTCTGCTGGTGGACTGTTAGTCCCCGAGGGTTTCTACAGCCTGGTAGCTAAGTACTTCGTTACTAGCGTGAAAATACGAATGTATATTTAATTGCTGTGATAAAATTTAGAAATTCATTTCAAAATTAAGGATTATCTCCCTCATGCAAAGCTCTTATCCTTAGATGAATTTGACTCCACTTTTTTGGCAAACTGTTTTCCCCTATAATAGCTCTAGCAAGTTTATCGTTATTTCGCATTTCAAACATTTCGGTTGAGCATCACTGAAGAGACATTATTTGTCGAATTGCGCATCTGGTGCATCAAAATTGGTACCGTATAAGTTTTACACTCATCCTATTTTTGTGAATGGACATATTTTTCTGAATATGAAAATACAGAAAACAATATAGATAAAAAGGAAGTTGTTACATAAATTATTTTAAGTGATTGATAGAATGAAAAATAAAATAAAATGCAATTTGTAAAAATGTATAATCGCAAGTTCGATATTGTCTGAAATAAATGCGCATATTGTGTTTGCTTTCAAAAATGTCATTGGTTTAACAAAACAAGAAAAAAAGCCCCCCCCCCCCCCAAAAGAATGACTGATTGAATATTGTTTTACGTCCCTCTCGAGAATATTTCGCTCATATGGAGACGTCACCACTGCCGGTGAAGGACTGCAAAATTTAGGCCTATGCTCGGCGCTTATGGCAATTGAGCAGGGAGGGGTCTTTATCGTGCCACACCTGCTGTGACACGGGGCCTCGATTTTTGCGGTCTCATCTGAAGGACAGCCCCATTTAGTCGCCTCTTACGACAAGCAAGGGGGTACTGAAGACCTATTCTAATACGGATCCCCACGGGATTAGAAAAGAAATTTAAAAAAAAATAAAATGAATAGAAGAAAAAACCCACACCAAAAAAAAAAATCCCCACCAAACAACAGAAGTGTTGAAATACATGGAATTGCATAATGTTTGATTGATCTCGACCATAATATCAGGCGCGGATCTTGATTTTCAAAGGGGATGAACCAGAGGATCTGTTGACTGTTGTTGATACCGTGTTTTGTACAGTGTACTTATTTTATCGTATGCTTGCAGTTTTAATAAGTTAGTTACCGATTAAAACATCCTTTAAAAAAGAATTGAAAATGACAAACGTATTTACAATGTTCAATGTCTGACAAAAAACTTAATTCACTTAGTCTTCATCAACACCCCCTTCCCCTTAAAACAAAATTTTATGATGTTGAAAATAATAATCAGTGTACATGAATATCGATGTTGGATTGCATAAACTAGCAAGAGATTTGAACCCCTCCCCCATAAATATTTAGAATTAAATTTTGATCCGGCATTGATCATTTCACATTGATTCTTTTCGGATGCATGTGAATGAATCTCTTTGTTAGATAATTAATGTCCAGTTTGATATGGGGGTAATCATTCATTAATGCCACTTCAGAAAGTCTCTCCTTGCCCATTGTGGAACGTAAGTTTATCTTTACAAGTACGTGTTGAAATGAAAAGGACCTTTCTGCTTTGCAGTTGGTAAGGTTATAAGGTGTAGTCGATGAAGATTATAATTTCTGCAGGTTGGAAAATATCTTTATTGAATTCCGACAAGTATTCCACTTGGCATCAACTGAATCTATGACTGACCACTTCTGTTTCCAAGTGCTGACCTCGTGTTGGAGAGACGTGGGCGATTGAAAGTCATTTTCCCGCATAAATAAACTCTCTCTCACACTCGAAAATCAAAAGGGGGACTGCGGCCCTTGCAATCCTCTCCCCCGTCGAGATTCGCCAATGAATGTTAAGTAGACTGAAATTAATCACCTTTACTGATTTGCAGTCTATATAAACAGATAAAGTTCTTCTGCCACAGGTTTGTTGTTCTGTCATAGATTTGTTGTTTTTTCAATTCATAGTATGAAATTCCGTATTAGAAGAGACACTCCCTTAAAAAAGGAAGGTATAATGAATAAATATAATAATAATAAAATATGAAAATAAAAATGAATGAATATAAAAGGGGAAAAATAGACACACGAGATGCAGTTCCTTTAATGATATTTGATCCCATTTCAGGAATGCAGCACACACTGCGCACTTTGAATGGTCTTTTAATATTTTTTATTCCCATATTAAATTTTTACTTATTTTGTTTCCAGTAATTCATTATTTTCATATTCAGAAGAATAAGTCCATTCATAGATATGAAATGTCATGCATGTGATGAGAAATAAATTGAAAAAGTTAAATTTTTGTGCGATTTACTAATAGTAAGTAATTTCACCCCTTTTGGGCCTCTAGCTGTTTAACAAAATAAGGTGACGCATGCGCTAAGGATGTAGTGTTTGAAATGACGACGATTATCGTTGCTTTAGTGTGGAATTGAATTATTTCGATTGTATTCCCTTGCGGAAAAATCATTCATGAATTGATTATGTAAGTTTTCGAACGATTCACATCAAATGTACAAGCTGAAATAAATTCAAACCGAAGCGCGACTGATTTCCCACCTACTTTATGAAGACTTGGACAGAAACGAGGGGGATAGGAAAGACCGAATATAAATAACCCCCTCGTTTCCACAGGAATTAGTTATCACAGGCCTTCACCAATGGTAAAAGGGAGGGGGGAGGGGTAGATGTAGTACTGGGTCATATCGGTGGCTGATAGCGGACCAGGGGAGATAAAAAGGAATATTTAGCCTGTTGTTTCTCCCCATTGTATTTTACGACGGAGGGTTGTCAGTGTGCGAAGTTGGTCACAATTCTAAGACAAGTCACCGTTTTTAAAAATGTCGCATGTATAATCATAATATATATATGGGGAAAGGATACTGACACATTCATTACATTTAATGAATCCAACTACATGTATAATAAATTGTACTTAATATATATAGAAATATATAATAGAAACTAGAGCAAAGCTCGTTGCAAAGCAACGAGAGGTCTTCCGTCGGAGCGGTGTGACATAAAAACCTTGAACTTTGAATAAAGGTGTACTATAAATTTTTATCGTAAGGTGTTTAATAAATTTATACTACTCAAGTACATGCGTGTATGATCTCATTCCACGAATCAGTCTTTTGAGGCGCGCGTGTATGTGGGATTAAATTCTTTCAGCATTTAACTTTTCAGTCCCAATAATGAAGAAAAAAATACTATTTAAATTTATGAAATTTATGGCTCAGGACATACAATAAAGGTTTATTGCTGTTACCAATATTTTATCATACAACAAAATTATGATAGCATAATATTCAGACTGTCAGAAGAGAATAATTCGAGTTTGAATTATTTATATATACAAATCAAATAAATTGCTCTCAAATCTTGAATATTTTATTAAACTTTAATATCTATCTGCGTAAATACATGTAGGTATATTATGTACACAGTGCGCACAGAAGTCGCGTATGAATTTCACGCCAGGGGCACGTGCCGAAGTTACATAATTTGGACCAGGAGTTCTGAATCAATGTTTAATCAAAGTCATTGTTTTTAAACAATAAAACAACAAATCATTTGAAATGAGACTGGTCGGCCATGGGTTTCTGAATATTCTATACGCATGTTTAGATTTGGTTTAATCATGATTATAAACTATTGATTTCAAAACATGTTCAGAAATAATTCGTTATGTTTGTAAAATGTATCCATTTTCTTTTTCACAACGAAGAATTTGAGCAAAGCTTGTGGGTTCAGTTAAAGTAGTGTGAAATCACAGATCGCTAGTCCAGCAGCAATAAATCTCCGATATTAAACACACATTCAATTAGACATGATTGAGAAACGTATATTAAATTGCAGATTTTAAAATTGATGCCTGACTCAATGCTCTAGAGTTTTGAATTTAAAACAAATCAAACGTAAGACCAGGGACGTATAAACAAGTATATACATCCCCGGAAAGACTGAATTATTCGAAAAATCCAATATGATCAAAAACATAACATTCTGTGTTATATTTAGGACGACAATGTTTATATTGTGTACATGCCCTGGTTCACACGCGATGGTTCCTCGAGGCGGTTACGTAATTGTAAACAAAAACAAACCCCGCGGTGTATGTAAGATGCGTGTAGTTAATGACTAAGTTATTCTATGCTTGAAGGTTTGTTTCTTCAATTAAATAGATCATTGTTTTAATAACAAACGTAGAAGAGATAACCTTTTCCTCTTTTTTTCTTTGGAACGATTGTTTATATTAAAGCTACTAAATAATAAAAAAGAAAAGAAAATTGTCGATAGATGATTTTTAAAGGAACCATAGATCACGTTAAAACCTTATTTTAAAAGAATATTAGCATTTCATGGAGTCAGATTTATCAATTAAAGCAAGTTTATTTAAGTTATACGCATATCCCCCCCCCCTTCACCTACCTAATGATACGGTTACCTGTTTGCGGTTCAAGCTTTTTACTTATATATAACACAATACTCGAGCAAAATATTATGTTTATGAGATCAAAAAGATGTTAAAGAACAACTTTTCCAGGGAAAGCCATATCGAAATATTTACCGTTTTTGAGTTATAAAGCGAAAACTTTGAAGATCCCCAGATCCCTAATTTAAGGGGCCAGCCCCTTTTTAGGGATATCAAAAGAAGTTTAAAAGATACAAAGGAAAATATGTGTAATTTTTTGCTCCTTTAAGCGTCCTAATTTTTTAACCCTGTCAACCACCATTTCGAACGCTGTAATCAAAAAACCAAAAACGATGTGCACAACTACAATGCTCCTACTTTTAATTTTCAATGCATTTTCTGCTCAAGCTTATACAGTCTCGGAGCCTTTGTCTGGAAACCAAAGCCCCTAAAATTTCATTCAAAGGGGAATAACTCGTGAACAGAAGGGAATTTCTGAAATGTAGTACATGATTTGAAAATTGTTTTGTAAAGTTTATAAACCCTGAAAATTTGAGCAAAATGCATGCAGAAATGAGCGAGATATGAAGCTTCAAATTTAGCGTCTAGGAAAAAAAAAAAAAAAAAGAATAATAAGAATAATCTTAACCAGCACAATCAGTAGAAGGTCTTCCGTTGTTACGGAAGACCTTAATTGCACTGTTACTTTAAACACAAAACAATTAAAGTCCAAGATTTTTAGACACATTTGAACGGTCTGTAACCATCTCTCGCAGATTCCGACTTCGAAAGAGTGATACAAGTTCTCAATTATTTTATATGAATTTTTTGTGATTTTCCCCGGAATGATAAAGAAGTGTTTTGTTTGCAAATAAGAGATTTTAGAGTCCAAATTTTGCTGTGATTTGGTGCAAGATGTGAACATCTAATAATATATACCCAAAAGATTCAGATATTAACGTTCCAATTTTTCAGAAACAAATATCTATGAAAATTGAAAACGTTATTTGTTAATTTTTTTTTTAAATCTACGGATAAAATCTTCAAAAAACATGTCAGTTAGAGAAAAGATATATCAGAGAAATATGCTGCGTAAAAATCCTGCAAATGATAGTAAACACATACATATAGTGCATTGATTATAAAGATTGTTGTGGTCAAACAATTTCAGAAACATTTTCTGCAAAATATCAACTTTAATAGGTTCTTTCTTTGTAACAGACTTGGATAATATACGTTTAGATCCGTATAAAATGTTCATCACACATTGGTTATCGGTCGGGGACAATATAATGTGCCCATTTTATTCCATATCAAAGTACTGATAGTACTGAAAGACGGTGGCGTGGGTTACGAAACACTGAGCTCTGGTGAACTAAAAACAGCAGAGATAGCAATTGCCTAAATGAGAAATCATTAATGGTTATTCGTTTTGTAATGATAATTCAATAATGGTAAAACAGGATAAAAGAATTCATAGTTAGTGTATCCAATCCAAAAGAAGAAACATGTACATATAGTTTAAAAATGCAGTTTCCAAAATTGAATTAGTTGATCATGCCTTGTAAATGAGCAAATTTGTATTCTCAAGAGAATACTCATATCCATGCACTGTTTTCCTTTTGAGCTTATAGGGAATATTTCAGAAATTTGAGAATGATCACCTTGTAAAATGGAAAATGGCATTAGAGTCTGTGGCCTTTCCATTTTGAAACATCCATATCATTTTAGTATGCTGTGACACTAAAAACTTAATTGTTAAACTCAGAAGAAACATCTTATTTTTCTTATCACAGGTCAAGATAATAAACTTTTTTGCTTCATGATCTAATTATTGTGTACCGGTATGTATGGATTTAAGGAATGAATTTATTATTTTTTCGTTGGATGGAGGTATACCACGAAAAAAAAAAACCCACGGAAAACTGCATCATTGCGCGTAGCGGCTTCCAGGTGGACAAGTGAGTGTTACAGAGGGTTTTTCGAGTTTTATCAGTGAATTCCTAAGGCAGTTGTGACAGCTGTTGTAACGTCGTACGGTCCCCACTCATAAACATACTATGACGGAGTTCGAAACCACGGTCGTTAAAGGCTACAATATTGCAGTATCTCTGAGGCAGTGTGCTGTGTATCTGGTATTTGGGTTTGTGACATGAAGCAAGTTGTCGTTGTCATCCCCGGTTGAATACATTTAACTCTCAGCGTTGGGGGTTTTTTTTTGGGGGGGGGGGGGGGGGGGGTGTCCTCAAATAACCATGTTTATTTCATTTTCCATAAATGATTATAATTCATATTTGATATTTGTTTGTTTTTGTTTAATAAATTTATATAGATCGATAGAACTGTTAGGTTTTTCTTTTCAGGATTCCCTAATCTATATATAAATACGAAGCATACAGAGGAATCCACAACATTCCAATAAAAAGTAGCTCCGGTCTTTTATTTTTTTTTTTTCGTTGGATACGATATTCCAATAATTTTTCAACCAATGAAAAAGCGTGTAACATGTAAAATTAAATGATTGGATAAACAAATATCACATTTATATACTGTTTTTCAAAAGATATTTCAAATGAGTCATTTATCATGTGTTCAAAATATTCTTACAGGAATTTTTAATCTCCAGATTGTTCTCGCGCTCCGTCATGTTATTCCAAAATGAATTGCAATAGATTCGTGAAGCTCTCAAACGAAATTTTTTTTATTAGAGAGGTTGATTGATATTGATAAGTTGTTAAACACAGGATCAGACTACATTGACCATATTAAGGAAAACATACAAAATACCTTTTGGAGAGATGCATTGGTGACTTTCAAGGAAATTCAAGATAATTATGTCATTGAAAATTGGCAAGATTATACATGCCAACCACTAAGGTATAATGATAGAATTAGAATTCATTTAGTAGCAATCTTACTGGGCGTAGTTTCTGTACCAAAACATTTGATAATTTGACTTGTAAATGTTCTAGCGTTGTCTACGCTATTGAGTGTACCTATGTGAGTTAATTTATGTGAGAGAAACTAAGGGTTCACTTAATAAAAGAATATCGGGGCACAGCTTTCAAATAAATAATGGTGGTAATCAACTTCTTTACAAACATTTTAATTCACTGGACCACTCCATTTTGTTCATGAGGTAAGGATTTGGGGGAAAAAAATTTACCATCACACAAACAATCCAACATTAAGTACCCCTTTTCGTAGACAACGGGAAGATCACTGGATCAGGACCCTAGGCACTGCATTTCCATATGGATGCAATGCTAATGTATATGATGTGGGAAATTTGACTAGTCCACAAGGAAATAACGTGAATGTGATGGGACTCTTTCCCAATACTCAAAGACGGAAACGCTGCCAAGTATAAATGACGTCACGTTTGATTCACTTTTACCTTACGTCAACAGACAATTAGGTCCACATCATATCGTACAAAACTTTACCCTGTTCCACTGAGAGTTTTACATACGTTATTTCAAGAGGCCACAGCTAGTCTATACTTGGATTTTTCAACACCTGAATATAGACTGAACTCTATGATTATGGATGTTGCCAATCACAGGTCTTTAAACCACCACGGGTCATGGATGATATTCCTTCCAAATCATGCCGCCAGTTCCTTAAGCTCAAATTTACGAACAAAGAAATTGATGCCATCAACTTTTAAAAGCAACATTATTCGTCATAAAAGGGTTCAGTCGTGTATTCCAACTTATTTCAAGTTTATGTCTACACCCTGTATCTCCTACAAATATACTTCTACCATTGCATCCAAACTTTTTAATTATAAACAAACTTTGGAGTGCCTAGATAAAGACCATCTTATACGTAATCCACCTACGTGTTCTTGTTCTTCATCTTCTTTCAAATATAGTCCAGCTGGACATGTCATTACATGGTGATGTTGATATAGTTAAAAATGAGGACCGCAAATAACTTATTAAAAAAGTCCTAAATACAGAGAACCTCTGTTTTTCAATTGACGACAGAACTTCATCTCTATTATGAATTTTGTTGAAGATTATGCCAGACAATGGGCTAAATATGAAAAAGAAGAACTTGATACATTGTCAGAATGGGTGAAAAGCATAAGTGGAGTATTAAAATCCCGCATTAGACATATCAAAACAAAAGTACATACCATCTATCGTTCTGTGTTTAATAAACCAAAAGTGATAAAAGAATTCGATAGGTTACATAAGAAATATGTTTTGGTTCCAGTTAGTTGAAGTTGGTACGTGATCAAATCTAATATAACGCCCGAAGGGCGTTATAGGATTTGATCACGTGACCAACTTCATATCATATCCCAATAACATTAAAAAATGATATCTTATTTCTTAAATAAATAGTGTGCTTCTTTTTAAACTTCGGTTGTTGAAGCATATTCGTTACTGAATTGAATAATTCTATAATTCAATTATTATTTAGATGCAGTGCAGGCTATTAATGCATACGAAGTGTAATTTAATTCGCAAAAGTAGTCATATGTAATTTATCGAAGAAAAAACGACAAATTTTAACATTATCATTTCATCATCAAGACGATTAAAGACTGTATTATCATAATTCATTGTTCTTTCTTAATCAAATTGACAAAATATTGTAAAAGTACACTTTTTTGGGTTACATTATTTACTTTTGGGGGTATAGTTTCTTTACTTTCGGAGTTTAGATTTTTATTCAAAATTACATGACTATTGGGTGAATGGTGGACCTTCGCGTGGCCAGAGCTGGGCAACGAAATCAATGATTTGTTTGATATTCGTAGGATTGGTTAACTATATATCGTTAACCGATTGGTGACTGTATTTTTTTTTTTACCGAGTTTCAAGCGCAAAACCCCAAATCAAAATCGGTGCAAAAATATCAGCTATCGATCGTATAAAAGTGGCTATTTTTACCTGGTTTCAAAATGCAATCAAGCAAAAATAGAAACGACCGAAAACGAGGCTATTCAGCTGTGACGTCACGACGGTATCACACATGGAATATAGAGGCCAACAGAAGTTTATGCAGTGATTTAAGCGTTATTTCATCGGATTCAGAAACAACTGAATGTTCTGATGTCGAATTAAAGACGCAACCATACCTTTTTGAGCCGAAGGACGACCTAGACGAAAATCGTTCGCCTCAAAACAGCACTATATACAACCAAGGAAGAACGAGTTGGAAATAATTAATTATTGAATAACTGGCTAGTTCACTAAAATCGATCTATGTGTTTTTGCTATCAAATAAAGAAGTAATTTTTTTAATAGTTTGTTTGCATATAAATAAAATAATAATAAAAAAGACATGACAAATAAGAATATTTCTAAAAATGAAACACGATAATTGCTTCGAAGTTCGCACTCTTGATGGTGCGCCTATGAAGAAGTGAATATTGAGCTCCCAACATATTATTAATAACTGATATTTACGAAATGAGGGAATTAGGTTGTCAGTAAATGGAATTTCAAATATTATAGATCTTGCATGTTTTGATTAAACCAGGTGATCTTGGGGCCATTACTGAAGACAGGTCTATCTGTTAGAAATTCAACAAGTAATGACAGTGATAGAAAAACAAGGGGAAGCCTAACGCAACACAATGGATTTCATCCAGTGTGCCTTCATCCATCTGCACTATGATTATAGACAGCATCATGAGTTGCCAGAAACAAATGGGTATGTTGCATGATTATTTCCTAGTTGAAATTGGAGACACATGCGCAGATCTCGAGGGGTGGGGGACTGAAATTTACAAAGGGGTTGTGGAAATTGGTCAGTGTCTTCGACCGTGTTTGGGTTCCGACATTTATAAAACGTACGATTTACCGCTTTTTGGCAGGTGAAAACTCTGGTTTGGTACGTTTGTAGAAGAATTCTCAGAAAAAGTATTTATCTTTTATGTAATTAGGTTACAAATAGTAACCTCTACAAATTGTGTGTAATTACATGCAGCATTAGAAGAGAAATCTCGAAAAAAATCTATCTGGGACATTCGAGTTTCGGCCGTACGACATTTACCGATTACCGGAGGCGATAGCGTGTTTATTGTGTCAGCCGAGAGAAACTACCCCCCCCCCCCCCCCCGTTCTTCGATTGTTGTTGATTGATACAGGTTCGAGTCATTTTTCCGTGTCGTTTTAATGAATGGTCGAAAGATTTCAAAATAGAATTATACCCTCTTTTCCGCGGTTGGTTGTAAACCGATATTATCGTCGGTTTTGAGTAATACGCTTCTGTTGCATGCCGTAAATCGTTTATAGAGTAATACAGTAATTACGATTAATAAGAAAATTCATGATATAAACTATATTCAGAAGTAAAATTTCAATAACAAAAGAGTCAAGATTTTTTTTTTTTACTTCGATGTGCATACCTGACAGTTTGCTTCATGGCATATGCGCGGGAGGTTGTCAAAACACGGACAAAAATTACACACAAAACAAAGAATCACGGACATATTTTTTTTAAAGTCACGGATTCACAGATACCAAAGCTACGAAAATTCTATAAATTGATTTTATTGAAGAATTTAAATGAAATATGGATTAAAATAAGATGTAATACTTGTATAATGAAAGAAATACAGTCTCAAGTTCAGTCCGTAAAGAAGGTGTTGCACGTCTCATGTTAATTTCCCTAAAGGTGTTGCATGAAAGATCGATAAATTAAGTTATTGAAATATATGATAAAACCGATTGGAACTTATGCCTTGATTCACACATTTTTGAAAATAAGTTTAAAAGACGTGTATTTACAAAGATTAGCCAAAGTAAGTCGAGTTTAAATCAAGCAATAAGCGATTTATATGGTTTTAGCGTTAAAATGGAGGGGTATCCCCGAATTTGCATGAACATGTTCTTCCAAGTTTTCCACTAAAAGACTGTCACTTTGAAACTTTGTTTCAGAAGGGCATTTTTTTTTGTAAAGAAGTATAGCGCACTTGGTCTGCAATTTCGCCTACATAAATACCGTTTTCTTGAATATTTTTCTTTTTTCTTTTACAAATATTATGTTATACAATGTCAGTTTATACTTGTGTTTACCCAAATTACTCAATAAATATATGTTAATAGTATCTTTATTTGATAAGCATAAACATCACCGTGATTATATAGAGTATAAAGTAGATGTAACGTAATGGGTCTAAAAAATTGTAAACTGTTGCAAAAGGCTACCCTAAACCAGAAATAAAACACTAAAATTGTTTCAATTGAGTATGGCTGCACATAAGTCCATTTGAGGAAATTTGGTTTAAGGTGGCCCTCTTGTTGAAAATGGCTAAAATATGACAAAAATCGTTCTCAAAATTTACCTCGAGATTTAGCAGCCTGTCAAACGTTAAACCTTTAAACTTGCATGTCTGTGTGGCCTAGTGGTTAAGATACTCTGTAATCTTACACTTAAGGCCGGCAATACGCAAGTTCCGAGTTACACAAAAATTATTTCCCTTTGTCGAACTCTTTCGCATTTTATGACGTATGGTGGGTACACAATGTATACATTATATCGTAGACTGGCATTGTACATAACGATTACGTACGATTAATGTAATAAAAGCGTAGCTTTTGTTTATATCAATCACTGGTATGTATATTCTGGCCATATCAAGCATAATCTGTTTGAATAAGACCATCAGATTGGCTATTAAATCATTATTCGTTTCCTCTTCTACATGAGTGACGCTTTTATCAAGAAAGATGGCAATTAACAGTATTTGTTTGAGCCATTTTGTTATCCAATACTCATAAACTCACTAAAGTTGCCTTTCCCCTGAGATAGGATGGTCTCAGAAACTCTGGATATCATCTTTTAAGAAATAATACAACGATAGTAATTAGCAAATGTACCCACTGTCATCATATTTTACGTCAAAATTTACGGAAGAGTTCGACAAAGGGAAATAACTCTTGGGGAACTCGGAACTTCCGTATTGGGTATAAAAGCAGCCAATCGGTGAAAATGGTGGAATATATGATTTTTGCGGTCACATTCAGATTGCAGCACTTATTTTGCAAAATTAAAGATTAAGCTGTTGTTCTGAAATTTTAAAATGGGTATGCTTGTTCCCTTCTTAACTGTGCATATACTGGCCATGTCTATTTTAGATATAAATACTCAGTTTTAATTTTGGCTTCAAAAATTTGAAGCAGGGCTAAATTTGTATTTCAACTAGAGATTGGCAGTTTGTGGGTGTGATCATCTTTTGTTATTGTTTACTCCGGATGTTGACTCACATATTGCAGAGTATGCTTGAGAGGAAACATGTAATCAAATCACTGTATAACGTGGGGGTGGGGGGTGGGGGTGGGTGGGGATACTTACTCACATATCATTGGTAAATCCAGATTTTATTTTTTAATTATATATAATCACATTCCTTTAAAAAAAATGGTTAACTTTATAAAAATAACTCATTAGGACTGTTCAGTCCAATTATCATTTTAACGATAGAACATTCTATCTAGAGTTTTGCAGGATTGCCGGTGTAGTGGTGATCGCTGATCAGGGTCGCTCTAAAAATAGCGGTAGCCCTGCTGTTCGACGCTCGCATAATTCGACCCATAGGTAATTGTAAACATTTTATATGGTTGTAATCAGCAATTCTTTTGAAGTATGGTGATGAAAAAAAAAAAAAAAAAAAAAAAAGACAATAAAACAAATTGTATTATTGAATTATTTTGTTTTATAAAACCAGAAAATGCTTTGGTTTTTAATTCTACATCTGAAATTGTGATCTATGGCACGCCAAATTCACAAAAATGAGCTAAACATAGTTTCATAGTTGATAAACTAGGTTTATCGACTGTAAACTATAGTTTACGGACCGTAAACTATAGTTAACGACGTTAATCTATATTTCACATCTGTAAACCATAGTTAACAGATAATCTATGTTTCACAAGTGTAAACTATAATTAACAATGAAAACAATCATTAGCGATTGCAAAACATAGTTTATATCTGATAAATACGGTTTCACGATTGTAAACTACGGTTTACAAGTCTAAACTATTATTAAGTTTATCTAATAAATATAGTATCACAATTTGTGAAACTAGGATTAACAATATTGTGAACTATAGTTAACGAATGTAAATTATAGTTTACAAATGTGAATCTGTATTTATCAGCAAAATCTATTGTTAACGTTTATTTAAAGACAGATAAACTTGGATTAGCACTTGTAAACTATAGTTTACAACCGTTAAATATAGTTTTACGGATGAAAACTATAGTTAACGAATCGTTAACTATAGTTTACAGTTCGTAAACTATAGTTTACAGTCGATAAACTTAGTTTATCAAATGTGAAACTATGTTTAGCTCATTTTTGTGAATTTGGCGTGCCATAGTTGTAACGTATATGCATTGTATATATCAAACTCTGAGATTATCCCTGTTTACCGCACACACTGAAAACCACGTGTTTGCATACTCTTTAATAACATGTACTCGGCATTCTGTAATAAACTGATGTAGAGACAAGACGCATTCTGTTATACTGTACTACTTTACATGGTGTCAGAAGTAAAAGTACTAAGTGAAACTTCTGTATGTGTATCTCTGGATATTTGTCACCATGAGCAATCACGAAGATAATGCTGCTACTGCTCCCTCTATTCCTGTCTTTGTGAATCCAAACATTCCAATACCTGGAAAACTGGATCTTAAAGGAAACCTGTGCACGAACTGGAAAAAGTTCAAGCGGATTTGGAGCAATTATGAAACAGCGTCTACTCTCAAGGAAAAAGACAAGGAGGTGAGAACTGCTACCTTTCTTACTTGCATCGGAGCTGACGCTCTGGATATTTTTGATGGTCTTCAGTTTGACTCTGAAGATGACAAAAAAGACATAGACAAAGTTCTAGAAAAATTTGAATCCTTCTGCATTGGACAGACCAATGAAACTTATGAAAGGTACACTTTCTACAAACGAGACCAAGAAATCAATGAAAACATTGACACTTATGTGGCAATTCTCAGATCTCTAGCGAAAACCTGCAAATTTGATGCTCTAGAAAACGATATGATCCGAGACAGAATTGTACTTGGAATCCGTGACAATGGAACACGCAAAAAGCTACTGCAAGAAGCAAAACTGGACCTAAGAAAATGCGTTGACATATGCAGAGCAAACGAAAAGTCAACATCCCAACTTAAAACCATGGAGGAAGTTCACGCTGTCAAATTCAAAACCATGCGAAAAACTAAACCGCTGAGAACAACACAAGCGCACAGAAAAGATTTCAAACAAGTCCCAGAAACAAAAGTTCAAAAGGAATGTTTATATTGCGGTAAAGAGCACCTCTTCCGTAAGGAATTGTGTCCAGCATGGGGAAAAACATGCAGGAAGTGCAATAAAATGAATCATTTTTCATCAAAATGTCTGCAGACAAAGCCGAAATCAAAACGGGAACATGTAAAACAAGTCAACCAGGAATCCAGTGACGAGGAATTCATCCTCATGATCGAAAATGTTAATGCCATTGAGAAAAAGATTTTTGCAGAAATCGAAATTGGAAATGATACAGTGAAATTCCAATTGGATTGCGGATCAACCGTAAACGTTCTACCCGAGAAAATTTACAAAGAAGTCTGTAATGACCCCTATCTCAGGATGTTACAAAAGGCAGACATGACTCTGGTAATGTTTAACAAGTCGGAATGCCAACCCCTTGGAAAACGGCGAATAAGCGTCCGCAACCCCAAAAACAATAAAAAATACAACATAGAAATTGTTGTGGTCGAAGGAAATCTTAATCCTATTCTCGGAGCAAAGGCTGTACAAGGAATGAAAATGATAACTGTCAACACAGAAAACATAGCAGCCATTGAGTCAGCCTCCCAAAGCAACTACATCATTGAAAAATACAGTGACGTATTTAATGGCCTGGGTAAACTGGATGGAAAATTACACCTCGATGTTGACAAATCAGTTACGCCAGTAAAACTACCAACAAGAAAAGTCCCGATTGCAATGAAGGCACCGTTAAAATCTGAAATCGACAGACTGTCAGATTTAGGCGTTTTGGCTCCAGTAACAGAACCGGCTGACTGGATATCGTCATTGGTGGCTGTACGGAAGCCCAGTGGGAAAATGCGTCTGTGTATAGATCCCAAACCTCTGAACAAAGCGTTAAAGAGAAATCACTATGCAACACCCACTATAGATGATATTTTGCCAGAACTAAGCCAAGCCAGAATTTTTTCTGTAGTAGACTGCAAGGATGGCTTTTGGCATATTACTCTCGATGATGAGAGTAGTTTTCTCACAACATTCGGAACCCCTTGGGGTAGATATCGATGGCTCCGCATGTCATTCGGTATTAAACCAGCAAGCGAAGAATTCCAGCGGAGAATGGATGAAGCTCTATCTGGTATACATGGAATCAAAGCGATTCATGACGACATAGTCGTATACGGTTGTGGAAACTCGGATGACGAGGCCATACGTGATCACGACAAAAAATTATCTACCTTGCTAGAGAGATGCAGGGAGAAAGGGATAAAAATCAACAAAGACAAAATGAAACTAAAATTGCGATCCGTGTCATATTTAGGACACATTATCTCAAGCGATGGACTCAAAGTTGACCCCTTAAAAATCAAGGCAATCACTGAAATGCCAAGACCTAAATGCAAAGCAGACATACAACGTTTACTAGGAATGGTAAATTTTGTCCAGAAATTCGCGCCAAATCTCTCGGAGATAACAGCACCCCTCAGAGACCTACTAAAAGCAGAATCGGAATTTGTGTGGGACAATGCTGTACATGGCAAAACATTTGACGAATTGAAAAAACTACTATCTACGAGTCCTATACTTCGTTTCTTTGATCCTAACCTACCGACGACGGTACAGTGTGACGCATCTGAACGCGGACTAGGAGCCTGTCTCATACAAAATGAGCAACCCGTTGCATATGCATCCCGTGCATTAACGCCTACCGAAGTCAACTACGCACAGATTGAAAAGGAACTACTCGCTGTTCTCTTTGCCATGGAACGCTTTGAGCATTACACACTTGGACGGAAAGTAAAAGTGGAATCAGACCACAAACCACTAGAAATCATCAGCAAGAAAAGTTTAGTTTCCGCTCCTAAACGTCTTCAACGAATGCTCTTGCGTCTTCAGAAGTTTGATTACGAGATCACATACAAACGAGGTCTTGAAATGTATCTTGCTGATACACTGAGTCGAGCCTATCTGCCAACTGTACAGATACAAAGAAATGATTCTGAAGACAGAGTACTCGCCATTACCGACCGTGCAAAATCTGAAAAAGATGCAGAGTCCGTTACAATGAGTGAATACGTCACCATCTCGTCCGAAACTCTAAAGAAAATCAAATCTGCAAACTCGCGTGATGAAACAATGCAAAAGCTGTACAAAACAATCAAAGATGGTTGGCCGGAGCGAGATGAACTGACACCCGATATACAGATCTTCTACACATTCAGAGACGAATTGACTTCACAGGATGGTTTAATTTTCAAAGGAGACCGCATTGTTATTCCACCTACATTGAAAGGTGAAATTCTTCAAAAGGTACACTCCAGCCACATTGGTATTCAAGGATGTTACCGTAGAACCAAAGAATCACTATATTGGCCAAACATGATGAAAGATATCGAATCTTTTATCAAGGAATGTCCAGTCTGCTCTACCATACAGGGTGAGCAAGGCAAAGAAACTCTCATTTCGCATGAAATTCCCGATAGACCATGGCAGAAAATTGGAACTGACCTCTTTCAATTTGATGACAAACAATATCTCATCACTGTTGATTACTATTCCGATTTTTTTGAAATTGATCGTCTACATGATAAAAAATCAAAGGAAGTCATCACCAAACTCAAGGCACAAATGGCCAGACACGGAATTCCTGAAATTTTGATTTCAGACAACGGCCCGCCTTACAATAGCAAGGAATTTGCTTATTTCTCAGAGAACTATGAGTTCAAGCATACTACGTCATCGCCATTGTACCCAAAATCTAATGGGAAAGTTGAAAATGCAGTTAGAATTGCAAAAAACCTAATGAAGAAATGCCAATTAGATAAAAGCGATCCTTTCCTCGCTCTATTAGATTGGAGAAATACTCCCTCTGAAAATATTGGAACTTCTGCAGTTCAACGACTAATGGCACGCCGTACAAGAACTCTGCTACCAATCAAAACCGAACTTTTGAAACCAGCCCTAACCCCCAAATGTCAAAGAGCGATTGAGAGAACGGAAACATAGATCAGCATTTTACTACAATCGCACAGCGAAAGACCTACCAGAGATTAAAAGTGGGGAAACCGTGAGAATTCGACCTTTTGGACCTGAAAAAAATTGGACGAAGGCAAAGGTCAACGAAAAAGTAAACATCCGCTCGTATCAAGTGATCACGGAGGATGGTCGCCTCTATCGACGAAACAGAAAACATTTGCGTTGCACAAATGAGCCATTTGTCGAAAATAACGAGGTAGTGACAGATAAGACCGTTAGCACAGCCGAAAACACACCACCATCAGCAGATAAGACTACAATTGAAAATCATAAACCACCGTCAGCAGATAAGACCAATTATGCTCTGATTTCAACCAGGAGATCTACCAGAGAAATTAAATTGCCGAAACGATACGAGGACTTCAAAATGTATAAGTGATTATATAAAGTGATGAGGCATAATAATCCTCAAATATATATATATAGTGTAAATATATATCCCGATATTTTAGAGACAAAAGATAGTTCTTATTTTTATCATAACTCTGAATTATTAATTTAATTCATAACACTTTAATTGTTAATTTTGCAGTATTTTTTCACTCTCTTATAATGTAAAATAAGAATAATTAAAGAAGGGGGATGTAACGTATATGCATTGTATATATCAAACTCTGAGATTATCCCCGTTTACCGCACACACTGATAACCACGTGTTTGCATACTCTTTAATAACATGTACTCGGCATTCTGTAATAAACTGATGTAGAGACAAGACGCATTCTGTTATACTGTACTACTTTACAATAGTGATCGGCATATGAACTTCATTTAATGAAGGCAATGAATGCAGTCATGTCATACATGGTTTTTGAGTTGAATGATTGTACAATACAACGGTAGTAAATACATTTGCATCGCATATTCCCTGGAAGCTCAAAAGGCCGACATTCTCAGGAGGTGCCATTTAAAGCTAGGTACCTTGTGTTATTATTAGTATACAGAGGTCATAAGTCATTTACAGAAACAAGTGCCTGTGATCTGATACTCAGAAAAACAAGACAATGTAATTAGGCTTGTCCTTAGTACTGGGGAATCTACAGGTATTCAAATATTGATTGATTGTATCTTGCTTAACGTCTCGCTCGAGAATTTTTCACTCATACATGTATGGAGACGTCACCAAGACCGGTGAAGGGCTTCAAATTTAGGCCTATGCTCGGCGCTTACAGCCATTGAGCAGTGAGAGATCTTTAGCGTGCCACACCTACTGTGACACGGGACATCCGTTTTTAAGGTCACCTCCGAGGACTCGTGACATTCACACTTGATGCCGAGCGTTTGGCGATGGAACTGTCACTACCTATTTTAACGACTTGGGTCTGTCGCGACCCGGGGATTTGAACCCCGGCCTTCCGCATACGAGGCGAACGCTCTAACCTCTCGGTATTCAAATAGCATATACGCAATACTTAAGAGTATAAATATGGATGGAGGTCAGTTCAACGTCACGAGTGTTGGTGTAACGTATTTACATTAAATTCTGGGATCGTACCTTGTCAATTCCAGGGTTTGGGATATTTAACAATAACTCATTTAAACTAATTGGTATGATTTTAGTGGACTGCTAAAATATACAAATATGTCCTAACCTTATATATCTAGGTTAATTATAATCAAACAGAGAATCCAGGGGCGTAGCTTCCATTGAGGCAACCGAGGCAGCTGCCTCGGTAAAAAAAAACCCCACCTTTTACGTTGTTAAAATGTCGACAGCTTCTGGGGGGCTGCGCCCCCCCCCCCCCCCCACAGCCTCGGTAATATTCGAACCCAAGCTACGCCTATTGAATCACTATATCAATCAGAGGCAAACAACGATAAACTGGTAGTGCTAACTTAACAAAATGTAGAGCCCTCGGATTACCCCATATACTGTAGGACGCCTTATTCAGGACGGACAGTATATGTGGTAGCCCTTCAACCACTACACTCACTGTAGGATGCCTTATTCAGGACGGACAATGAGTATAGCGGCCTGGACGACGGTCTGTTCAGCCAATGCGGACGACACCAAAAACGAACTATGGCTAGCCTCTTTATTGGAGGTCAACCACTTCGTGGCAGGCCAGACTTCTGATGGCCTTCCAAATTCACAGCAAGAACAGGCGAGGAATTGTTTGCTATGAATACTTTATTAGTACACATAATCTCGTCCTCTCAACTTGGCTGGGTCTTCTATCTGAATGACACTGACGACTGCGGAGTCTCGGTATTTATACACAAATAAGATCACGTGATGTAAAGTGACTAATTGAGAACTCCGCATGGTTGTACCTCAAATATCTGGAATTATTACATTGGCACAGAGCTCCGATAAGGGAAAATTCCCCGTTTCGGTGCAACACCCTCTTTCGCAAGTTCAAAATGTGATAAAACAATGGCCGATTTCCGAGTTGCCCAATAGTTCTTTCCCTTTGTGGAACTCTTACGTACAGTGAGACGCAAAACATACGTTCGTCAACACGCGGTGGGTACAAATGCTTATCGCTGCCTTCATATATATATATTGCCTAAAGGATCAGACATCATGCAACCACGCAAACTGTTGGGACACATAATTTCAGTAATTTATGATTATTTGATAATAAAATAGCTCAAAGCTCAAACAACAAGCATTCTGAGAGTATTGCATGGCAATACATAGTCCCCTACCGGTTGCAAAAATTACTGCACCACAACAATATTCAGAGTTCATTATACCGAGCGAAGCTCGGACGGGCCAAAGGCCCGTCCGCGAAGCAAGGCTCTAAAGGTAACACGTATGTGAAAGAAAAAAGTCAAAATCAGCAAAATAAAAAGAGACAATCTCTATATACGTTCACTGAAATTTTCGTGACCCATATGGGCGCCGCCATTTATTTTTTCATTACCTGCTTCAACAGTTATTTGTGTTTTATTTTGAATCAGGGCCGTAAATTACATGGAGGCGGAGGAGGCAGCTGCCTCCTCCGACTTTTGAGCCAAAAAAATTTAAAATTTAAAGTTCATTAGAATTTATGTTGTTTCCAATAACTAAGAACATGATACCTCCCTTAAAAAGCATTCCAAATCTTTCTTTTAGAATGAGTTAGTCAAGTAACATCTTAGAAGGCCCTAGAATCAAGGATTTTGCACGAAACGTGTTCAGTGTGCACAAAATGTGCTCAGCGTCTGGGGGCCTGGGCGGCCCCCAGACCCCCGCCTAATTTCCTGCCTCCTCCAAATTGAAGGTTAATTTACGGCCCTGTGAATGTCAATAATAGAAGACTCTGACGTGCAATTCGTAATATAAACACTCAGTTTAAAGTGAATAGTATAATTATCAATGTAACAGGTTTTAGCAAATAATTACATATAAAACCGTAATACGACTAAATAAATGAACGAGTTCATGAGTTTCTTTAAATAAGAATATACGATAAAATTACGGTTACATTTTTACCATTTTAAATTTATTGGTTAATTTTATTTAGTTTTATAGCGGCCTTTTTCATTGCATACGGAATGATAATTGTTTGCTTTGGGAAAGAGAAAAAAGTCGAGGCTAAATGTGACGTCACAATAAACAGTTTACGTCGCCTTGCGTTTTATTTTCCGCGTTCAATGAATAGGCGGCTCATGTAAAACTGTTGTCCCCATATAAACTAATATTGAGATGTTACTGGGTGTTTAGCGCAAGGAAATTTCATTCAAAATATATATTTATAAATGAATCATAATCTACCGTACTTAACGGAATTATGATTACCACTCGGGACACGGAGTTACGTACATGGTTCGCTCGGTCCAACGGTCACACCGTATACATATTATAGGTTATGGTAATAGGGAAAATAGGGGAACTAGGATAGGAATGGTTGGAAATCAACTACTAGACCAGGAAAAGAGACAAATTTATAATTAGGTTTAGGTCTTTAACCAAGTCAATAAACTGTGACATGTAGGTGATCATGAATAATTTAGCTATATTGTTGTATTACTATGCTAAAAGTTTTAATGAATGTAGTACTCTTATCTACAGAGATAAGAAACTTGGATGTAAACTAACAATTCATGCTATTTTTGTAAGTCCAAGGGCCATAACTTAATGAAAAATCAATGGACCAAGACGAAATTCAAATTTGATCTGTAACGTGTTATGGCAAAGCAATGTACCAAATATCAAATGAATATCTGCAAGTACAACAAAAAAAGTCTAGAAAACTGATTATTCTTGCTATTTTTCTAAGTCCAAGGGCCATAACTAAATGAAAAATCAACGGACCGAGACAAAATTTAATCTTGATCTGTAATGTGTTATGGCAAAGCAATGTACCTAATATCAAATGAATATCTGCAAGCACATAAAAAAAAAAGTCTGGAAAACTGATAATTCATGCTATTTTTCTAAGTGCAAGGGCCATAACTAAGTGAAAAATCAATGGATTGAGATGAAATTCGAACTTGACCTGTAACTTGTTATGGTAAAGCAACGTACCAAATATCAAATAAATATATGCAAGAACAGAGAAAAAAAGTGTGGAAAACTGGACTGATGGACAGAGCACAAACCTAAAGTCCCCTTCGACTTCGTCGGTAAGGGACTAAAAATCGATAATCACTATCTTTCTTGGATTAAAGTATCACTCGTGCAGAAGAGAAAATAAAAAATAGATTCATATTTAATCTAATGGCCTAATTCAAACAAATATTATTCTTCATATGGTCAGTTTAATGTATACCAACGGCTGACATAAACAATTTACGCTCTCATAACTTTTATTCTTATTCACATAACTAGTCTATGATATATGTATATAGTCTACATCTTGTACCCACCCAAGCGTTCAACAGAATACTGAATGTACCTCCATCACAGAAGAGCTGATATCTCGGAACTTGACAATATCTACCCAGAGTTGTTGTACCTTGCTCTCACTTACACCTCTGTTTTAACACTGTGTTAAAACGTCTCAAAATAAGCAATGCTATTCCACATGTAAATCCACTTTTTTATGGCTAATAAAACTAAGAACTATTTTATAAAATATCGGGAAAATGTAGGACAAGCAACTATTTGTAGATTTTTTTCCATTACTATATACATGTATTCTTCATGTACCTATGTATAGGCCTGGTGCAATAGAACTACCCAATATCCATGTTTCAACCCAAATCGATGCTTCTTGTGTCACAAAAAGACTTGACATCTGCTCAATATTTATTTATTTACGTATAATTTTGTAACTGAGGTCAAAACCATACTTTATTTGAGCATATGTGCCATTTTACAAAAATCTTGTAAAACCCTTGAGAAGTTGACAGAGGTGTAAGTGAGTGTAAGGAATGATAACTCTGGGTAGAGATTGGGAACTTGTGTATTGCATGTGACGTCACAATGCACGGAGAATGTAAATAGTGATGTGCGCAGCTTTATGCGCTGAAGCGTAAAATTTCGAATTGGGTCTGTCATCCTTAAACCAGTTAACACAGTACATGTTTCAAGTTAACATACTGTTTTAAAGTATACATCAAGTGGTTGACAGACACCCTATTTTATGATATCTGCATGTTTAAAAACAAATTATTTTTTCCTCTGAAAATCAGAGTGTAAAATTGTCTGACTTTTGGATAGTTTATGTAACAATTTTCTGTTGAATTTGTCTCTCAGCGGACCAAACTGCATGATGTCTTCTGGTTCTTCTTCAAACCAGAACTTATCAAATTCCCAAAACACATGACCTAAAAAAAAGGAAATGTTTTCCTTTAATTTCAATACATGTACACATCTTATATTTCATTCCAACAGACAAATTCATTGTTTTGAAAGCATTTCCCAAATATATACACCCCTTCTCAAAACTCAAGTTCATTTTTCAAACAAGAAGCCCATGGGCCACAATGGTCATTCCTGCTGTTCTTCATCAGAAGATTTTTAAAAGATCACCCCCCCCCCCCCCCCCAAACCTCCATATCATGATGCCACAGATTATGACTTACTGAATTTGAATCCACAACATTGGGATGCATCTATAGCAATATCACTAATGGAGGAAGAGGTTTTTTAAAGCATATACATGTATTCATGTGTTAAGTAAAATTTGATTCTAGCCTCACTCTTAAAGGGACTAGTTCACAATTTTTGATAAAAATATTTTTCATTTTTAATGTTAAACATTGAAAATATAACTTATTTCATGTTGACAGCCAAAATTTTGACCTTCTGAATGCAAGAATAAAAGCAATATTTTAGCCTTAAATCTGTGTTATGTAAACAAAGACTCGAGTCTTTTTATGTATACAAACAAGTGAAATATTGATTTTGTAATATAAAGCATCTACATTTTGCATAATCACAGATTTTAACTTTTAGATGACACATTTTACCCCCAAAATGCTTGAAATGTGAAAGATATGATAAAACTTAGATCGATATCCATTTATTTTGAAAATTTCGTAAACAATAACACACCGCATTCTTTGTTTACAAAACAAATAATAAACTCTCTAAAATGAGCTTCTGGGATAACTTAATTTTCATGTGAAATCTTTTAAACACATTAGACAGTAGATTTTGATCATTAAAAGTGAAAAGAAAATTTTAGGGAAAATCGTGAATCAGTCCCTTTAAACCCTGGGTCAATAATTAAAAAAAAAACCCCATAAAAACATAAAACTTGAGTCCACAAAACTTGGTTCAATGCAAGATAACAAACAGTGATCAATCTCATAAATCCTTTACATTTACAAAATACAAAATTAAAAGAAGGGCAAACACGGACCTCTGGTCTTACCAGAGGTGGGATCAGGTGCCTTGATGGGGTAAGCATCTCCTGTTGACTGGTCACACCCGCTGTGAGCCCTATATCTTGATCAGGTATGTATTAGAATTTCCTATACATATATATTCTCATGTAAATCTTTGAATCCATATTCTAACCCAATCATATCTTCAGGGACAACGATTTGATCAAATATGAATCTGTACTACATTGGAATGCTTTGCATATTAATGTGACTAATAATGGCTAGTGGTTCTTGAGAAGATTTTTAAAATCATATTTTATGTATTATATTCCCAAGTAAATTTTTTATCCCTATTGTGGCCACAACCTACCTCCTGTGACCATGGTTCAAACAAACTTGAATTTGCACTACCTGAGAATGATTGCATACTAGTTATCGCCCTGTTGTTTTTTAATGAAGATTTTCAAATTTTTTCCCCATAGAATACTTTGAATCCGTATTTTGACACAAACCTAACCCTTTTTAATAAACTTGAATCTACACTATGATGAGCTCGATCTCATGATTACACATGTGAATCAAATGATTTGCTCTTCATCAGCTGAACAAGAGGCTTCTGGGCCACATCGCTCACCTTGGCCCATATTTAAACATTATCCCTATATATTCACATGTAAAACTTTTATCCTTATTGCGGCCCCAACCTACTGCCAGGGGTCATGATTTTTATGAACTTGAATCCGCACTACGTCAAAAAGCTTTCATGCAAACTTCTTTGGCCCAATGGTTCTTGAGAAGAAGATTTCTTCTATATATTTGTATGTAAAACTTTGATTCCCTACTGTGGGCCCTATCCTACCCCCAGGGGGCCATGCTTTTAACAAACTATGTACTATGTCAAGAAGCTTTCATGTAAATTTGTACTTTCCTAGCCCAATGGTTCTTGAGAAGATTTTTAAAGATTTTCATCTGCCCTTTCAAGGGGGCATGGTCCTTCATTTGTATAGAAGTGAATAATCCTCTTCATCCAAGGATGCTTTGTGCCAAGTTTGGTTGAAACTGGCTCAGTGGTTCTGGAGAAGATTTTTAAAAGTCGTCAATGTATTTTCATTATTTTGCTATTATCTCCCATTGGAAAGGGACGCGGCCCTTCATTTGAACAAACTTGAATCCCCTTCACCCAAGGATGCTTTGTGTCTAGTTTGGTTGAAATTGACCCAGTGGTTCTGGAGAGGAAGATTTTTAAAAGTTGTTGATGTATTTTCACTATTTTGCTATTATTTCCCCTTGGAAAGGGGTGTGGCCCTTCATTTGAACAAACTTGCATTTCCTTTACCCAAGGATGCTTTGTGCCAAGTTTGGTTGAAATGGTACAAGTGGTTCTGGAGAAGATTTTAAAAAGTTGTTAATAAATTTTCAATATTTTGCTATTAAAGGCGTGGCCTTTCATTTGAACAAACTTGCATCCCTTTCACCCAAAGATGCTCTGTGCCAAGTTTGGTTGAAATTGGCCCAGTGGTTCTGGAGAGAAGATGAAATTGTGAAAAGTTTACGACGACGATGACAGACAAAGCTAAAAAGCTACCTGCTCCTTCTGAATATTCATTTACTTTTAAGTTAGTATCAATATCATTAAAGAAGATGTTATTTCAATGTTTTACACAAACACTATATGCTAAGTTTGGTCCCGCCCTGGAGTCAGAACCTCTACCCCAGGGATCATGAAATTTACAGTTTGGGTAGAGGCCTTTCTGCTCTACATCACTATGCATTTAGTTTTTCTTACAGAAATGCGGCTGTACAGAAGAAGATTATTGAAAATTGGTCAATATTTCGTAGTTTTTGCCCCGCCCTTAAGGTCTCAGGGGGGCAGGAGTTCTGAAATTTACAATTCATTTCCCTCTTGCTTCATACCAAATTGAAAAGAATTGGAAGGGTGGTTATTAAGAAGTAAAAAATGTTCAATTGTTAACATACATATAATCACTATGATAATTTTGGCCCTACTCTGGAACCAAAACTCCTACCCCTGGGATTATGAAATTTACAATTTTGGTAAAGGGATCCTTCTAAATAGTATCAATAGTATTAAAGAATATGTTATTTAAATGTTTTACACATAAACACTATACATGCTAAGTTTGGCCCCACACTATATATGCTAAGTTTGGCCCCACTCTAAAGTCAGAATCTCTACCCTGGGGATCATGAAATTTACAATTTTGGCAGAGACCTTCCTGCTCTACATGGCTATGCATGTCATTTTTCTTACTGATGTGAGGTTGTACAAAGAAGTTTAAAAAATTCGTGAATTCTTACCCCACCCCTAAGGAGTTCTGAAATTTACAAAATGTGCCCCCCTTGTCCCAAAGATACATCATACCCAATTTGAAAAGAATTGTAAGTGTAGTTAGGGGTGAGATCAAAAGTTAAATGTCTGACAAAAAACTAAATTCACATAGTTTTCACCAAGACCCCTTAAAACTAAATATGATGAATGTAGAAACTAACTGATTAACAGTAAAAACATACAAGTTTAAAAACACTCTGTATACCTTTTCTATTGTTTATTCACAAATGAAAGTGTACATAAATGTTCATTTAAAAAAATGTAATATCATTATGTAGTTTTTAACTGTTGCTTGTCTTTTTCTTCTTCTTTTTCCACTATTTAATGTGTAATTGATGTCGGATGACAGAGACTTAAGGGAGTTTTTACCCTCCCTCCCCCTAAGTATTTGAATTTAGATTTTTATCCGACATCGATCTTCTGATGTCGCCTCTTATTGAAAAGAAGTTAAAAATGTCCTTCCTGCTCAACATGACTATGCAATTAGTTTTCCTTACAGATGTGCAATTCTAGAGAAGATTTTTGAAAATTGGTCAATTTTTGCCCTGTCCCTAAGGCCCAGGGGGTGCAGGAATTTTGAAATTTACAATTTATGTTCCCCTTGTCCCAAAGATGCTTCATACCAAATTTGAAAAGAATTGGAATGTTAGTTAGTATGGAAGAAGTTCAAAATGTTCAAGTGACTCAGGTGACCTAAAAATATTTCCAATATATTGCCATGTTAAAATTTGATCCCCCTTCTGTGGCCCCATGGTTCCTATTGTGGCCCCACCTTATTTACTACCCCCAGGGGCCATGATTTTAACAAACTTGAATCTACTCCATGTCAGGAAGCTATCATGTAACTTTCATTTGAAGATTTTTAATGATTTTCCCTATATACATGTACATGCATGTAAAACTTTGATCCCCTATTGTGGCCCTACACTATCCCTGTAGGTCATAATTTGAACAAAATTGAATCTGCACTATGTCAGGAAGCTTTTGTGTAAATTGCAACACTTGAAACCCACTGGTTCTTGAGAAGATTTTTAAATGACCTCATCCTATTTTTACCTTTTCTTGATTTTTCTCTCCTTTGAAGAGGGCATTGACAATTCATGTGAACAAACTTGAATTCCCTTCATCCAAGGATGATTTGTAGCAAAGTTTGATTGAAATTGCTCAGTGGTTCTGAAGAAGATGAAAATGTGAGAAGTCACAATGACAACAATGACAATGGACACATTTTGATCAGAAAAGCTCACTTGAGCCTTCGGGTCAGGTGAGCTAAAAATTCCCATAACTCTGTAAAGACAAACCTGATAATCTTGAAATTGAAAGGGGTCTTCCTCTGCCTAATCCAAGTATCATTCATAAAATTTACAAAATCTTCCCAAAGAATGCCTTAAAAAGTGTTGATGGACAGACAGATGGACAGTGATTACTATAAGGCACTCACCATATGACATGGCCCTAATACTTTTATTTCATAACAACATTACACATGTAAATGGTTAATACCATATAAAAGGTATTTTCTGTGACTGTTCATTTTTAAGCAGAACTTTGTGTGTAGGAAAAATTCGCCAAAATTACAATTGCAAATATATATAAGGACTTGAAAGTTATTTAAACCTCAAAATTTCCACACAATCTGCATCTTTATCAAGAGACATATATTACATACACAAATATCACACACTACAAAAAAATGACAAATATTAACAAAAATGATACACTAGAAGACTAAATCAAGGAATAAAGAATCTCTAATGGTAAAAGTGTACTGGAATGTAAATATTACATGGCTGCTTTGTCACCCGGATATCTGATAAGATACCTATTACTTGTTGTGATCTTCCAGTGCTTTTATGAATTTTTAATTGGCCATCTTTTTAGATCCAAAATTTTAAGAAAGTAGGGTGTTGTTGGATTTTCATATATATATAAATATATATATATAAAATATAAAAATATAAAAAATATATATATAAATGTAAAGCTTCTGAAGATTTGAAATGAAAGCGCTAAAGCTTTACTACTAAACGTCTTCGTGTTTCATTTTCATTTTTTACCTATTTATATATATAATATATATATATATATACACACACACATATGTGTGTATATACAGTGTATAATGGTGCGGTAGAAATTGGAAAGACAGAATATAAATTTGCTACCTATTGGGGATCAAATTGAAAATATTTCTAACTGTAAAAAATATCCGTTATACAGTACTTTCAATCGAATACATACAATAGACTTCATGAAAATCTTGAATTCTTGGTGCTTTCTCTGCCATATTGTAGAAATGAGTGCGTAGGGATCCTTCTACTAAACCACTGTAAATCAGGTTGGTCAAATTGATACCCACGATGGCAAAAGAATATCTGAAATTTTAAGGGGGGAGAATTTTCACAATTCTGACAGAAGATATTTTCAAGTACTAATACAGTGTGTAGATTTCATATACACAATAAAAATATGATCATTTATAACTGTAATAACGCATATCATCAATTTGAGGGGGGGGGGGGGATTCTTTCTGATTATCTACATGAATTTTCAAACAATTCTGAAAAGGAGGGGGAGGCTAAATTTCTAGCAACCATTATATTATTTAATAGAAATGAAATGTTTTTAAGAATTGCTTCAATAAGACTGTCTTCAAATGTTCAAATTGACACCAATAGTCAGAAGAGTGACATTAATTTTCTTGGGCTGAATACAATCTATATTCTACAATAGAATATATATGTAAAACCCTTCAGCAAATAAATAAATAAAATTGGTTCTCAGGCCATGTTTAGTAAATGAAATGAGGCAAGCAGGTTTTTTATTTTTATCTTCAAGATCATTTTAAGTTTACTATGGTATACCATGCATTTTAAGTAATTTAAACATTCAAATACAGTCATTTTTTTTCTTTTTTTTTCTATGTTATGTTTACATTTAAAAAGAGCTTTATCAGTGTGATTAACACAAACTGGGTAGGCACCATTAACATTCTGCACATTGTCACTGCTTCCACAGCTGTACAAATATCAGGAACAACTAATATACTGAATCTCACTTGGACTCAGATAGTACAATATCTTTCTCACAAAAACTTTGTCTAACAGAATTTATGAAGAGGTCCTTGGTAAAACCTAAAGGTTTGAGATCCTGTAATTCACATCCACATGAATACTGATATAATTCAATGAGTCTGTTCAGCAGCACAAGTTCAGGACTGTGCAGAAACCTTACTAGCAGCATAACACATGGCTTGTACACAGACACGCGCAATGCTGCACAATACAGGAAAGTTGAAAACTACTTTTTGAACAGTTTTCATAGTTTGGGCACTAGGGGAACATATAATTTTTCTGCACTGTGTATGGTTTCAAATCTATTGACTTCATCCTGAATTTTGTCTGTTATCACTCTGAACCACTTCTGGATTTTCAACAAGGTTGAATCTAACAAAAAAGCCTTACAGTTTCATTGATCGGACGGGCCAAAGGCCCGTCCGTGAAGCAAGGCTCTAAAGGTAACACGTATGTAAAAGAAAAAAGTCAAAATCAGCAAATGAAAAAGAGACCATCCCTACATACGTTCACTGAAATCTCTGTGATCCATATGGGTACCGCCATTTTTATATTCATTAGTTGCTTCAACAGTTATTCATGTTTTAATTTTGATTTCCGAAATTACAAGACTAGATCTGGCGTGCAATTTGTAATTTAAATACTCAATTTCTTCAAAATGAAAAATATGATTATTTTTGTAGCAATTCTCAGCAAATAATCAAATAGAAAAACAGTAATACGACTAAATAAATGAACAAGTTCATGAGCTTCTTTAAATAAAAAAATTATAAGATATATAAATGCTAACTTTTTTTTTACTAATTTGAATTTGTCAGTTATATATGTTTATTTTCAGTTATCTTTAAAAAACAAATGGGACATATTGTTTTTATCTATAAATGTTTGGTTTGAAAGACAAAACAGTGAAACTAAATGTGAAGTCACAATGCACTGTTTACGTAGGCTGGTGTTATATCCCCTGCATTGAATAAATAGGTGGATCATGTAGTTCTAATAAACTCCCCCTTTAACATTTGGATGTTACTGGGTGTTTAGCACAAGTTGAATTTTATAGGCAATGATTATTTTCAAGTAAATGGTTATTTCTAGTTCTAATATTTACCGTACTTAATTATTATATACATGTACTAGATATTTATCACTTGGCACGCCAATGACCATTTCATGATTCGCTCCGTCCAACAGTCACATCGTAAATACATATTTTGCACCGACAGCATCACTCTATCAAACAAATCCGTTTTCTATTTGCCAATCGATGCTTTGACTGCATAACTGGTGTATTTGAAGGGAATGTCCACCACCCAGGTCCAACATGACCGTCTTCATTGAATCAAATAATTTACCAACAGATGTATGTTGGCACTATAGTTGCCAAAATATCTTAAGCTCCATAGCATAAAAAGATTGGGTCATACATTATCTGGCATTATAACAATGTCATATTAACTGAAGTGAAAGTCCAAAACATGTTGGTATCATATCACATCAGTAATTGTCCAATCCAAATGAACTTGGTCAGTTGTAGTCCCATATATATTTAAAAGAATATTTTTTTTCATGTGCAATTTTTCTCATTTTCTCTTCTTCTTTTCTCTTAATTTTTGTACCCCTGATTAGGAAATTTTGTGTAATTTGTAGAAATAACCAAGTGAATACAAAAGAACTATTTGATGTTGGTAGCTGAGGCTACTTCCTAAGGTGCATTCCGTCTGTTTACACACATGTGAAAAACATGTTATTTTTTTCAAAAATGCTGCGTAGGGTGTTGTTTTTCTGTTGTCAGCAGACGAGACAGGTAACATAGAACATTTCCGACTGCGTTATTCGTGAAAATTGGTCAATTTTGGGCAGTTTTTGCCCCATCCCTAGGGCCCCAGGGGTGCTGGAGTCCTGAAATTTACAATTTATGTCCCCCTTGCCCTAATGATGCTTTATACCAAATTAGAAAAGAATTGGACTGGTAGTTATTAAGAAGAAGTTAAAAATGTTCAATTGTTAACACAAGACGGACGACGACAACCAATTGCAATAGGTCACCTGAGTTTACTCAGGTGACCTAAAAACCCAAACAGACTCACACAGAAGTTGTCATACCATAATACATCCTGTCTATAGACAGGTGGCATCTAAAGACGGGTGTATAAAATTGCTTACCCATATTTGGGATGATGAGATCGAGATAGAAGGTGCTTACACTGATCAGAATATTGTAAGGCAAAGTATCTGGAAAAATTCAAGAAATGAGCATTAATTAAGGAGCGAAAGTAATTTCTCCTCATTTTATAAGATATAAAGTAAGCATAAACCATGAAGTTGTATAATTAATTTCAATAGTATACATGTACCTCACTAACAAATATATGAATAACAATGTATTTAAGATCTTGCATATCCCTGATGGAAAAAAGAAGAAGAATAACAGTATTTTTAAGATGTTGAATAGTTGTTGCCCTTTGTTGAACTCTTACATGACTAAAGTTCTGTACAAACATGGTGGCTACACAACAATCATTTATTGCATCTGGGAAAATTTCCAGCTGCTATTCAACCACCTGAACTGAGTGGACACACAAATTATTTAAATTTGCAAGTATTCAAGGATAACATACAGTAAAATATCTGTATCTCGAATATGGGTTATCTCAAATACCCCGCTTATGTCGGAATCGATCATCAGTTCCAGCCTTATTTCCTATATAAATGATTTTGAAAAACCCTGATATCTCGAACAT
>NC_079165.1:53430588-53450588 GCF_947568905.1 Ostrea edulis | reverse complement strand
TCAGTACTATCAGTACTTTGATTACCTTTATAATGATTGATGCACCATTTGATGTATCCAATTATCCACAAAAGTCACAACTTTATAATTAAGATCTTCTCAAAATATTAGAAACTCATAAAAAATTCTTCACTAATTAATTTCAAGGTATACCTGCATTAATTTTTCTTCATGTTCTGAATTTTCTTGTGAGTATGGTGTTTTCCTCATCACTTCTATTTCTCTTTTTAGTCTTTTATATCCACATATTTGGCACATGCAGTCTTGGAAATCTCTTCTAAATCTACATAAATGTATCATCACAATTATAACAAGAACTGTCACTGTCAGAAGGTAACAGCACACCAGGAAGCATAACTCTACTGAACCTATCCCCTTTGAACACCCTATCCCCTTTGGTTCAAAAGATACATCTAAGGTTAAAGTTTATAGAAAGTAGGTCAAAGTCCAAGGTAAAATGTCTTGGTACCAAATGCAAGGCCTGGTCATGAGGATATTCTAAAGAGGTTTCCTTACACATTCCAATGAAAGTTTCATTCCCCCTTCGTGACCTCATTCTATGCCCGTGGGCCTTCATTTGAACAAAATTGAATCTACCGGGTAGAATCAAGTATTGTAGTTCTAGATCCAGTGGTTCAAGAGAAGAAAATATTTAACTAAGCCCATATTTACTATTTTCTTATCATTCCCCCTTGGTAAGGGACAATGTTCTTTATTTGAAAAAATGTTGAAAGCCCTTTACTAAATGCTTCGTACCAAGTTTGGTTGAATTGTCCCATTGGTTCTTAAGAAGAAAATTTTCAAAATGTAATATCCAATTTTCCATGATTATCATTTAATATCTTCCCTTTGAAGAGAGTGCAGCCCTTCATTTGAACAAACTTGAGTCCCCTTCATCCAACAATTCTCTGTGCCAAGTTTGTTTGAAATTAGTGCAACAGTTTCCGAGAAGAAGTTATTACATGAAAAGTGAATGCCATAAATTTTGATCATCATGGTATGTTGTACAGTTTTTACACGTCTTTTTCTCCTTACTTCATGTGAACTTCTGGAATAATCTGCTTCAGTTTCATCACCTCTTCTGCTGCTCCCAAGATATCTACATCCTCTTCTATACTAAGTTGATGTAGATATGAAACATTTGACAACTTCAGACTTCTCTCTACATATATGAAAAATTTAAATTAACAAAATTATGTAAAATCTGCATAAAATATTACATCAGAAGGTCTTAAAATATTTAGTAATAGGTAGATTATTCATAGTTGAATTGCTTATTCAGATAGTTGTTTCCCTTTGCTGTGTCAATCCATAAATAACCTTATTAACTGTTCAGGGTAAGGTGTCAGTTTTCAGTGTGACCAATTGACATGTGGTCCCCAGTCAGTAAAATTGGGAGTTCAGAGAGAAAGCATGTGTTGTGCGCCGAGACATTTGTTGTCTGTTTCATTGTATTTGTGCCCGTCTGTTGGAGATTAATAGAATCCTTCATTAGTACGAGTGTGGGATAGGGAAATTCCACCGAGGGGACATTAGATTCACAGTCTAGGACGAGGCTTTGCTGAGTCCTAGACAGCAAATCTTGTTCCAGAAATGGAATCTCCCTATCCCACAATAGTAAATAATGAAGGATCATTGTTCTCACATTTTACCCAGTTTAATGCATAAATTCAAGAGCTTCGAGAAAATTCTAAATTATTGTTGCAATACTTTTTAACAATAATTTTGAACTTGAATTACACAAAGAAAAGAAGGACTCCAATGGAAACTTATTAGCAATTGATTTAAGTATTAATAACAATAGAACAACATTAGTTAACATATATGGACCTAATGTTGATTGTCCAGAGTTTTATGAAAAAGTACGAGAATGTTTTATAGATTTCGATAATGATTACTTCTTATTGTGTGGAGATTTTAATATAGCTTTGGATCAAGCTCTGGATACTCAAAATTATTGTCATGTAAATAATCCCAAGGCAAAGGATATGCTTATTGAGGTCATGAATGATTTACATTTAGTAGACTATATGCGAGTTCTCAAACCATGTAATAAATTGTATACATGGAGGAAAAAAAAGCCATTTAAGCAAGCACGCCTGGACTATATCTTAATCTCAGAAAACTTTACCAATATCACTGAAGACTGTTCAATTAGATCTGGTTATAGATCTGACCATTCAATAGTAGTCATCGAGTTCAGATTTAACACATTTGAGAGAGGGCGG
This sequence comes from Ostrea edulis, assembly GCF_947568905.1. Taxonomy (NCBI): domain Eukaryota; kingdom Metazoa; phylum Mollusca; class Bivalvia; order Ostreida; family Ostreidae; genus Ostrea; species Ostrea edulis. The sequence continues at coordinate 53,448,360 of NC_079165.1, read as the reverse complement.
GGTTTATGGAAGTTCAATAACCTACTTTTATATGATAAAGTCTTTGTTGAAAAGGTAAAACAACATATTCAATTAGTAAAAACACAATATTCCCATGACTCTCAAGATGAGAATTCTGAGCTTGATGATGCTTTATTTCTAGAAACCTTACTTATGGAAATACGTGGAATGACAATTTCTTACTCATCTTACAAAAAACGAGAAAGAAATACTTTAGAAGCCAGTTTGATAGAAGAAATCAATGAAATCGAAACCAATGACTCAGAGGAGCTTGGGGTATTGGAAGAAAAACAAAAACAATTGGAAAATATAAGAAAGGAAAAATTAAAAGGTCACTTTGTGCGTTCTAGAGCCAAATGGATTGAAGAAGGGGAAAAACCCACAAAATATTTTTGTCATCTAGAGGCAAGAAACTATTTAAATAAGACAATTAAAAAAATAGAAACCCAAGATAATGGGATTATTTATAATCAATCAGATATTCTGAAAGAAATCAAACAGTTTTATGAAAACCTATATAAGAATTACGACTCTGATTTGATCAATATGGACCTGAATGATATATTAACTTTAACAAAATTACCTAGACTTGATCAAAAAACTTCCATGGATCTAGAAAAAGATATTGGTGAGCGTGAAATCTTTCAAGTGCTTAAAGAAATGAAAAACAATAAGTCTCCAGGCAGTGATGGATTTACAACAGAATTTTTAAAAATTTTTTGGAATGATCTTAAGGCTTATATTACTGGTGCTATTAATCAAATCTTTAGGCAAGGATATTTACCAGTCTCACAGAGACTTGGTATCATTTCTTGTTTACCAAAGGGTGATAAACCAAGGCAATTCCTTAAGAATTGGCGGCCTATCACTCTACTTAATGTGTTATATAAATTAATATCAGGCTGTATTAGCCAAAAAATTAAAAGTACTTTAGATTATCTTATTTCTAATACACAAACTGGCTTCATAAAAGGTAGATATATAGGGGAAAATACTAGATTTATATATGACCTCATGGCATATACAGAAAAACATAATTTACCAGGCTTGCTTATGCTTATAGATTTTGAGAAGGCATTTGACTCAATATCATGGTCGTTTATATATAAGGTCTTAGATTTCTTTGGTTTCGGTAACAATGTAATTACTTGGGTTAAAATTCTAAATACCAATATCAAAGCCTCAGTTCTACAATGTGGAAAGCTCTCTGAACAATTCGACATTCAGAGAGGGTGCCGTCAGGGTGACCATATTGCCCCATACTTATTTATTCTATGTGCAGAAGTACTTGCTATTTTGATTAAACAAAATAAAAATATTAAAGGTATAGTTATCAATGATAAAGAACATAAAATGTCTCAGTACGCGGATGATACATCTTTGACCCTTGATGGCTCAGATAAATCACTTTTTAATGCTTTGGAAACCCTAGAATTCTTCTCAAAGCTATCAGGATTAAAAATAAACAGCTCCAAAACAAAAATTATTTGGATCGGAGCAAAAAATTTTTCTGCTTATGTCTATCATCACCCAAGATGGAAACTAGACTGGGGATCCACAAACTTCACTCTCCTAGGAATACATTTTTCAGTTGATCTAGAAAAAATTGTAGAATTAAATTTTAGTCCTCAGATTCCTACTATTCATGCAATGATAAAGCAGTGGAGTAGAAGGATTTTAACACCCATAGGAAGAGTCACAGTCATTAAAACGCTTCTCCTCCCAAAACTTAATCACCTATTTTCTGCACTACCAAATCCCAGTCAAGAAATCATAAACTCATTAACACAGGAACTCTTTAGATTTATATGGAAAGCAAAATGTGATAAAGTTAAAAGAGTAACGGTTACTCAAAAATGCATGTTGGGTGGGCTTAACATGACCAATATAAATAATTTCATAATATCTTTAAAGTGCTCATGGATTCAAAAAGTATCAACATGCAACCCATCCTGGATGAACATTTTTGAAGCTTCTTATGGAAAAGGAGTGGTGAATAAAATCTTAGATTTTGGGGATGAATATATATATTGTCTGCTAAAAAATACTTTTAATCCATTTTGGACTGATGTTTTTACTTCATGGATGAAGGTAATGAGTTTACACTTGACATTGAATTCTCGGACACAAATGAATTTTGTAAATGTTCCAATATGGTACAATTCAAAAGTTAAAGTTGGCAAATCATATGTGTTTGTAAAAAAGTGGTATGAAAAAGGTGTCAAGACAGTCAATGATTTTGTAGACTCTAACGGTGTTTTTCTAACAATGGATAGATTTGAAAAAAAATTTGATATTGATCATGTTTGTTTTATGCAATACAACAGTATTATAAATTTTATTTCTACGATGGCAAAAAAATTATGTGTGTCGAAAGAGTTGAGAAAATATGTTAATGGTCCATCCACACCTTTTCACTATAAAGATATACTATTGCATAAGAAATGCACAAATTATATATATAAGAACATTACTTATAAAGAAGAAATTCCGACTTCAATTGCTAAATGGAATTCATGTCCATTTTTGAGGGGCTATAGAGATATCATTACCAAGGAAGTTTTTGAAATATGTTTTAAATTAACGTCAGATTCAGCAGCACAATGGTTGCAATACAGAATTCTACATAGAATTATACCTGTTAAAAGTTACTTAAAAAAAATCAAAGTTGTGGATAATGATATTTGCTCATTTTGTGGACACAGCTCTGAAAACATTGAACATATTTTTGTGTTTTGCGACAAAATAGGAACTTTGTGGAACCAACTAAGCTTACATATTTATGAGAGAACAACAAATAGAATTGGTTTCAATGTTTTTAATATTATTTTTGGTGATTGTCCATTACAAAATTTCAACAAAGTAATAAATTTCATAATTTTATATACCAAGCAATATATATTTTTATGTTGCAAACAAAACAGATCACCATCTTTTGAGGGTGTATTACAATATATTAAGATGAAATATGAAATTGAACATTGTATATTTTCAAAAAACTGTAATTTTAAAAAATTCAGTACAATCTGGGCTGTATGGAAAAATATTTTTGATTAATGCCTTTCCTCTCTTTACTTGGTACTGTCAACCTTATTATGTTATTATAACTAACTATGTGTGTGAATGTATGTATGAATGTCATTATCAAATACTAAATTTTGCAAATAAAAAAAAAAAAAAAAAAAAAACTGAAGTGAAAAAAGAAATAATTTTTTTTTTCTAAATTATCAAAATCATCATTTGAACTTCAATGCAAAAACTAATTAGATAGGCAGAAAGAGCATACCCAAAAATGGTTTACACTACAAGTGTGAACTTAAAAACCCAAGGCTGTCCGCCAGAAAGCTATATCAAATTGAAATTTAAAGAAAACAATTCAAAATATTTTACTTCACCATGTAACGTAAATCATAGAAAACATGATGTCACAATCAAAGGACATCGAAGCAGTGTGAGATAGAAAAATCTCACATGGCTGTCTCACATGCATAAAGTCGATCTCACACTGGTGATAATGTGAGAATTATATGTAACTGTATTATCTGTATTCTTGTTCATTTCAATATATTCATTTAAAACTTTAATGGGTATCCTCATCTTACCTATAAGACTTACAGTTGCCCCATAAGCATGCAATATCAAAAGTTTGAACAATAATATTTTGATGCAAAGCCTCAAATCCGCTAACAGACTCATATTATACAGGTACATTGTATAATATGATATGAATAAAATGCTTATGCAAGGTATTATAATATTTAAACATGCAGTCAAGCATAAAATTTTGTCAGTTTCCCAGTGTAATGGCCTGGGATACATATCCTGGCCAATGTCCAATGTGTCTATTAGTTTTATAGGTGTTTTAGTTTGTCTTATGTCATTGGATTGGTCTTGGAAATTTTCCCTCCAAGAGTTCTGTCTTTGTGGTCAGTCTTTGTTCAGGTTTTGAAGGAGAGAGTTGATTTGAGTAAACCTGACAATATTTGACAATTAGACACAGACTGGCATTTTCCCTTTGGAATGGTAATTAAGTTAATAATAATTACTAACGCAAATCTATTCTATAATTCTACTATATGCTAAATCTGTAACTTTGCATAAAGTTCCTTTTGTAAGCACATTCCTTAAATAAATGAAAAGTGATAGTGAGACTTAGTAATGTATGTAAATTGTCTTACTGTGATAAAGCAATCTAATTAAAATTGGATCTTATGATCCGTTCATCTACTATTCCTACACGCTATGTGTAGCAATAGTAGATGAGCGGATCATAGGATCTAATTTTAATTAGATTGTGTGATAAAGCAAAAGCATATTTTATGACTTACAAAACAACACTGACACCATAATTAATTTATAGATCAGACCAGTTTGGTATCACCTGAAAAGTGTTCAATACAGCCTATTACATGTAGCATAGAATGGTATGCTCAACATGGTTTTTAATTCAATAATTAATAATGTTAAGTACTGTTGCTAAGATAGTGTGGTAGTATGTATTTAGAAGTTGTTTCATATTTTTCTGCTTGCAGCACCAGTCGCCAGCTAGTACTTCAGTATGAAAAGAGAGCCGAGTGTGCAAGTCTCTTCTGCTGGTACACAGCCTCTCCACTGGCAAGACTCTAGTGTAACCTCCCAGAGGTGCACACTGGAAACTGGGTACCTTACGGCCCCAGGCTGACCGGTTAGGGACCTCGGAGTAGATTGGAGCCCTAAAGATGCAGTGTGCATGACCCACTTACGTGTGAACACGCTCTGACACTCACCAATCCAATCCCCAACTATGGGTAAATAGCCTGGTAGAATAACCCCCCTCTCTGGGTTTATGAGCTGCCACAAACCTGGGTAACAGAGCTAAGCAGTAGTCGTCAACAGACTGATGATCTGGTGTCAGTAGCTACTGTGGCTTGACGGAGGATCCTTTACTTAGAGGACAACGACAAGGCACTTCGCCCAAATATGGGAACGGCGAAAACTCAAGATGCCATAAAGATCTGAGTTGGGATGGCAGTCAGGACAGGCGATTCTGTGAAAAAACACGTTTCAATCTTCTATTGCAGTATCAGCTACAGAATCAACGATAGGCGGTGCCGGCAGTCTTCAGAGATCTGTCGATAACGTCTCTGGCTTGGCCCCCTCTCAGGTGTGGGGGTCTGAGGGTCGGGCCATTGCGGCAAATCCAGCAAGCGTCTGAAGAAGTTCAGAGTGTGCTCTCTCAAAGTGAACACCCTGAGAGGAAGAGTATGCGAGGTGGTGGAAACACTTTCTTGACGAAGAATTGATGTTGGTTGTGTGCAGGAAACCAGATACCGAGGTGGACATTGTCGCACTATCAAGGGGAAGGATTCCAAGTACAAGCAACCAGGCCAATAATTCTTGATAATCATTGACTAAAATCAATGTACACTACAGTCATCATTTTCAGTAATTATGTTCCCCAAACAAAGTTTGGTAACATATTGTTTTTACTGTTTCTTCTGGCACTTAATTACAATTAGAAATAATAAAGTTTCTATCTATTCCATATATTGACATTATGAATTTGGGACTGCAATGTGGTGTGAACCTGCATTCAGGGGGAATAACTCACATTGCATTGGAGAAAATATATCCCATTGATATTTTAATTTTTTAAGAAAATTTCTACATATTAAACAATTTAAAAGAAGTAACTAATGTGAAATCATGCTAGAACTGAGTAAAAGGAGGTCTGCAAACCACAGTCATTTTTTTTAAATTTATGTCCAAAAATCAACAGATTAATTTTTCTAAGCCCTAGTAACGTAGTTTACATAATGCCAGGGTATGAACGCAATTATGAAAGCAAATTAGAATGCAAAAAGATAAAATCTTTACCAATCCTTAGAGTCCTTTTAGCCCCCTGTCTTTCTTCGTATGTGACACGTAGAAGTTCACATTTTCCTGTCACTCTATGGAGTATCCACTTCCACATCGGACGAATTATGAAGAAAAATAGGGTTGTCCATGCATTTTGAAACCAATCACTCAACATTTGTATCACTGAGATAAGCTTGCAACTTGGGAGTAACTGAAATCTGAAATTGTAACATCCATTATATGACAAGTATAACAAGAGGCCCACAGGCCACAATGCTCAACTGAATCACCTTTGCCCTGCTACTTTTCAGAAGAAAATTAAGGTGTTTTTTTTAACCCTATTATTCCCACGAAAAATTCTGACTCCACCCTAGCCCCATGGGATCATGATTTAACCGAATCTGTATCCACACAATATAGGATGCTTTACTATCAATATTACTAACATCGCAATGAAAATGTAAAAAGTTTACAGACAGATGACGGACAACAGACGATCAGAAAAGCTCACTTGAGCTTTCAGCTCAGGTGAGCTAAAAAGTATTTTTCACTTTCATGTATCCCTCCCTATCCCCAGGGTCCATAATCTGAAAAGATAAAAATTTGAATCAACACAACTTTGGAATATGGCATAGAGTGGCCCTGCTACTTTTCAACAGAATTTTGAATCTTTTTTTTTTTTTTACATTATTCTCATCAATCTGATTAAAATCAGATCCTTTGATCTGCTCACTACTAGTGTAATTATCTACATGAGCAGATCAAAGGATCTGATTTTAATCAGATTGATATTGTCATGTAAAACTTTGAACCCCTATCTTAACCTTACCCTTGCCCCAGGGGACATGATTTGATCAAATATGAATCTGCACTACATAGGAATGCTTGCATATTAAGGTATTCCATGTATAATGATCATATCTTATATCTATTAAATGGATGGTGTGATTTTTGTAATCATGGTTATCATTTTGAAGGGATAATCAAATAAAAACAATACACTGTAAGAATTTACAAAATTTTGATTACTGCTTGATTTATTTCACCTAAGAAATTGCATTTCAGTACAAAAACAAGAAGCCCACAGGCCGTATCGGTCACTTGAGTATTAGTTAAAAGTATCACTAGTGCCAAGGGCTATGAGATCCTGGTGGCCGTTTCAGTAAATGATCGTAGATCGTAAATGCTCGAAAAATCATCACGTAAAGTCGGAAGTACATTTGTATATGATTTCATCTATACACAACATACAGCTGTCTTTATTTAGTAATTTGGGTAAACACAAGTATAAACTGACATTGTATAGCAGAATATTTGTAAAAAATGATATTCAAGAAAAAAGTATTGATGTAGGCAAAACTGCATACATGTACTAAGTGCACTATACTTCTTTCAAACAAATCACGGATTCAATTTGTCCCTTAATCTTTTTTCTGTTTAGATGTGTATAGATGAAATCATATACAAATGTACTTTCGACTTTACCTGATGATGTATATTGTAAATTATTATTGCTATTGCACTTAATAACAAGGGGTCGGAGCCCCAAGGATCCGATAATGATTGACCCATCCCTTTCTTGCACATTTATAGTTTGTACATATATTCAATTTCTAATGACCATCATAAAACTCTACAGAAACATTCCACTTACAAACTTATGAATTTAACACCCCCCCCCCCAATTACTATTCTATGAAAATATAATATTTCCCCAGAAATTTGGATTGTTTATCATTCGAATGTATACATGTACATGTATTATGCATTTTAGTGTATAGTTTTGATATACACAGGACCTGTCTCATGGCCATCTGCAGATTTTCTGTGGTCATAGTGTTTTAATAATGGCTGTATTCCTATGGGTAGCTGACACACAGTCTACACCCAACCCCTCTTTCTCTCAGCCATTGACTCAATGAATAATTTCCGTTATAAATATAGAGGTATATAAATAAATAAATAAATTGATGACGTAAATTATTTCAATAAGTTACTAGTTTTAGAAATTAATGTGCAAATTATTGTTTGATTTCTGATTGTGTAATTCATAATACATGTATATGAAGGTGAAAAATTACAATTATATTAAAATTGCATTATTCGGGTCTTTTTAAAAACAACTGAATTACGAGAAAAGAGCAGCTGTGAACAGGTCAATGCTATCAAAAGACTATAATACGTCAGGACTTCCTCAAGATCCAAAGACTGGCTGTTATTGTCATCAAAATACCTCTCTGGGGCATCTCCAGACCACTATTTTTTTTGGATGTCACTCCACCTGTGATCTATTGTTAAATGTTTGATTGACAGGCGGCTTACAATGTGTGGGTGTTCACTTATAATTGGGTCTTTAAAAATGAAATCTCCTAATGTTTTGAATTTATATTTTGAATTGACGTTAACAGTCTTCAAACTATGTGATGTTGTAAATATGTGGTAGATGAAGGGTGAAGATAACGAACAGTGATCTCTGGACAGCGAGTATGTCGCTCAAGTTTACCCTATGACCCTCACCATGCATCAATAATGTTGTTTGATAATTCATTAAATGATAAATGAAAGAACTCTGAATCTCATCTTTATTATTGCACTTTATGTTCATATATTTTGATATGGTGGCATGTCTGTTTTCTTAAATTCCTGTAAAAAAATAATCAATTGAAAAATGCTAGTGAAAGCTCAATTTTGCTAGTTGGAAAAAAGTTTCTTATCCCTGACTTATGCACATACAAATACAATTAAGGAATTTTTGTTAACACCATTCATATCAGCAAAGATGTCATTATATTAAAGTCTTTAATTACAAAGTTATGGCCAATTTAGTCCCAAAAAATTAAAGAAAAGCAATTCACATGCACATGAGTACAACTCAGCACCTTTGTTGATGTCATTCAACAAGCATTAGTACCAAGATACACCCACATTATAATTTCAAAAGATTTTGATGAAAAACAAAAACATCATATCAATATTCCTTCAAAATTTGAACTTTCAAAAGATGATGCATGTGCATGCATTTGCATTTTTCATTACATGTGATATTAACAATACAGACTGTCCAGCGGCCCTAAAATTCCTAATTTTTTTTGGTTTAGTTTTGCTAAAATTTCTTATAAAATGTTGAATTCATGGGAAAATCCTACACAAAGCCCTAATTTTTCATGTTAATTCCTAATTTAAAAAATAAAAATTTTACTCTTGCAATTTGAAAACCTGAAAATGCATTCACACTAGATCTTATTCAGATTTAATATGCAGTTGACCAGTGGATCCAAAATGATATGTCAAGCTTGTGTCTTTGTGACTATTAAGGTATGTAAATAGCAATACTTTTAAGCAATATTTCCCAATAAACATTATCTGAAGGATAACTTCATGCTTCTTCAATGAGAGTGTTGTACACAATACACATATTAAATTATATAAAGCATTTTTTATAGGGTCTTCTTAATATTTCATTTTTTAAAATATTTAACAGATTGGGAACATTTCCCCCCAACAGCGAGATATTCTCATGAAAACGCGATTATCCCTCTCTTTCGAGAGTAAATATATCCCATGTAACCAAGAAAAACACCTGTGGAGTACATCTCTTCATGCTTCACATGAAAAGAAGAAAATGTGCTAAAATGTCTGATACTTAAGTTATGCAAATATATCAATCAAAGCAAAAACACACACGATGTGCATTGGATTTCAGACTGCTTCCCTCTTACGCAGCAACTTTGATATGCAGTTTCTTGACTGTATTGTCAATTTTATAGAGACAATTCGGGCCATGTTGAGTGTGTGTCGCACTTATTCAGCATTGCACGGAATTTGCCATCCATTATTTTCAATAAAGACACCAAAACACTTGTTTATGGTAATGTTTACTTTCTCACTAAAGAGGGATAATCGCATTTTAGCGAGAAGATCTCGCAAATAGGGGAAGCGTTTCCAACCTGTTTAAAACATTGTCCCACAGAAAAATATCTTTAAACCGGTAACTGTTTGAGAGCATAGATACTAATTAAATTTATTATACTTTCATGTAAAATACTCGAACCTGATTGGTCGAGAAGCATTTGAAAAAACATATTGTTACCCTCTGAGAACAGAAAACACGCGACTCAGGGTGATAGTATCTAGCAACGGGTAACAGTACTTGACAACGGGTGATATTATAAAAAATTATCACATGCGTCAAATTTATGCGCGTACGGTTCGCCGTAGATTGCTAGACGACGTCGTTTGAGCGTTTGTAATAAACGCGAGTACCCGCATCGAAATACGAAATATCGCACGACAGTGATTGATCAAATGTAAACAGACGTAAGTTTTTCTGCTTCCCAGTTTACATAACATTCAGTATAATAAAACAAATATTGCATGTATTTGAGGGTAACATTGAAATTTTCACCCCTCGAGAAACCATTGTCAACCTCGGCTACGCCTCGGTTGACAATGGTTTTCTCGGGGTGAAAATTTTCAATGTTACCCTCAAATACATGCAATATTTATATAGTATCCCATTCCAAAAATTACAATATTTAAAAGTTTTTTCTCTCTAGTAAATGTCACAGTAAATACTAATTTGACGCTGTATGAAAAACTTAGCCCACTATATTAATCACAGGGTTTTTAACACAATCTGAGCAAACTTGTGGATAATATATAATATACATAGCATAATATTAATATACTGTACTATGTACCAAAGTTTGCTCAGATTGTGTCAAAACCCTGTGCAACAAGAACAATATCTATTTTTTGCACAATTACGACACCATGATATCATCAAGCAGCATGAGCAAGGCTACTAATCCTAAGCCTACGGAATTTGTCATATTTTGATTGGTTGTCAATTTCCATGCAAAATCGATGGGCCAAATCGATATCTTCATAATATTGTATTTTCACAAGGCAGAACCTTAAAACTTAACTTAGATTTGAAGTATACAACGATACAGTCACACTAAATTATAAATAGTTAGAACATAAACAGATACCCTATACAGATCAAGAAAACATGGGTAAATACCGGAAATGAATTAAAAGGGGTAACCAAGATACATCCAATCATAGGTCTTCTATTTTAGCCAACGACAAAGCTAGCTGCACAGTTTCGTACAAATACAATAAATAATATTTATGCAGATTATTCTTAAGATTTATCTGAAACATTAAGCAAATGAACAGAAATAATAGAGACGTTTTGTTGCAATGTATTATATCTAATTTGAGTGCAAATTAAGTGAAATATTTTGGTGAATACGCATTTTATAAAAAGTGGAAACAATATGGCGCGAGTGAAATGTCATGATCGAAGGAAGATGTCAGTAGAATGTTTACATTTTGTGTTATTAATTCAAAGTTTCACACAATGTTTTCTACACACATTAGCTGTAGAAAGTCACAGTCAAGGTGAGAAAAAAATTATTAATGTGAATAAACCAAAATCATGGACAAGATTCATTTCGACTTTGCCTCGTGTATTGATATATGTTTATCCATTGTTTATCAACAAAACAACAGCCCTCTTAACATCATAAAAATCGTCAACAGAGTATACAAGCTTCTACATTGCAAAGGAATTTTCATTACAATCTGATTATGAATCGTGCCACTTTTCCAATAGATACGTACAAAGTCCAAATAGCTCCACAGGAACCGGTAATTTTGTCTGTAATAATAATAAGTGGGGTTCTATACTACTTCAGCATGCTAGAGGCTCACGGCGAGCTAGTTTTGACTTGGCGCCGAGGTATATAAGGGACGTTAACCGAGGCTCTAACTTGTTGGAGTAGGGTCTAATATGATTACGGTGTGACCGTTGGGGCGAGCGCAACATATCTGAATACATTTTCAAAAAATCTATGTTGAAAACAAGGAAAACTGATATGGTTCACTGTCAATGCCAATGTAGGAACCAGTTTAGCGGGAAATGCAACGAGCGTGTTGTGACGTAGTCTGGTAGTTGTGACGTGACTGTTTACATTTCTTTAGACGATATTTTAAAAAGAAAAAGAAAGGGGGAAGAATATGATTTTCATCCTTTCCTTTCAAATAAGAAAGGTTTGTAATACTTAAAAGATTTTTTTTTATTATTATTTTACGAATCGAACCATCCGCCATTTTGTACGAGGGACTTCTGGGATTGGCGTAAAAAAAAAAATCTTGTTAGAGGTTGAGATTTAGCTCGGATTATTTCCCGCACTCTAGTCATTAGAGCTCGCAGTACGAGCCTGTGCTCCGTGCTGGCTCGCTGCGCTCGCTATAATATACCACCCCCTGACAAAAAATACAAGGAATAAAATGAGTTTTTACTGAAAACTTCCCCAAAGTTCTTTCTGATCTGAACAGTAATTTCAATATTTATGCCATTGATCCACCATACAATAATCCTCATTGATGAATATAATCAGGAATATTTCACAGTTCTTCACGACCACTTTTTGTCTCATAGCCTTGGTTGTCCTGATCCACAGGGGCTAAGCCCGTTTTGGGCCCTAACTCTGATACCATGAATATAGAAAGGGGTCTAACTCTGACACAGATAAAAAACTAACCACTCGCTTCAAATGCCTATAAAATCTTAAACTAGGTAAGCTATGCGTAATTTGTCGTTTTCCTTGCATAGATTAATGTTTTAACTACTTGCATGCCAAATTTCAAGTCACAGGTTATTAAAATAACAAAGATATACGTCATCGTTCTCTCGATTTCACTTGTTTATTTTTACTATGACATTTACCGGTCCAGGTCACGGAGTCGTTTCTCGCCTATGACAGCAGCGAAATTCAGACTAGTATGGAAGATTTCGGACCTGTCAATTAAAATTTCACATCAATTATACGCTACTTACTTCCTCATACTTTAATAATGTTCTTCGTGTAGACGTTACACGACTTATTTTTCCTCAGCAGCATTAACTGTTGACAATATTTGCCATTTTAATGAATACACTAGACGGTTAGGGGTAATTACATTATCATAGGTTGCTCTTTATTTTACAGTCATTTTTATGGTTACGATTGCAATTCATATAATGAACAACAACTAATTGCTGGTCCACGTTAAATAATACTTTCACTTAATATAGTTATAAGAATAATTTTTTGTATAAAGTTTATGATATTTATTGTGATGACCCTTTGTTCCAATTATATACAGTACACACAGAAATTGATAACTCATTATTTGGTTGATATACACGTAAGGTTATAGTGATGAACCAATCCAGAATGTTCCTACTAAATATTATTTGTAAATGACTGTAAAAATTGATATTCCACGTAATAAACCCTTTAACATTACATGTAACTGGACTTGGTAATGTTTAGTACATACCACTGTCCTATACCCGAAGTATTCTGAGTCACTCCCTGTTATCCACTGTCTACTGTTCTCAAAACAGCCGTCTTTTCTGAATAGTTGTCAATTATTGGTAACCAATGAAGAAAGCACTTTTTCACCCTGTCTTTTAGCTCTAAGGATTCTTTAACCTTTTGTAACAACCTAAAACAATTCTGGCACACACCTGTATCGGTGCTTTCAAGTTTTATGTATACAAATATATCGAGAAAATCTTTAAAAAAAATTTCTTCTCAAGAACCACTAGGCTAGGAAATTACAAATTTACATGAATTAAAGCTTCCTGACATAGTGCAGATTGAAGTTGGTTCAAATCATGGCCCCCATGGGTAGGATGAGGCCACAGTAGGGGATCAAAGTTTTACATACAAATATTTAGGAGATATTGCCAGTTAAACAAGTCTATTCCCTCAGTTTAGATTAGACTATTATTTTTTTCAAGCTCAGTCCATTCCGGCAAGGTTTATCAATATACCTTATTGATTTATTTTTATATATTTTAATAGTCCTTGTGCCACAGATATGCGGAAACTTTACTGAATGAAAATATATAAAGTTTTAGTGGAGATATTGCAATTTTTGTTCAAGTCACTACCTCTATTCTGGCCCCATTCTGGCTTTTACACCTTACCCTGGTCGCGGCAGTTCAGTGGTAGAGCGCTCGCTTCGTAACATGGAGGTCGTGAGTTTGAGCCCTGCTGATGCTATGGCCTCATCAAACATAAGATGTAAACTTTTGATAGTTCGATCCATAAAGCATTGCGTAGTGAAGTCGGCTGAGGATTACTATAGCATATCACAAGAAACAACAACTCTGGATAAAGACTGTTTACATGGTGGCATTTTTAAAAAAATTGTTTTCTTCATTAACCCATATGCGGGTGGTACTAACAACATCGGTCATGTCTTCTGACCTTTAACCAATTTATGTCGGTCACGGCCCGGCTGGGTCCAATTAAGCCGATGTTGCAGGTACTGGCAGTTTTTCACAGCACTGCAATTCTTCCTAGTTTTAATTGCATTTGAAATTCAGTAATAAACCTGTGTAAATGACTAAATGTAATCTTTAGTTCAAGTGTGTTTGCACAAAGTGATTAACGTATTTCATAAGTTAAAAGTTTATATTTATGAGATATTTTAAAACCTTCAATTTAAGTTAGTAATATTGTTAAGGGAAAATAGGAGTGAATGCAAATTGATTTAGGTAATTATCTAAAAATCTTGTCATTGCAAGAACCTCTAGGCTACAGTCAAATTAATTAACAGCAAGTCTACATTATTTGATTGAATAATATGCATTCTAGGGGCTCAATTTTCATGGATTTTATGGGTACCCCAATCCCATGTCTGATTGATTGTATTTTGTTTAACATCTCTCTCGAGAATTTTTCACTCGGATGCAGAGGTCACCAAAAACGGTGAAGGGCTTCAAATTTAGGCCTTTGCTCGGTGCTTACGGCCATTCAGCAGTGAGGGTTCTTTAGCGTGCCACACCTACTGTGACACAGGACATCCATTTTTAAGGTAATCTCCGAGGACCCGTGACATTCACACCTGATGCCGAGCATTTGGTGATGGAACTGTCACTACCTGTTTTAACGACTTAGGTCTGTCGCGGTCAGGATTCGAACCCCAGCCTTCCGCATGCGGGGCGAATGCTCTAACCTCTAGACCACCGCGGCAGTAATCCCATGAATGAAGTGCACATTTATTGAACCTCTTGATACCTGTGTGTTGTTTTATAAATATGCCAATGATTACCTGTGTGTTGTTTTACAAATATACCAATGATTTTGTTTTTTCTTCAGCTTTTGTACAGACAGACAACCACCTGACTTATATTGGAGATGGAAGAGACATTAATGGAATACCTTTAGAAGTGAGTTTGTGCACAGTGTACAAAATTAGCAGAAGACCAATAAACAAAATCTATAGAGAATTTGTCTGGTCTATAGTGAGATGAATATTTTATGTGTGGTCTATAGTGAGATGAATATTTTATGTGTGGTCTATAGTGAGATGAATATTTTATGTCTGGTCTATAGTGAAATGAATATTTTAAGACTGATTTGTCTGGTCTATAGAGAGATGAATATTTTAAGACTGATTTGTCTGGTCTATAGTGAGATGAATATTTTAAGACTGATTTGTCTGGTCTATAGTGAGATGAATATTTTAAGACTGATTTGTTGATAGAGTGAATTAATGCTGTCTTCAAGACAGTTATACATTTTCTGACCTTCTGTAGTTCATTTAATAGAACTTTGCCCTAGAAAATATCCCCAATGAATAAACATTGATGTAACTGATCTATGCAAATCTTCAAAATTAATGCCTCGTTCACACGAAGAATTTAATTCGCATTAAACGTAAGTTAATGCGAATTAAATCTGAACTGCCTTCACACGGAGATTTTAATGCGCATTAGTTTACTTCGAATTAAAATTGACGTCGCGATTTAATGCGAATTAAATTTACTTCGCATTAGCTCCGTGTGAACGCTAAGCGAAGCTAATTCGAATTAAATGTAGACGCATGCGTAATGGCCAATTTGGGTCACATGCATCATACCCATGGTCAGCTATAAATATTAATGTTAGTTTTGTACGAAAAACTAAGCAAAATGATAATAATCACCAAAAACATGTACAAACAGCATTTCATTAGATAATGTCAGAAGTAAATCTGTGCTCTGCATAGGCATACTGAGTAATACATGTGGAAGGAATTGTTTTTAAATACGACAATAATATGTTTTAAAATAGTGATATGATTTCTTTTTTTACATTTTTAAAAACAAATATGCCACTCATTGTTAATTTTTATACCATATGATGTCATAGTAGACTTATAATACGTATTAGTAATTAAAAATTACGTCATAACAGTAGTCAGCGGAATGGTGAAAAAGACGTTCTGAAGTTTTAAAATTGGGCCCATGAAGAAACAATATATTGTCTAGATTGAATGCTGGTTGTCGGAGGAAATAAGTAATTTCTTGGGAGCATATAAATAAACACGACAAAAAACTCCTTATGTGTAGATCAGTTATGTATGTAGGCCTAAATTGTAAACATGTAGTATACTACATGTAGGCTTATATAGCGTTTTGAACAAAGAATGCTGTATCTACACAATATTCATTAAAATATCTATAAAAATAATTTTCAATAACATAGTCTATTCTATTATTTCGCGCACCCTTTAATAGAGATGCATACGAATTTAATGCGCATTAGTTTACTTCGCATTAAATATTACCGCCGTGTGAACGCTATTTAATTCGAATTAATTTAATGCGCATTATTTTACTTCTTTAATGCGCATCCGTGTGAACGAGGCATAAGTGATAAATCTGTCTCAATCTTATAAAAGACAAGAAATGTTAATAAAGATTACAATATAAACTAAGGGTATTTGTTACTTTGTTGTTGGTGTATTGTGAATTAGTCATGTCTATAGAATTTGAAATTGTGGTAGTACAGGAAAGTTAAGTTTCGCACACTGTAGTGTATGTTCATAAAGAAATACACACGTTAAAGGACACATCTCATGTTTTCAGTATACAAAATTACCTACATTTTGTCTTCTTTATGCTTATAGTAATTAATTCTGATAGTTCGTTCGCCGAAATTTTGCGATAATTAACCACAATACAGACTTAAATCTAAGCCACGATTTCAAAAAGTCTAGTTAATTAGGTAGTTAGTCACGTGGTACAGTGACGTCACATGCACTCTTTGAATTGTGAAAGTACTGCGAGGTATTATTAAAAACTTAACTCTTAGGGGCCTAATTTATTTACCATGGGCAACATTTAAATCAATGTTGACAAATATTCCGAGCTTTATATGTTTTCACCAACAGTGCACACATATAACGATGTAAATAATATACTCAAATATAGCGAGTAAAGCGTAAACTGTTTGGGGATGTTATTCCTTTATACATCTGTAATTGGTGCTGTTTTTCTAAAATAAACAGTGCAATCATTCTTTCTTTTTGGATTAGACAAATTATGATACGTTAAATTGTTGACAACTAGGCCCTAGGCCAAGCTATTGTCATGGGTGCATTTCGGGAAGAAAGAAAAAGACAACACCCACACCAATCAATAAAAATAATCAAATTTAAAGTGGAAATCACATTATTTTATTTTGATAAAGCAATTTTATTACTATTTTTGAATTGTGATTTGCACGTCTTTAGGAAGTACGAAGTGGGAGCACGGCGTTATAGCCTACTAACGCACTCAAGATGCTACTAGTTCAATAAGAAAATAATTTTATAATTCAATTTAAAGTAAGGAAATACAATATTCTATTATTTATATAATTGAAAGTTCAATTATTTTGTATCTTTAATTTTTTTGTAAATCTACCAGTTGGTAGAAGTTACATTGTATCGTCGATATATATGTTGTTACAAGGTGAAGGTCAGTTGATCCGAGTGTGTATTGAATTTGAAGAGCAAAACAGAATGTATGCTATAGGCCTACCAGTGCTTATAGCTTCGATATATCCATTTTCTCGCAGTTTATCAGGGTCTCTGTCCAAGCGGTTTTTGAAAAGGTGA
>NC_079165.1:53423088-53425588 GCF_947568905.1 Ostrea edulis | reverse complement strand
CTGAAATTAGTTCTTCACTATTATAAATATGCCACATCATTCCTGACTTTACAATGTATCCCATGCAACTCGGCTCATGCACCCCTGGGTGGATATATTGATTTTTTTTCTAGATATCATAGCCTTTGGGAGTAGTGATACTTTTTCAATTCACTAGTATTCAGGTGACCAATAAGGCCTGTGGGCCTCTTGTTTTTGGAAGGTCAGTCTTGGACAATTTTAGCAAGGTGTAAATTGTAAAGAAAACATATGCCAAACTGTCAGATTGAAATGACTATCGTGTCCTTTAATCACCTTTCTTGTTATTACCCTTAGAAAATAATAAAGTGCTTTCATTTTCGGACTTTCAAGGTTCAGATCCTTCTCTGTCCATTCTGTTTTGATAGGGGAAGCAAAACATATGCAGACGACATTCCCCCCCAAAATGTCATAAAGACACATGACTTGTCATGTGCTTGTAAACCCAGGTGCAAAGTTAGTAAGAAGGAGAACTCTAATGTTTGTGTTTACCTATGATAAAACACTATTTTTATATCGAAGCATGACAGTACAAAACAAAGCCATCAGTTTTTATGAATACTTTTGACCCAAGACTGTAAAAGTTAATTGTTAATATTATAATGTGTTTATTTCATATTACACATCAGTGAAGTAAGCATATTTATTACTTATATGAAGATCTGACATATGTGATTCAGTATATTAATCCAGATGCTTCATTTATGTGAGCAATTTTGCTAGGAATGAAAGTGTCCAGATTAATTAACTCCAATGTATTAAGCAACGAGTAATGTTTTAAATGTGTTTAAAAGTTTGTGTTTAAGTAAAATTGATAAGTTTGTAAATTATCTGAACAGTGTGAATTGGTTGAATGCAATATATTAATCAAGTACATGATACTTAATTCAAAATTTAATGTTGGCTGAAATTATTTGGACATTGGAGGCTTAGAACTATTGATATGAAAAGATAATAGATATTTCTCTACATGCTTAATAGACAATTTCTTTCTTCTCAATAGGTTAATCCAGGCCATAATCAATATAGGTAAGTACCAAATGAACTTCAACAAATTATATACTATAGAAGAAGAAATATTCATTCAGGAATAAATTTTAGTTTTGTTGGCAGCATTTATTAATGAAATTTTTAAAATCTTTGACAATCTTTTAACCCAAATACTCATGAATGCTGAGTTAGTTTTTGTTATCCTCCCCTTCAAAGATGAGGGGCATATTGGTTTGCACCTGTCAGTCGGTCAATATGTTGGTCTTTCGGTAGACCACATGTTGTCCACTCAATATCTTGAGAACCATTCACTTGATGATAATAATATTTCATCTGTGTGTTGGTTATGAGTAGAAGAGGACCCCTTTTGTTTTTAAGGTCCAACGGTCAAGGGTCAATCTACTCGGGACATAGGAATATAATGTCCGCTCAATATCTTGAGAACCCTTTGCTTGACAGATATCAAACTTTGTACACTGGTACATCCTAAGGAGTAGATGACCCCAATTGATTTGGAGGTCACATGGTCAAAGGTCAAACTGGACATAGGAATATACTGACAACTCAATGTTTAGAGAACCCTCTACTGACAACTCAATGTTTAGAGAACCCTCTGCTTGATAGACATCAAACTTGGTACATCCTAAGGAGTAGATGACCCCAATTGATTTGGAGGTCTCATGGTCAAAGGTCAGGGGTCAAACTGGACATAGGAATATACTGCTGTTTGTTCAATATCTTGAGAACCCTTTGCTTCACAGACATCAAACTTGGTACTCTGATACATCTTCAGAAGAAGATGACCTTTATTAATTTTAAGGTCACATGTTTAAAGGTCAAGGGTCAAACTGGACATTGCAGTATACTGTCCACTCAATATCTTGAGAACCCTTTGCTTCACAGACATCAAACTTAATACGATGGTACATCTTCTGGAGAAGATGACCCCTATTGATTTTGAGATCACATGGTCAAAGGTCAAGGGTCAAACTGGACATAGTAGTCTACTGTCTACTCAATATTTTGATAACCCTTTGCTTGACAGACATCAAACTTGGTACACTGGTACATCTTCAGGAGAAGATGGCCCCTATTGATTTTGAGGTCAAAAGGTCAATGATTGATTTGGACATAGTAATATATTTTCTCCTATATTTTAAGAATTATTTGCTTGATTGACACCAAACTTGGTACACTGGTACAGCATAAGGAGTAGATGGCCCCTATTGATTTCTAGGTCACATGGTCAATCCACTCTTGACATAGGAAGATATTTTCTCAATATTTTGAATTGATGATACTACTATCAATTAAATGTGTGTGTATAACCATTTTCAATTTTGCACCATGGGGGGGGGGGGGGGGGGGGGGGGGGGGGGCATATGTGTTTTACAAACATCTCTTGTCATTTTTTGAAATATTTATCAAACATTTTTACTAGAGCAAGCCATAAGTTAAAAACAATTTATGAATTGATTATTTTGTCCATTAT
>NC_079165.1:53408088-53418088 GCF_947568905.1 Ostrea edulis | reverse complement strand
TGAAACTAAGTAGATATTTAGAAGGAGAAGGTAGTCTTTTACCAAAATTGTAAATTCCATGATCCAATGGGTTTGGTTCCAAGGTGGAGCCAAAATGATTATAGTGATTATTGTCTTTATCATTTGAAAAACTTCTTTAAATTTAAATACAGTATAAAAACTAAATGCATATTTAGAAAACGCATAAAAGGATGTACCAAAATTGTGAATTTCGCAACCCCAGAGCTTTAGGATGGGTCCAAATGAGTCATTATCGTGTTAATGCTACATATTTTTAGCTCTTCTGAGCCGAAGGCTCAAAGAGCTAATGCTATGGCCATTTGTGCGGTGTGCGTAAACTTTTTAGAAAAAGGGCTATAACTCAAGAACCCCTTGGCCAAATTTTTTCAAATTTGTTACAGGGTATCATTGGCCCAAGGGCTTTCATACATACTAAATAGAGGGATGTGACCCTTTAACAAGGGGAGATAATCAGGAAAATACAAACAAAAGTAGTGGTTGCTAAAAAAATCTTCTTCTCAAGAACCACTGGGCAGATTATCACCAAACTTACACATAAGGATGAGGATATGTTGTAGATTAAAAATTGTTCAAGGCATTACCCTGGGCCAAAGGCGTGGTCTCAAGGTCACTTCAAAGTTGACCTAAATTTATATTTCCTTAAATCTTTGATATTTTAGTCATTATAAGGACTAGGATCATCAAATTTTGACAGTTGATGCATCTTAGGACCTTGTGTCAAGTTGTCTCAAAAGTAGGTCACGGTGACCTACTTTTTGAATTTTGCAGGTATTTATTTTAAAATTAATTTTGATGCATATCTTGAACACTTTGAAGCCTATGATCATCAAAACTTGTCAGTTGGTAGATCATGGGACCTTGAAATGCGTCAACTGAAAAATAGGTCACCGTGACCTACTTTCTGAATTTAATGGCTTATCATTTATAGATATATTTTAAGTTGTTATTTCAAATACCGAGAAGTTTAGAATAATCAAATCTTGTAAGTTGATGCATCTTGAGGCCTTGAAACATATTTATAAAAAAGTAGGTCACAGTGACCTACTTTTTGAATTTTGCAGATATTCAAATTTCACATTTTCAATTTTAGATGCATATTTTGGGCACTGTAAAACCTAGGATCATCAACTTTGTCAGTTGATGCGTCTTCAGTCTTCGGTTTGTGTCGACCAAAAAGTAGGTCACCGTGACCTACTTTTGGTATTTGACAGCTAAATTAATATATTTCAGACACTATTTAACCTACAATCATCAAACTTTGTCAGTTGATGCATCTTGAGTCTTCGGAGTGTATCGACCAAAAAGTAGGTCACTGTGACCTACTTTTGGCATTTGACAGTTATATTTATATATTTCAGTCACTAATTGACCTACAATCTTCAAACTTTGACAGTTGATGCATCTTGAGTCTACGGAGTGTGTCGACCAAAAAGTAGGTCACCTTGACCTACTTTTGGAATTTGACGGCTATATTTATATATTTCAGATACTATTTGACCTACAGTCATCAAACTTTGTCAGTTGTTGGGTCTTGCATGTTCGAAGGGTTTCGACCAAAAAGTAGGTCAACTTGACCTACTTTTGAAATTGGACGGCTATATTTATATATTTCAGATACTATTTGACCTACAGTCATCAAACTTTGTCAGTTGTTGGGTCTTGCATGTTTGAAGGGTGTTGATGAAAAAGTAGGTCACCTTGACCTACTTTTGGAATTTGACGGCTATATTTATATATTTCAGATACTATTTGACCTACAGTCATCAAACTTTGTCAGTTGATGGGTCTTGCATGTTCGGAGTTTGCTGACCAAAAAGTAGGTCACCATGACCTACGATTGGAATTTGACAGCTATATTTCAATATTCAGATACTAATTGGCTTAAAATCATCAAACTTTGTCAGTTGATATTTCTTAGGTTCTCAAAATGTGTAAACCAAAAAGTAGGTCACATTGACCTACTTTTTTTGAATTCTTAGGATTTAACTAAAGATTTAGAATACTAAGAGGCTAAGAATAGAAATGGTGGGGTTGTACAATTTATCAGAAGAGCGATTCTAGGCCCTTGGACCTCTTGTATATTATGTAAAGTCTTTTCATCAGTATAGGCACTTTCAGGGGCATTTAAGGTTTAAGAACACATCTTGTTTTATACTTTTGCTGAATATTAGAATTTAGCTTAAATATACAGAATAGAATTTTTTCTAAATTCCATAACCCTTTGGACTAGTGATACTTTTAAGTTTGTGTACATCTAGTTTTCCATGAATGGGGTGTTAACCCAGATGCAACCCCCATTCCCATGCTCACAAGCTCCATCTGGTTTTGGAATCAGAGTTTTCCTTCTCTTTAGGGAATTTATGGCAACCCTAGTGAACCATTTGCCCTCATAAAGTCAGCCTAGGGCAGAATGGTACCCAGTATCTATCTGCTTCCACAAGTAGGTATCACATAGGACTAGCTGTGGAGTAATAGGGTAAAGGGGATTCAAAATTATACAAAGGAAGGGTTATGGCATCATTGAAAAATCTTGTTCTCTAGAACCACTGAACCAGAAAAGATAAAACTGTTGATCAAATCATGGCCTCTAGGGGTAGGATGGGGCCACAATAGCAGATCGAAGTATTGAATTGGGGATATATAGGAAAAAATCTTTTAAAATCCTCTTCTGTAAAACAACAGCATATTTTTATATGTAAGGATTCTGAGATAGTGCAGATTCAAGTTTGTTCAAATTATGACTCCTGTAGGTATGGTGGGGCTACAATATTGGGATATATAGGGGGAAGCTTGAAAAATCTTTTCTCAAGAGCAACAAGGCCATGATTACTCATATTAATAATTTGCAAGCATCGTCGGGTAGTGCAGAGTCAAGTTTGTTCATTTAGTTTGTGACTCCCAGTGGTTGGATGAGGCCATAATAGGATTGATTGTTTTGCTGTTTTCCGCCACACTCAACAATTTTTCAGTTATCTGGTGGCACCCAGTTTTTTTTATTGGTGGAAGAGAGAACTCAGATACAGTAAAATCTGATATAGCGAATATCTGCGGACACTCTATAAAAATTCACTATAAGCATAATTCGTTATACGTTTATAGCGAATTCATAATTCTAATATAACGAATTTGTTATCAAACTGGTTTGTTCTACATGTATATCAGTTGTATAAGAAAACAGCAATGAAAAAAAATTGCGTTTGTATTGTCTCTGAGAAAAATTAAGCCTATATGTTTTCGAGAAGATATCTATACAAGAAATATACACACTGATTTATATATGATAATTCATTTTGATGGATTATTAAGTCACGCAAGAACATGCCAAAAGAAAAATGTTAACTAAATTATGTGCAATACATACAAACAGTTTAACGCAATTGTCATTTACTTGTTGCTTTACACAAATAAAGGAGTGTACGATAAAATAAATGCAATCAAACTTCAAATTTATTTAACGAGAATAGTAAACAATACCGACAATATACTTGCTAAACGTATGTGTAAGTATTATTTTGCGTTAACAACTTCTTTTGAAAAAATACAAACAGAAAATTCGTAATAAGTGTGGATTCTTTATGGCAATGGAAAGCGATTGTTAAAAATCCTGAGTTTAAAATGGAAAAGAAATTGTTATAAAAGGCGATTTTTACGTTCATTTTTTTATTCAAAGGGAATAGGAATTTACTTCGTTATATCCGTAAATTCGCTATATCTGTGTTCGTTATAGACGCAGATTTTTATATAGAATAAATAAAGAATTTGCCGGGAAATCAATTTCACTTCGCTATAGCCGTAATTTCGCTATATCAGTGTTCGTTATATTCGAGTATTACTGTACAATGTACCTGGAAAGAGACCACCGACCTTCCGAAAGTAAACTGGGAAACTTTCTCACTTACCGACGTGAGCGGGATTTGAACCCACGCCGACAGAGGTGAGAGGCCGTGTGATTTTGAGCGTGATGCTCTAACCACTCAGCCACGGAGGCCCCTGGCCATAATAGGGAATCAAAGTTTTACATTGGAATATATAGCAAAAAGTCTTTAAATCTCTTCTTTTCATGAACTGCTAAGCCATGAGTAGGCATCCTCAGGTAGTGCATGTTATTTATTTTTGTGAGTCAATGCTCCCAAGGGTAGGGTGGGGGCACAATGGGGGTTACATTGGAAGTGTAACATGGGAATATAAAGGAAGAAGGAACTTTGAAAATCTTCTCATGAGTAGCAGCTAGGGCTATGGTTAGTGATATTAGTATGCAAGCATCCATTCAGATTCAAATTTATTCAAATCCTGGCCTGGTTGGGTGGGTGAGGGTTGGTTAGGATGGGGCCTCATCAGGGGATCAGGCATATGAATATGCAAGCATCCTTGAGTAGTGCAGATTCAAGTTTCTTGAAATCACAGTACGGATTCAATGTTTTATTGAGAATGTTTGAGAGAATATTTGAAAATCTTTTTTTGTTTAAATATGGGCCATGTTTGTAGGTTTGGACTAGAATCGGAGATAAAATTTTACATGCTGTATGAATATAGGGCATCCCTATTTTGTGTGGATTTAAGGTTGGTTAAGTTATGACCATATTTGGCTTTAGTCATATCATATGGGTTAAATGTTTTTTTGTTGGAACACAGAAGGTAAAGTAAAGAAAGAAGCTTTTTAAAAGTCTTCTGAAAAAGAACAACAAGACCAGGTTGACTCAGGTGAGCATTGTGGCCCATGGGTCATGTGTTGTCTCAGGTTTTATGTATAAACAACCTGTTCAGTGCATTGCTTGTTCTACATTGCAATAGCTAGTTGTAGTAATGTCTTGGTATTAGAAAATATATCAGTACTGAAAACTAAAGACATTCTACTGAAAATATATTTTGTAAACATAGTGTGCCTAGATGTTAACTGTGCAATTTGAAGTTTAAAATCTCATGATTATTTTAGATATATACACAACTGTATGTTTGAGTCATGAAAAATGCATATATAAATAATCAATATCCTTCATTTTGTTCGTTTCAGACCAGTTGGAATGCCATTTTTGGAACAAGTTGTAGTTCACAATACAGACAATAGAAATGATTTACACTTGCTATCAATATCAGGCAGTACAGTTCATTTCCATTGCTCATTTTTTCAAGAAAAAGTAAGTTCTTTTAGGCAATACATTATTGACATCTATAGTATGAAATTAGATAAATATTGAAATAATTTCAATGGTCTTGTCACAGACTTTAAGGATTAGATATGAAGACATTTGATTAAGAAGTTGGCTCTGAGTTTTGTGCACAGGATAAATGATGCTCTAAGGAATTTGAATATTGTTTTATCTCTGTAGGTTGTTCCGCCTGGTGGCAATACAACATTTGATGTAGTGTTTTTAGCCCGAGAGGAGGGAAATGTAGAAAATACTTTATATATTCATACCTCTGTGGGGTCATTTTCTTATAATGTAAGTTTCTGAAACATTTTATTTAAGTGAGATATATTTCTTAATCTTCAATTCATAATCATTTTATTTAAAAAAAAATCAGATATCAATTCATAAAGGATGAAATGATTGATTGTAGGTTTTTGGAGTGGGGATACCCAATCCATATAGACTGAGGCCATATTTAGGAGCTAAAGTTCCACTAAATAGCAGTTTTTCTCCTGTTATAAAAATACATAATCCGTTCAGCTCAACACTGCAGGTAAATTTATTCAACTGCTGTGGTTTCATTCATTTTCAAGGGCATCATGTTTCATGGTTTTGTGAAAGAGAGCAGTTTCATGTAATTTTATCGACCTGCTTTCTTTCCTTTCTCTACCAACACATTTTAAAGCATTTTAGATACTGCCAAAAATTCAAAGTATATTTACCATGATTAAGAATAGGTATGGGTCTCACCAATGCTTGGATTTCTCGAAAAAATCTCAAACTTAAGTTTGAGTTTTCTTTTATTTGAGCAGTCAAAATTTGAGTAAAATCTAAGACTTGTGAATTTTCAAAAATTTGTTTTAAAATACTTGGATTGTACATTTGAAGGTATGATGAAAACAAGAAATGAGGGGGTTCTGGTATTATCAGTAAAATATGATGTGTGATCAGTGAGAGTTTTACTGCTGGTAAACTTGTGATCAGTGAGAGTTGTACTGCTGGTAAACTTGTGTGATCAGTGAGAGTTTTACTGTCAGTAAACTTGTGTGATCAGTGAGAGTTTTACTGCTGGTAAACTTGTGTGATCAGTGAGAGTTTTACTGCTGATAAACTTATGTGATCAGTGAGAGTTTTGCTGTCAGTAAACTTGTGTGATCAGTGAGAGTTGTACTGTCAGTAAACTTGTGTGATCAGTGAGAGTTGTACTGTCAGTAAACTTGTGTGATCAGTGAGAGTTTTACTGCTGGTAAACTTGTGTGATCAGTGAGAGTTTTACTGCCGGTAAACTTGGGTGATCAGCGAGAGTTTTACTGCTGGTAAACTTGTGATCAGTGAGAGTTTTACTGCTAGTAAACTTGTGTGATCAGTGAGAGTTTTACTGCTGGTAAACTTGTTATCAGTGAGAGTTTTACTGCTGGTAAACTTGTGTGATCAGTGAGAGTTTTACTGCTGGTAAACTTGTGTGATCAGTGAGAGTTTTACTGCTGGTAAACTTGTGATCAGTGAGAGTTTTACTGTCAGTAAACTTATGTGATCAGTGAGAGTTTTACTGCTGGTAAACTTGTGTGATCAGTGAGAGTTTTACTGTCAGTAAACTTGTGTGATCAGTGAGAGATTTACTGCTGGTAAACTTGTGATCAGTGAGAGTTTTACTGCTAGTAAACTTGTGTGATCAGTGAGAGTTTTACTGCTGGTAAATTTGTTATCAGTGAGAGTTTTACTGCTGGTAAACTTGTGTGATCAGTGAGAGTTTTACTGCTGGTAAACTTGTGTGATCAGTGAGAGTTTTACTGCTAGTAAACTTGTGTGACAATCTAATTAAAATCAGATCCTAGAATACACTCACAATCGCTACAATAGGATCTGACATAACCCCATAGGGGGTCATGTCCGCATGACCTTTCGCTTGGAATATTCATGAGAACTATCAGCCAGTCAGATTGCGCCGTACAGACAATGATGGCTATTTAGGCGGTTCCTGGTAATTCGTAAACAAATTGCTGTAATCTCTCTCTCACGAAGTTTATTCCACACTGTAAAATTGTATATTCTCGCATAACTAATTTTAAACTTTCACAATAATGCCTAATCTATTCCGTTTATACAAACAACAAGACGTACGATGTGAAATACACCCAAATCAAATTAATTGTGAATTCCAATTTATGTAAGAATAGGGATGGGTACGATTTGAATAGTTTTCAATATGGTTTACTTAAAGAACGCGAGGAATATAACGCCAGTCGACGTAAACGGTGCATGTAACATCGCATCTAGCTGCGATATGTTTTCTTTCAAACCAGACAATCGCAGCCATTTTCTTTGAATTGTGAACACCGATGATTTCAAAGCCAACGCGCTGATTGGCTGACATAAAGTTCGTCTGAACATGACCCCTAATCGGGTTACGTCAGATCTACTTACGCAGAGTATACGGCGCGGATCTAAAAAGTCTTATTTTAATTAGTTTGACTTGTGTGATCAGTGAGAGTTTTACTGTCGGTAAACTTGTTATCAGTGAGAGTTTTACTGCTAGTAAACTTGTGTGATCAGTGAGAGTTTTACTGCTGATAAACTTGTGTGATCAGTGAGAGTTTTGCTGTCAGTAAACTTGTGTGATCAGTGAGAGTTGTACTGTCAGTAAACTTGTGTGATCAGTGAGAGTTTTACTGTCAGTAAACTTGTGTGATCAGTGAGAGTTTTACTGCTGGTAAACTTGTGTGATCAGTGAGAGTTTTACTGCTAGTAAACTTGTGTGATCAGTGAGAGTTTTACTGCTAGTAAACTTGTGTGATCAGTGAGAGTTTTACTGCTGGTAAACTTGTGTGATCAGTGAGAGTTTTACTGCTGGTAAACTTGTGTGATCAGTGAGAGTTTTGCTGTCAGTAAACTTGTGTGATCAGTGAGAGTTTTACTGCTGGTAAACTTGTTATCAGTGAGAGTTTTGCTGTCAGTAAACTTGTGTGATCAGTGAGAGTTTTGCTGTCAGTAAACTTGTGTGATCAGTGAGAGTTTTACTGCTAGTAAACTTGTGTGATCATTGAGAGTTTTACTGCTGGTAAACTTGTGTGATCAGTGAGAGTTTTACTGCTGGTAAACTTGTGTGATCAGTGGGAGTTTTACTGCTGGTAAATAAGTCGCACTGATCACAGAATAATTTCTATATTTACAAGCACCAGCACAATCTATGTATTTTAAGAAGAAACTTTATCTGGGGAATTTTCATCAGAAGTCTCTCAAATTAAAAAATAATTGAGAGAAAATTTTCTGTACTTTTGCCATTTGCATTTACTTTTGCCAATTTCCATCCACAAATATGAATAAAAGTGCATTTTATTGTAATTGTAATTAAAAGATTTATATAGCACCCTCTCAACATTAGTTCTATAAAGCACTTTACAAGTGTGAGAGAAAAGATAATAGAAAATTTTTATCTAGATTTAGTTAAAATTTTGCTTGAAAAATAAATATATCTATGAAATTCATTTTCATGACCAGAATGTAGACAAAAACAAAATCATATATATGGTTTAGAGTTTTGGAAACAATCTTTCCAACATTATTAGAAAATTAATTTCAAATATTGTTTTAAATATTTTACCCATTGCATGAAAATCTGCCATACGGCAAATCAATATCATTTTGGCAAACTATACATGGTTTCCAAACTGTAATATATATTCAATTGCAAGTAAAAAATGAATATTAAATTTCAAGTATTAAGGCAGAAAATACGAGAAATTCCCTAAACAATGATACGTAACATTGATATATCATCTGTAAATTTAACTTGCTTTTGATGCCTGAAAGTCTCATTTTTAGCACTATTGGTCATTTATAGAGAAAGGGTTAAATAAAAACCCTACTTCATTTATCGCGATTTCATAGTCTTTGCCCAAGCATGAAGAAACTTAGGATTGGTGTTCATTGAATGATGATGAGACCACAGTAATGTTGCATGTATATTTTTGTATGTGTAGAATTAAATTTCAATGTGAATTAACAGAATAATGTACAGTAAAACTCTGATATAGCGAATTTCTGAGGACACTGTAAAAATTCACTATAAGCGTAATTCGCTATACGTTTATAGCGAATTCATAATTAAAATAACGAATTCGTTATAAAACTTATTTGTTCTACATATATATATATATCAGTTGCATACGAAAGAGCAGCAATCGATATACTTGAGTTTGTATTGTCTCTAAGAGAAATTAAGCCTATGTATTTTCGAGAAGAAATATTTTTGTACAAGATATATACACACTGATTTATATATGATAATTTATCTTTAGGGATTGTTAAGTCACGCAAGAAGATGTCGAAAGAAAAATATCAAGAAAATTGCAAAACATACAAACAGTCTATCGCAGTTGTTATTTATTTGTTGCTTTACACAAATAAACGAGTGTACGATATAATAAATGCAATCAAACTTCAATTTAATTAACGAGAATAGTAAACAATACCGACACTATATTTGCTAAATGTATGTGTAAGTATTGCTTTGCGTTAACAAACTCTTTTGAAAAAATACAAAAAGAAATTTCGTAATAAGCGATTGTTAAAATTCATGAGTTTAAAATGAAAAAAAAATCGTTATTAAAGGTGATTTTTACGTTCATTCTTGATTCAAGGGGAATGTGAATTTAACTTCGCTATAGCCTTAATTTCGCTATATCCGTGTTCGCTATATTCGAATTTTACTGTAAATCTGCTGACATTCTTTACTATTTTGTGATATTTCATGGAAGGAGCTGTTTTTGTTGAAGCTCCAATATTTCCTTCCATTTGAATAAAATATGCTAATGCTACAATACCTGTACATTGAAGAACTATTAATTTTG
>NC_079165.1:53348088-53403088 GCF_947568905.1 Ostrea edulis | reverse complement strand
CTGTCTGACATGTTTCATACTGATTGTTAGACCGTTCTTAGCACACTGATTTTGACTGCGGATAGGTCCGTTTGCCTGATCAGGATATAGGGCTCATGGCGGGTGTGGCCGGTCGACAGGGGATGCTTACTCCTCCTAGGCACTAGGCACCTGATCCCACCTCTGGTGTGTCCAGGGGTCCATGTTTACCCAACTATCTATTTTGTATTGATTGTAGGAGTTATGAGATTGATCACTGTGCATTATCTTCACCTTTCATAGTGGGGATTCAAGTTTGTTAAAATCATGACCCCTTGGGGTAGGGTTGGTCCACAATAAATGATCAAAGTTTTACATGTGAACATATAGGGAAAATCTTTAGAAATCTTCTTCTCAAGAACCACTGGGCCATAAAAGTGGAGATTTAAGTGAAAGCTTCCTGATATAGAGTAGATTCAAATTTGTTCAGATCATGGACCCTGGGGTAGGGTGGGGCCAAAAGCTTTACATGCTGATATGAAGGAAAATCTTCTCCAGAACCACTGGCATATTCTCACCTGAGGGCACATTATGCAAGCTTCACTTACACCTCTGTCAACGCTTGGAATCACGTGACAGTATAATCACATGATATAAACAGTCATTCTCGTTTCCTTTACATGTAAAAGTTGCAATAGGTAATACACCAGGTTCTTTTCAGAGCCAATTGGCACTTCTTAAACACATTTTTTCTATTCAGCTGTTTGTCTCTTATTTTACAAGTTTTATCGTATTTTTTGCAGCCTTATTTACTTTTGATTCCATCTCCACCACGTGAATGTCCTACATTCATACACATATTACATAGTAGTTCCAAATTTAGGATCATAAAACAGATTTTAAACAATTTACAGTAAGCATCAATTTAATTGCTCCAAAAGTATTTCATAATATGACTAAATATTTAGTCCAAAACATAAATGTTGGATGTTAGATACTTTTACATGATTTCTGTAAAAAGCCGTTGACAGAGTAGTGCACGAAACTCTGAGTAGAGAATGAACCAATGGGCCAATTTCAATCACACTTGATCCGAATCATCCTTAGGTGAAGGGGATTCAAGTTTGTTCAAATGAAGGGAAAATAATCATAAAAATGCAAAAAGAGGGTGGGTGGTGTCATTTGAAAATCTTTTCAACAGAGCTCCAGATAATTTTCTACCACAAAGAGTATTTACCCCCTGATTTTCAAATCAAGGAGTATTTTGCTTTCCAGAAAAAGTCAAATGAGTATTTTGTTAACCCATTTTGCACGGGATACGACTCTAGTCGTAGTCTGCCATTTCGTACGGGATACGACTCCAGTGGTAGTATACAAACACTGTTATTCAGACGCTTAAAACAATGTTATATGAAAAGTTAGAAAGAAAACGTTTGTAGGAATCAGATCTTGGGAAATTTCCACTGCTCATGCGTATTAAAAAGTGAAACTAGACACTTGTTTATGGTGGGAAATTAGAGAAGAAACAAAGAAAACGATGTATCAGTTAACAAAATCAAAATGGCGGCGAGGGATGTAGACTTGAGCGAAGGCAGCGATATTGACTCAAATTATGATGAAACAAATGATGCATTTGATGGGATTGCAGCAAATTTTGACAGAATAGATCATGAAGTTCATTTAGAAGACATTGATGACTGGGTTTTGGACATTTTTACGGAAGATTCGGGAGATGAAGAAGAATTCACCAGCTTTCAAAATCGATGGGTGATGGAGAATTTCCAGCCCCGTCTACCACCTCGCTATAGAAAAGTAGGTGGTACCACAGTAGAACACCCAGAAGAAGCCTCTGCTGTACAGTATTTTTACCTGTTTTGGACAAATGAAATGTGGGGTAGAATAGTTCAGGAAACGAACTTGTATGCTGAACAGGAGAGGAGGAAAAACCCACCCCCATGCTGCGAAATGGACACCGGTGGATGCATTCGACATCAAAGCATTTATTGGATTATGCTTTGCCATGGGAATCATCAGATTGCCATCTAAAAATGACTACTGGCAACAAAGTAAGTGGCTGTTTTCAACCTCATTTTGCAAAGTGATGTCAAGAGACAGGTTTACACAAATCTGGAGGTACTTACACCTACAGAATAATGAGGTACAACCAGACCAGCCTGACAAGTTGTGGAAAATGCGATGGTTCCTCAACTTCTTGAATGAAAAATTCAAGGAAACATACATTCCATATGGAAATGTTTCCATAGATGAGAGCATGGTGAAGTTCAAAGGCCGTCTAGGATTTAGACAGTCATCATCATCATCATAGTAGTCTCTCGGTTCCGAGAATGACAGAGTTATGCACTTATCTGTGTCTACGCATATGGCTCCGAAGTCTGAATTCAGATGCACATACACGGTCACATTGTTGACACTGCACGCTGTTGGCTGGATCAAATGCATTTGCTGCTGCATGACGACGGGCACGAGCGGAGGCGTGTTCTTGACGACGGTTGTCCTCAAAGTTCTGCACTGCTGATTTTGTGAGAGAACGCCAAAGTGTGCGGTCAGCAGCTACTGCCTCTAGTTGATTAGGCGCAATCTTCATCCATCTGAGGTTGGCTTTGAGATTATCTTTGTACTGCTTCCTTGGGTGACCATGGTTGCGAGCTCCACGCACAAGTTCCCCATACAGAAGTTGTCGAGGGATTCTTGTCTCTTCCATGCGGATAGTATGGCCAGACCAGCGCAGTTGGGCATGAAGAACTTTGGCCACGATGCTTGTTGTACTGGCTCTGTCTAAGACCTCTTGGTTTGTAATACGGTCTTGCCATCGTATGTGCATAATAGATCGGAGTGCACGAGTGTGGAACTGCTCCAGTTTCTTTATGTGCCTGCGATACAAAGTCCATGTTTCGCACCCATACAGTAATGAGGTCAGGACTACTGCATTATATACCTTCAGCTTGGTTGAAAGGCGTATGTCTCTGTGCTGCAGTACTCTGGTGTGGAGCCTACCAAGTGCTTGCATGGCTAGCCTTCTGGATCCGGACTGCAATCTCCTTGTCCAATGAGCCATCAGCAATGGTGCTACCTAAGTACTTGAAGGAGTCTACATTTTTCAGCTCAGTTCCATCAATGGTGATGTTAGGCTGCTTGGGTACACTATTCGGTGCAGGCTGAAGGAGGACTTCTGTTTTCCCGAGGCTAATTGTAAGGCCAAACAGCTTGGAGGCTTCGGAGAACTTATCCACTAGGAGCTGCACGTCCCTCTTCATGGGCCATCAAGGCATCATCAGCAAATAAAGCTTCTACAATAAGTCTCTGAAGTGTCATTGTCTTTGCATGGAGGCGTCTCAGGTCAAACAACGAGCCGTCGAGACGGTATCTGATGTAAACACCAGTGTCAATGTCCTTTACAGCATGCAGGAGTACTTGTGTGAAGAAGAGGTTGAACAGTACAGGAGCGAGAACACAGCCTTGCTTTACACCGTTAGAGATGTTGAATTTTTCAGAGGGCTCTCCGTCTGACAGCATTTCACCAGTCATGTTATCATGGAACAGTTGAATGGGTGATGTGAACTTCACTGGACATCCAAGTTTCTTGAGGATAATCCATAGTGCTTCTCTGTTGACAGTGTCGAAGGCTTTTGTAAGATCTATGAAGACTGCGTAGAGGTTCATATTTTGCTCGATGCACTTTTCTTGGACTTGTCTTACTGCAAAAACCATGTCAACTGTGCTGCGTTCTGGACGGAAGCCACATTGAGATTCAGGGAGGTTGCTTTCTGAGATACTCAACAGACAGTAGACATTAGTAGTAATTTAGACAGTATTTACCCGCAAAGCCGATAAAATGGGTAATCAAGGTTTGGACTATGGCCGAGAGTGACACAGGGTACATGACAACTTTTCAAGTATATACAGGAAAAGAGAATGGCCAAGAAAAGGGTCTTACACACAGGGTGGTAATGGACTTGTGTTCATACATGTTAGGAAGTAATCTAACTGTGTATATGGACAATTTTTATATACAAGCCCAGAACTTCTCCGAGATTTACACATCCGAGGAATCATGGCATGTGGCACTGTCAGATCAAATAGAAAGGGCCTTCCAGCAGACTGTCATCCAAAAAATGTGCGCCTACAGAAGCACGAGTACAAGGTGGCACAGAATGACATCCTTACCATGGCAGTGTGGCAAGACACCAAACCTGTGCTCGTGTTGTCCAACTTTCATGACCCTCAACACAGAGCACAAAATGTAGTAGAAGTCCGCCTTCTTCTGGCCGACTACCAGAAAAACATGAAAGGAGTTGACACTTGCGACCAGATGATTGGATATTACATGCTCCATCATCGCCCAAAGAAGTGGTGGCACCGACTCTTTTTCTACATGATGATGGTTTCTGCTCACAATGGATACATTGTAGCAAAGGACACTCACCCGGAAATCGCCAAGGATCGCTGGCCAAACTTTCAAGACTTCGTTGAGGAAATTGTGGAGGACTTGATTGGCGACACACGATCATCCAGAGAACCACCAAGGGTCGATTGTGGGGGGCAAGGCACTGAACATTCAATTACAAAAATGTTTGACAAAAACAAAGTGTGCCGAGAATGTTCCTTGTCAGGAACCCCAGGACAAAGAAAAGGAGTAACGAAATTTGGTTGCTCACAGTGTAATGTTCCTGTGCATTTGGAATGTCAATCCAAACATATAAGGATGATCAGACAGTGAAAATGTGTGCGGATTATGCCGGATACCATATATGGTATAATTGGAATTTATTTACTAATTTGTGAAAAGTTGTTGATATTTTTTTTTTTAATTTTATGTCTGTGTTAAATTCATGTACTTTATTTGATGGATTTTGGACATATTACATTGGCTTGTACAAAAAACTTTCAGGTATTGTGAAGCATGAAAAACTCTGTTTTCAAGGAAACTACCAACTGACATTCAAATTGCCATAACTTCAAATTTTCTTGATGGATTTTTATTATGTAAAGTGCATCTGAAAGAAGAAAAGTAAATCATGAAATATATGCAAAAATATTATACTGTTTACCTTGACTTTTATTGAGAAAAATGCAAATTAATAAATGAGATGGAAAATTTTAAGAATTGTTTTTAAGTTTTCATCAGGTTTAACCCTTCTTAAAGATAACTAAATGAGCATATAAATATACAAAATTTACATTGTTGGACAGTAAAAAGTATAAGCTTTCTGAATATATATACTTTTATATGCATTGGAATAAAGATAAGAGAATCATTAGCATAATTATCAACATGCATCAGACTGCCCAGCTTATCACAGCAGCAGGAGGCAAGCTCCTTGTTCTGGTGATAACAGCATCAGAGTTGGCCTCAATGCAAAATGGTTAATTTACTGATTATATTTGCCACTAATGCAGAATTCGATCGCTTAATCTAAATATAATCAGATATTATGTGACTGAGTGTCTGACATATTAAAATTTAATATCTCAATGATAAATTTCAAAATGCCAATGAAGAATTTATGATAAAAAGAACAACAAAGGATTTTCACCCGTAAATATACAAGTTTGTATTGTACAGTATTGAATAAATTTCATAAACACCAAACAAACAAACAAAACTATTTGTCATATTGTACATATAAATTAAATTGTTATAACTGAGAAACTAAAAACATTTTTGACTAAAAAACAGGGGTCGAAATTAACTTTTTCTACCACAGGCTAATTTTAGCCTGTGGGTAAAAAAAATCCACAGGCTAAAATGAAAACCTACAAGCTAAAATAAAAATAATGAGGCAGTGCTCTTTTTTTCATTAAAAAATATTTTTAAATCAATGCTTTTCCCCATCATTATTCATTACTGAGCCTAGTTGGTCAACAGGCATCATTTGGACAAGACACTAAGTTACATATTAAAATCATATGGTGCAATTTTTAGGTCTCTTGATTATCGCACCTCTAATCCACAACCTGTTTATTAGGACCTATTTGGATCTAACAGGACCACAATGTAAACTAGTCATTTGTACTAATTGTGCTATCCTGTCTAAATAAAAGTATTTATTATTATTATTTACCGCAGGTCTAGATCCAGTCTTCCTATTTCATGCCACAACAGGGTTATCACTAGTGATTTTTCAAAGCGAATCCGGGACTCGTGGTTTTATAAGCTGCACAATCATGAGCTCCATGAACTTTTTTGATAATCGTCTACGCGGTGAGCAGTGCACTCGTGTCATCACTACAACCTGACCTCAATATGACAATAAATTAATTTAGATAGGACATTCTCATGATTCTGATAAAATAAATACCGGAACACTTGGTAAAACATAGACTCTGGTGTTTTTTTTTTTTTTTTTTTTTAGATAAATGAATAACAAAAACCTCATACTTGGAATTCAATTTAATCACCCCTATAGGTGAACAGGACTCGTGGCACATGTCTAAATTTTTCATCATAATGCGATGTCCGACCTCTAAAGCATTTGTTTGACTCCGAGTTTCTAAAAAAATTCGTAAAAGAAAAATCCGGATAGAAACGGTTTTTGAAATTGGTCGTTCATGTAAGCGTTTGTATGATTCAGAGTGCAAGTTTAAGAAAAGCGAATAGCGCATCACCGTATAAAACGGATACGATACAATCATATTTTGTAAATCACCACTCACTAAGATCTTCGAGTGTCCACTAATTTTACTCGCTATCTTTCAAATGTACTCGCATTTTGCGAGTATTTCTCGCTAATTTCGAGCTCTGAAAAAATATCAGTTTCAAAGTCAAAATATTTTGTGTCTTTCTAGAGCATTTTTTAAAATTTAGAAGAACCTAATTTTGCCCATATATATATTTTTGCACTTTGTTTTTACTTCAAATTACTGTAGGATTCCCCTCACCTTGTACCGTTACCCAAGAATTGGTTTTCCTACACCTGCTTTTAAATAGTTAGTTAGACAATGCTGCAGAAGCGGCCTTTCAGTAAAACTTAAAGTTATAGCGGAAGAAGTATCGTTTGTCCAGTGACATTTGTAGCAGCAATCAATCGTCTACTATTGATAATACGTTTTTCTTCTGTGCTTTCGACCGCACTCTACTTCTTTAAGAAAGAAGTATAACAATTAGGCTTATACATGATACAGTTGTTTTGAGTTAAATATCTAATATCTCTAAGCCATCTTTCAAAATTGTCATTGTCATCTAAACGTTTTTCATAGTGATTAT
The DNA here is from genome assembly GCF_947568905.1 of Ostrea edulis. Lineage (NCBI taxonomy): Eukaryota > Metazoa > Mollusca > Bivalvia > Ostreida > Ostreidae > Ostrea > Ostrea edulis. The sequence continues at coordinate 53,395,905 of NC_079165.1, read as the reverse complement.
TTCATGTAAGATCAAGCGCTGATCTAACCTCAATTCATATGAATAGATAATTCGTACTTATATTATTCTATCATACGTACGCATTATTTTAGGATTGTAAAGCGTACTTACATTCGCTAATTCATAATTGTACGCCTGATTTTCAACTTTAATGCATATTTGATATTTGCTCATACGCACCTTATCTGGAGCTCCGTCTCAAGAACCACTGGGCCAGAAAAACTGAAATTACATGAAAGCTTCCTGACATAGTAGAGATGCCAGTTTGTTAAAATCATGACCCCTTGGGTAAGGGTGAGGCCACGTGGCAGTCGGGGATCATGCAAATGTATAGGGAACCTAACTTGGCACAAAGCATCCTTAGATGAAATTTGTTTATATGAAAGGCCTAACCCATCTGTAAGAGCATATGATAATCAATGAATTTGTAGTCTAGGATAATAATAAAGTTTGATAATTATTGAATTAATACTCATTACCTTTGAAAAGTTTTTTCTAAACCAAGCTGCTTGTATAATGATAGTTTTACTCAGTTTGTTTATTGCTAGAAACTGCTGCTCAGGTGAGCAATGTGGCCCATGGGCCTCATGTTTATATCTTGTCAAAGTTTTGTACATTATTACCTTATATATCAGTCTCTTATTACGTAATCAATAGTCATGTTGCTGGCATCAGCTGTTGCATGTCAAAACAAATGACTTTGCATAAGAAGGAAAAATGTCCTTGACTTGAAGTAAGATTGAAGAGCTTCCTTTTTATTTCAGTTCCTGGTCTGTATTCCCCAAAGGAGATGATAGATTTTGGTATCATAAGAACACTTGATGACCCAGTGACTGTCAGTCTTAATCTTGTCAACACAGGATTTAAGCCAGTTCACATTTCAGTAAGTCTTTGTAGCAAGATATGTGGAATGTTTTAATATTTAATTGGTTGGAAAACCCTCAATTCTAGAAAACCTTGTAAATCTCTGTCTTTGAAATGAGACAAAATACAATTTATTAAAGTGGTTATCTCTCAAATAAACAATCAAAAAATTCTAAACTCTGTCTCAAGTCACCTAAATCTGTCTATATAACCAACTTTTCCCACCACTCTTATGTTGGAAAATCAATCTTAAAAGATTCAAAATCATAAAGTCAGAGGAAAACCTCTCTCAAAACTTTAGAGGTTTCAAATTGAATTTTTGATGATGCAGGTACAAGAGCTGAAGGGAATGAAGGTTGTGTGTGAATTGGAAGATACTTTAAAATGTTTGCTCCTGAGTATAAAAAGTTTAAGGAAAATTTTGCAAAGTGTATTTTAGCATCTACACATATCATTATTTACAAATTGAAGAGGAATGTTGAGGTCTATTTGCTTATTAATGAACCAGATAAACTTTTTGCACTCATTAATTAAAAGATTCAACATTTAGCTATCTTAAATATACACTTCAAATTATGATGTCATGGTCAAAACCTAGCAGTATGTGTCACATACAAATAGTATCTGTATCTAGGTTAATATTGTAACGGTGTATGGGGTGGTGTCTTATCTTTCGTGGTAAGGCTTGCGTTACACAGCTCAACCTGAGCCTAGGAGGGCTTGTGTGGCACAGTGATTTAAAATTTAACACCCTTAAGTTCCTATTTCGCAACACTGAGTTATCTCCCTTGAATAATCAACTTTTGATTACTCAACTCTATCACCACTGCCTACAACCAATACCTCCTATTATTTACCCGCGCTCTCTAAGTTACACTAAATTTATTAATACACGAAATCTCTTAAATTCTCTTCTCTATTTGTCAGCTTATTAACACCTAGATTGTAAGGAAGTCACGAAATTCCATAAACACTCAGTATCTTCTGATTCGATTCTTACTCTTTACTATCCCGCATTTCCAACTTGGTTGGAAAACCCTCAATTCTAGAAAACCTTGTAAATCTCTGTCTTTGAAATGAGACAAAATACAATTAAGTGGTTATCTCTCAAATAAACAATCAACAAATTCTAAACTCTGTCTCAGTCTGTCTCAAGTCACCTAAATCTGTCTATATAACCAACTTTTCCCACCACTCTTATGTTGGAAAATCAATCAACATTCAAAAGTATAAATTCCTGACTCTTAATCTTTCTCCCAGACCTTCTGGATGAAAGTAAAAACCAATAACTTAAACCCTTGAACTTAATTTCTTAGTGAATTTCCAACACTATTGAAATTCCTGAATAATTTCTAAATCTGAATTCCGGTAAGTCTGAATTCCAGTTATAAAACAACAGCAAAATTTAGAAATACACTAGCCTAGCTTCCTCAGCTAAATGTATAAATTACACAAATCTAATAGCCTAATAAATGAATTTCAATAAATTCTCTAACTAATTATCTGACACCAATTTACTAAATATTCAACAAATAGCAAATTTCAGCAAAGTCTAATTCCTCACTAAAAGTCACTTAACTCAACCAAAACTTCTTATGAAATTCCACAAATAATTCCAAAAGGCCCCAAATTGTGCTGGAAATATACCTGGCTCTTCTTAAAAAGTCATTCTCAAGTCTAAATACAAAAATGCCCAACCCATGCTAACTTCTAACTCCTTACCCCTAAAACACTGCTTCTCTAAACAAACGAACCTCGCAGAAGAACCAAAATTCTTTGAATCTCCCCTTTTTATACAAAAACATGACTTAAAAGTTGGAAAACGTTGGACACGTTGGAAAATGTAGGAGAATCTCTCGTGACATTTCCCATAAGCGGCAAAACTCGTAGAAAAATCTACTAACAATCTAATTAAAATCAGATCCTAGAATACGCTCACAATCGCTACAATAGGATCTGACATAACCCCATAGGGGGTCATGTCCGCATGACCTTTTGCTTGGAATATTCATGAGAACTATCAGCCAGTCAGATTGCGCCATACAGACAATGATGGCTATTTAGGCGGTTCCTGGCAATTCGTAAACAAATTGCTGTAATCTCTCTCCCACGAAGTTTATTCCACACTGTAAAATTGTATATTCTCGCATAACGAATTTTAAACTTTCGCAATAATGCCTAATCTATTCCGTTCATACAAACAACAAAACGTACGATATGAATTCCTTCCAAATTAAATTAATTGTGAATTCCGATTTATGTATGAATAGGGATAGGTACGATTTGAATAGTTTTTAAGATGGTTTACTTAAATAACAGGAGGAATATAATGTCAGTCAACGTAAACAGTGCATTGTGACGTCGCATCTAGCTGCGATGCGTTTTCTTTCAAACCAAACAATCGCAGCCATTTTCCTTGAATTGTGAACATCGACGATTTCAAAGCCGACACGCTGATTGGCTGACATAAAGTTCATCTGAACATGACCCCTAATCGGGTTACGTCAGATCTACTTACACAGAGTATACGGCGCGGATCTAAGAAGTCTGATTTTAATTAGATTGATCTACTAAGTACATACAAGACAACTATTCTGAATCAAAATCATCACTAAATACATTCCTAAACTGAAATAAGTAAATGATTATCCATTTGATACAACAAATAACAGGATTAACTCCAAAAATCCCAACGCTATTGTAACTTTTACGATCGGGCTCAACCTCCTACAATTAGGACAACCAAGCTACCAGTTTACAACAGGACAATAAACCACCGTAAATCAACTGAAAACAAGTTAAACTACAGGAAAACGTGTAATGATCCATAAAGCTATGGTTTACTTTCTACAGGATACTCATTTAACAGTCCCTGGCAAATTAAGTAAGCTACAATTCTACAACTTTGCCACAGTTTATGATCAGCTGATTTCTACAAAAGTCAAAACATGTGCTCAAACTATTTCAACACACACAAATCACTTAAACTTGTCAATATAATCACCTATCAACTACATGAAAAGCATAAATTATACATATTCCTGCAATGTCAAGTCAATATACACAAACACAAGATCCTCTTAGCCATCAATAATCAGGTTCAGTAACTCTGTATGAAACTAATCTGTCAAATCACTGGGCTGTTACACTGTGGTCAAACAGTACAAATGGATAGGTTTACTGTAAATCATGCATTTTTATCATCTCATTTGCATGGAGACTCCTATTCATAGTCTTAAACATAAATATATAAAGTTGAAATGAAGCTTATCTAGACTTTTTTTTCAAAAATTAAACCCATCTTTCAAAGTTTTTTGGGTCCCATGAGTCACTCATTTAAGTTTATTTCTGTCCAAGCAGAGAATTTCAGCAGGAGTCTGTAATATAAATACAGCCAGAAAAGTTGACTTCGCAATTGTCTGCAAATACTTGACAAGCAAAATGAAAAAAATATATATCCAAAGCCCTAAATCATGAGGGAACAAGTGTTGATCCTTCAGTTCAATTCACCTGTTAAATTTTATGTTAAACTTTACAATACAATTCACTGAGAGGGGGTGGGGGGTGGGAACCAGCCTATAGATCAAACTTTGTGTATATAAATAACCAACATTGCATGTAATAATGACAGAAAGAGTGGGTTGTCGAAGGGAGGGGGGCAGACATCCTGTTGCTATGTGCCTGATAATTATTTTTGTGTGCATTTGAGTAATTGTAAAATACAAAAATTAATTTTCAAAAGATTGAATCACATGTGAAAAGAAAGATTACACTAGAGATAATGATTCAATATAATTAACAGGTTCTGTTCATTGGCATCTGATGTACATTTAGCAATAAACATTTCTGTCCACATTGTGAAATGATAACAAGTCCTCCATCCTCAGCTGTTGTCAGTCAAATTGTAGTTTTTAACCAAAATTGCTAATTAAGGGCTAGTTCCTATGATGGTGACAATACAGAATGAACTTATCTGTCTAGTCTTGTTATTTATGTCTGATATTTCAGGCATGTTTGATTGTTTTGTTCCTTTAGTGTTTTGATTAGAACAACCTTCATTTTCCATTATTTTTACATGCAAAGTAAGAAACATTGGTTGATCATCCCCCCCCCTCCCCCCCCCCCCCCCCCCCCCCCCCCCCCCACACACACACACACTTTTGCAGTATTAAAAGCTTGAGCTAACAAATTGAATCTATGTAGTGAAGGATGCTAATAAGTGTATTGAGATTGGCTTAATTGAAATATATTCCCAATAATTTTCAGAGTGTTACTGTATCTCCACCAAATGAAGCCATCAACATTGATTTTCGTCCAACAAAGTTACAGCCAGATATTTTACGACACACATCAGTGGCTAGAATAACATTCAATGGTAAGTAATCACAGAGGTTTCCACTTATTCTAATATTGCATATCTTAAAGTCAATCTGATGTAATATCGCTGCACCAAATTTTCAAAATTCGGCTATTCTAATGATAGAAGAGCCCTCTAATGTACACAATTGATCTTTATCTCAACTTTACACCTATTGACCCCATAGTTTCATGGGTGAGAAGTCACACTTCAATGCACTCAGATTGAACCACTCAATAGCTGATCAAAGCTACTGATACAATGTCCCACAGCATGTTACCTGGTCAGGTATATGTAAATTGATTAAATGGCTTGTATGTGTTTGTTGGTTGTTTTTTCTTGTGACATGTAGCTTAGGGTGTGAGAATCAATTAAAATTGAAATATTGAGGGTTATAATATAGGTACATGTAATTGGTTCTAAGCACGAATCAGTTGAAGGAAAATTTTACCAACATAATTACGCTTAATATGTGTAATGCTTGAGAATTAAAATATATGGGCTTTGAACTTCAGCTTTGAAAACAAATCATTTGATGTACAAATTTATCTACTTGTTTATACCGACGAGTAATTTAATTGAAACAAAATTGATAGGTTTGGATCTTCTTTGTGGGAAACAATCATTACTTCTAAAACCTACAGATTTTTGAAACATTTTGATATGTTTAACTTTTACACTTCAGCAATCATTTGACTTAAAAAGTAGATAGGGCAGCAGACAATTTGAGAGCCCAATGACCCCCACTATGTTAAAAACCTTGAAAAAATGCATTTTGGAAAATGGTGTTTAAAATTCCTATTCCTGCAAACCTGTTTAATTCATCATTTATATTACTAAATTACCATTTCAAGAAATATTACAGGGTGGTTTTTGAAACACAGTTTCAGGGTTCGACACTCATCAGAATTTGGACTCGCCATTCGGGCAACCTGGGTACTAATCTCAGGTTGCCCAAATGGGTTTCAAGTTGCCCAAACAAAAAGTACTTTAAATGTATTCTTAAAATTTATTGCATTTATAATTCAGTTTCAAACAGAATCTCAATAATTCTCTTCTCGCAAACATCGTTTTTTCACCCTCAACCATCTCCTTATAATCACTCTCATTCTCTCCAAAACTTTCCATGTCTCTACCACTGCATATTCTCTTCACTCTCAGTAACATTCACACTATATTTCAAATGGACACTTTATGTTATGTCTATCATTTTAGATTTTCTCCTCTCTATAGTTTACGTAGCGTATGTTTGTTGTTCTTGTATGCTCTTGAACGCCTTTATGGACCCAAAATTTAACTCCCAAAAAATCCGGCTTATAGGCGAGTATATACGATATGATGAGTTCCTGTTTCGCATTGTGAAATGATAAATCTATAGTCCCATCACATGGTCATTCACTTTCCATAAACTCAAAATATCAGACTAATCCATAGACTACATCACATAAATACTGACATGACGTCACGATAGATGAAAAAAAGGAATTATGTCATCAGATCGTTGAAACAAACATAAAGTTATGTAGATCAGAATGATTTTTACATTTGTTAACGCCCAGTCAAAGAATTTTAACCTAGGCTCATGTTACAGTACAAAAATTTTGGAAAATTCAAATATTTTAAAACACCCGAATTCTGCATTCCTTGTCCCCTTGGTAATTTTTAATTCCTGGTAGTTTTTTTTTTTTTTACATTATGCGATACAGCCATGTGATTAGTCTGAAATATCTGACGATTTCCTGGCTTTTTAGCTCACCTGAGCCGAAGGCTCAAGTGAGCTTTTCTGATCACATTTTGTCCGGCGTCCGTCTGTCTGTAAACTTTTCACATTTTCATCTTCTTCTCATGAACCACCGGGCCAATTTCAACCAAACTCGCCAAAAAGCATCCTTAGGTGTAGGGGATTCAAGTTTGTTCAAATGAAGGGCCATGTTCCTTTCAAAGGGGAGATAATCACAAAAATGCAAAAATAGGGTGGGGTCATTTAAAAATCTTCTCAAGAACCACTGGGCCAGAAGAGCTGAAATTTACCTGAAAGCTTCCTGACATATTGCAGATTCAAGTTTGTTCAAATCATGGCCCCCGGTGGTAGGATAGGGCCACAAGTGGGGATCAAAGTTTTACATACAAATATATAGGGAAAAACTTTAAAAATCTTCTTCTCAAGAACCACTAAGCCAGAAAAGCTGAGATTTACATGAAAGCTTCCTGACATAATGCAGATTCAAGTTTGTTCAAATCATGGGCCCCTGGGGTTGGATGGGGCCACAATAGGGGATCAAAGTTTTACATACAAATATATAGGAAAAATCTTTAAAAATCTTCTTCTCAAGAACCACTGAGCCAGAAAAGCTGATTTTTACATGAAAACTTTCTGACATAGTACAGATTCAAGTTTGTTCAAATCATGGCCCCCGGGGGTAGGATGGGGCCACAAGGGGGGGGGATCAAAGTTTTACACACAAATATATAGGGAAAAACTTTAAAAATCTTCTTCTCAAGAACCACTAAGCCAGAAAAGCTGAGATTTACATGAAAGCTTCCTGACATAATGCAGATTCAAGTTTGTTCAAATCATGGCCTCTGGGGGTCGGATGGGGCCACAATAGGGGATCAAAGTTTTACATACAAATATATAGGAAAAATCTTCTTCTCAAGAACCACTGAGCCAGAAAAGCTGATTTTTACATGAAAACTTTCCTACATAGTGCAGATTCAAGTTTGTTCAAATCATGGTCCCCGGGGGGTAGGATGGGGCCACAAGTGGGGGGGGGGGGGGGGGGGGGGTTCAAAGTTTTACATACAAATATAGGAAAAAGCTTTAAAAATCTTCTTCTCAAGAACCATTGGGCCTAAGAAGTTGACATTTACATGAAAGCTTTCTGACATAGTGTAGATTCAAGTTTGCAAAGGGTAGTTTGGTCCATAATAGGGACTAAGGTTTTACATGCAAATATATATGGAAAGTCTTCAGATATGGGCCAAGGTGACTCAGGTGAGCGATGTGGCCCATGGGCCTCTTGTTTATGATTTTGATATTTACCATGCCAGGAAAATGTCAGCACCGGTGCCATTATGTAAATTTTATGGGTTCTTTTATCACATAAACAATCTCGTGAAAACATTTTAACAAACTGTCAAGCTTTGTTTTAAGTCACGTGACTTGCAGCAATTTTTTTCGTTATATAACTGGTACCGATAAACGGTACCATTCCCAATGCCAAAAACCGTTGATTTTTCCCAATTTTGAGACTAAAAATTCCCAATTCACTTGCCGAAAAATAGACCGCTGACATCGTAATTTACTTAGTCTGAAACGTTGTTCGAGTTAACTAAAATGTTCACTTCTGGTATTAAATGGAAAGTACAGATCACGTATTGTAGAGCTATGACAATTCTAAAACGAGCCTACGATGATTCCTTATGTCTCACAACAGCAAATATTACCGTAAAAAAAGTTTGTAAAGAGATGAATACTTCTTGTTTTGTTCTTTCTTTTCTTTTGATTTGGTTGAAATCATTTGCCGATACGTTGGTAGGAAATTCCCAATTTGTTCGATTTTGATGCTATTTTTCCCAATTGAATGGGTACCGGTACCAGTACCAATGGGTAGAAAAAAATCGCTGACTTGTTTGCTCAAATGACAGCGAAAATTCGGTTGACTACAATTGTGTGCTGTTATCGAATGTGGAGTGGTATTTTCTTTTAATCAACACCCATGGATACGTACAAGAACACAAATGACACCTAGTCGAGATAATAAATGTTACAAATCTGTCAGCGTATGATCTAGTTGACTGCCCTGAAATCATTAGACACATCAGAGATATGCACATATTCATATTTATTATGGATTCGGAGGACCTTGGAAGCGATTTTTGTCGAGAAAATCTATATTTATAAATTAACACGTTTTGCTAATAAACTCCGATATGCTTGCTCCAGAGTTACTACTTCCACCTTTAATACTGTTTCATAAGTGAGGTGAAGTCCGTAAGCTATTATAGAATCTTACTTGATTAGTAAACATTGTAGAATTAATTAAAAACGTACTTTCGTTTTCAATAAGCTACCTTGAAATAACAAAAATGAGTGTAATGTGACAGATCTAAGCCAGTTTTCTCTTTTCTTTTTTTAGGTGACCTATTGCGATCGGTTGTTGTCCGTCGTCAGTCATACGTTAACAATTGAACATTTTTAACTTCTTAATAACTACCAGTCCAATTCTTTTCAAATTTGGTATGAAGCATTATTGGGACAAGGGGGACATAGATAGTAAATTTCAGGACTCCAGCACCCCTGGGGCCCTAGGGGCAGGGTAAAACTGCGCAAAATTGACCAAGTTTCAAAAATCTTCTCAAGAACCACACACATGCAAGAAAAACTAAATGCATAGTGATGTAGAGCAGGAAGGCCTCTACCAAAATTGTAAATTTCATAATCCCCTGGGGTAAGGGTTTTGACCCCAGGGCGGGGCCAAACTTGTTATATAGTGTTTTTGTGTAAAACACTTAAATTACATCTTTCTTTACTGCTATTGATACTAAATTGAAAGTAAATAGATATTTAGAAAGAACAGGTAGTCCTTTACCAAAATTGTAAATGTGATGATCCCAGAGGTAGGGGTTTTGGTATCGAGGTGGGACCAAAATGGTCAGTTATTAAATGTGTGAACAATAGAAATTTTTAACTACTTCTTGATAACGATCATTCCAATTCTTTTCAAATTCGGTATGAAACATATTTGGAACAAAGGGAACATAAATTGTAAATCTCAGGATTCCTGCACCCCTGGGGCCATAGGGGCAGGGCAAAAACTGCCCAAAAATGACAAATTTTCAAAAATCTTCTCGAGAACCACACACATGTAATAAAAACTAAATGCATGGTGATGTAGAGCAGGAAGGCCTCTACCAAAATTGTAAATTTCATGATCCTGAGGGTAGGGGTTCCGACTCCAGGGCGGGGCCAAACTTATTATATAGTGTTTATGTGTAAAACACTTTAAAAATAACATTTTCTTTAGTGCTTTTGATAATAAATTGAAACTAAATGGATAGAGGAGGTAGTCTTTTACCAAAATTGTAAATTTGATGATCCCCAGAGTAAGGTTTTTGACCCCAGGGTGGGGCCAAACTTAGTATATAGTATTTATGTGTAAGTTTGCCGATACTGTATAAAATCTAAATGCATACTTAGAAATAGCAGAATATGTAAAAAAAAAAAAAAAAAAAATGATGAATTTCACAACCCAGGGTTATGATTTTAGGATGAGTCCAAATTAGTCATATATTTTGATGTTTTAATGTTAATACACCTATTATTTAAAGCCTTTCATCAGTGTATGCATTTTTTAGGGCAGTGAAGTTTTAAGAACACATCTTGTTTTATACTGTTGCTGAACATTAGAATTTAGCTTAGATATTCAGAACAGGAAATTTCTTCTACATTTCATAACCCTTGAGACTAGTGATACTTTTAACTAGTACTCAGGTGACCAATAAGGCCTATGGGCCTCTTGTTAAGAAAACATAACCTATTTAATGTTTCCTGAAGTATTTAAGGAAGGGCTTTCGTGTTATATATATATATATATACAGTGGAACCCCGTTATTACGTTTTCCATTTTGTCACGATAAAATAACGTAATACCGGGGGCAACGTAATAAACGTTCCAAGTGAAATCCATTAAAAATATCATTTGGAAATTGTATATCTTCCATTGGTACTCCGTGAAGGGGTGTGTGAATATATCTTTACTGTTTCTTTGTTTAAAAGACTATGATACTTTGTTTTATTTAAATCTTATTTTTAATGTCTGTAATTCTTCATGTTCTTATCCCTTTTCTTTATTTCTGGTGTAGGATACATAAGGATGTTTTGATAAACGTTGCTTTTCTGCATTTGTTTGGACCTCCATTTTGTTCAACTTTAACACAATGCGTTCATGTAAATTTCTCTCAATAACTTGTTCCGGTTCGTATTCAACATTCGTATAAAAAAAATATCAAAACATCGTTTTTATTAAGTTCTCTTATTACACAATACACAACACAATAAAAAAAAATCCCACCAAAAAATAACAAAACTATAGACACAAAACGGACACGATACACTTACACACTTTTCTCACCAACGATAAACATGGAGAACAAATTAAGCGCAATCCACATTAAAAAAAATATAATGATGCACGAAGATTTCATTTATAACGCTGAATGATGGCACTTAAGGTCACAAACTACCAGGAAATGGAGGAAAATTCGCCTTCAGAAGCCCATGTGTTAATTTTCAGATTTTATTACCATGGCAACCAATTTTCAAAAATAATGTATATGGTTCTTGAAAGCACACATGTGAAAGATTTTAAAGGTCCATCATGACATCTGATGCTAGCCTGGAAATGGGTCGAGATACACTCAGGCACCTGCCATCCTGGAAGTAAAAAAGCAACAAAAATGAGGAAAATATACCCATTTTCAACCCCTCCTAATTCAAAAAAAAAAATTTCCCCAGTATAATGACAGATATCAACTTTCAGCAAAATTCCTAACCTTTCCAACAAGGCCAAATTTGCAATAGGGTCCTTGATTCCTTTTCGAGATATTTTACATCAAAGATGCAGCATGCTCTTTTCAACTTACCGTTTAAAGTGAAAGTAGAATTGCCCGCCTAGAAGTCAAACTCTCATACATCTCATAGTCACAGTTTCGAATCCCATAAAAAGGCACTGGATCAATGTAGAATGGTCACCTCCCTATATTAATACAGATATCAATAACAATGAAACTATTTAAATTCTATAAAATACTCTTTTAACATATTTACATTTTAACCCTGGTCACTTTAGCTTCGTATTGGCAATTCGCCAGGTATATTGAGACTTTAAAGACTGCGGAAATTCTACGACATCATGAAATACCTATACTGTTTAAAAATTTAAGTTTTTCCGAGTAAAATGATGTATCATACATGGGGAGTTATTGTTAATTATATCTTGAAATGAGTGAACAAAAACTGCCCTCTTCACATCACTGTTTCCAGCAGAGTTCTTCCCCTTGGTAAAGTTGAAAATAGAATAAAAGACCCAGAACTGAGTGAAATACATGCGATTTTGATTCCAAATAAAGACTAGAATTGTATTTTAAGGAAATTTGATGTGAAATAAAAGGAATTGTAGAGAAAAAACCCCTGAAATGGCCAGTAAGGATGTTAACTTGAGCAATCCTGGAGAGTCTGTTTTTTGTTTTTTCAAGTTCAAAAAAACTTATTTCAATGAGAAATTTGCCCTAAAAATTGGTTCGTCTAAACCGTCACATCTTTAATAAATTACCCTGATATCATGCTTTTATCTAATAAACATAAGTCAAAATAAGACACCTTTGTATGAAGAAGAATATTTGTCAAGGAAGATAACTCTAGCCAAGAAAAAAAAAAAAAAAATCTGATGTCATTACTCTATTATGACATCACATTACGTGTTATATTATGATGTCATAGTTAAGCTAGCCTATGTAGATCCACTGGTGTAATTCAAATAGACAAACAGAAGCGAAGCAGTTTCATGCCAGGATGCGTATGGATGACATATCAAAAAGTTTCTGAAAAGTCGGTGTACTCCACTAGATGTACAGTGTATCACACCTATGTTAGTGATCCTTATGCAATATACAGTGAATTCAATAAAATTGAAATTTATATTCTGAAGCTTTATCTGTTTCTCTATGACTACCTGACAGACACACAGACAGATACACACAACACATACATAGACAAACACACACAGACAGACACACACTGATAAACACACACATAGAATGGGTATACACAGACAAACATACATGTACAGACAGACAAACACACATACATACATATACAGACAGACAAACACACACACAGACAAACACACACACGGACAGACAAACACACACACAGACAGACAGACACATAGACAGACAGACACACAAACACATAGTCAGTCACACAGACAAACACATAGACACACAGACAGACACGTACACATGCATGCGCGCGCACGTATGCACACAGAAAGACACGCACACAGACAGACAGACAGACACACACACTCACTGATTGACAGACACACACACACACACACACACACACACACACACACAGACAGACAGACAGACACACACACACACACACAGACACACACACACACACATCCATCCATCATTAGCATTGCAAAAAACTTTCATAGAAAATTTATGGCTGAGGAGAAATTTCTTGCACTCACACTCGACCAATTGCTAAGAATACTTCTGACATATTTACTAATCGATGACCTTCAATTTCAATGAAATCAATAATATTAAGTATAAACCTCATATTTAAAGCATAAACATCATATTTAAACACAATAAACAAAAAAATTCTTGCCTGGAAAATTCAAGTTTCAAGCTGATTTGTGCTTAAGGTCACAAACTACCAGGAAATGGAGGAAAATTCGCCTTCAGAAGCCCATGTGTTAATTTTCAGATTTTATTACCATGGCAACCAATTTTCAAAAATAATGTATATGGTTCTTGAAAGCACACATGTGAAAGATTTTAAAGGTCCATCATGACATCTGATGCTAGCCTGGAAATGGGTCGAGATACACTCAGGCACCTGCCATCCTGGAAGTAAAAAAGCAACAAAAATGAGGAAAATATACCCATTTTCAACCCCTCCTAATTCAAAAAAAAAAATTTCCCCAGTATAATGACAGATATCAACTTTCAGCAAAATTCCTAACCTTTCCAACAAGGCCAAATTTGCAATAGGGTCCTTGATTCCTTTTCGAGATATTTTACATCAAAGATGCAGCATGCTCTTTTCAACTTACCGTTTAAAGTGAAAGTAGAATTGCCCGCCTAGAAGTCAAACTCTCATACATCTCACAGTCACAGTTTCGAATCCCATAAAAAGGCACTGGATCAATGTAGAATGGTCACCTCCCTATATTAATACAGATATCAATAACAATGAAACTATTTAAATTCTATAAAATACTCTTTTAACATATTTACATTTTAACCCTGGTCACTTTAGCTTCGTATTGGCAATTCGCCAGGTATATTGAGACTTAAATCATGTGCACATCAAGGGATTTTAGAATATTCACTGAGGTAAATGCCGTACATGAATCGGCCAATAACACAGGACAGTTTGATCGGTGTATGTATGGACAAGATTTACGAACACCCAAGCTGCATGTCCAAACAATGGACAATTTTTTAATTGAACACCTTTAGTCACCTATGTCAAAGCAGTTACCCAAGCTGTTTTAACATTGCTACAATAAATCTTGTCCTTCATGTTTGGTGCCAAAGCTGTACATATCCGGAAATAGAGTTTTGATAGCGAAGGTAATCACACTATGCTGAACATGCAGGTGGTTGAGAAATTATTATTTCTTTGATTATCAAATTATGAAAAATGAAGTAAATTTCATAAAGTACAATTTCTAAATAAACATTATTTAATTGTTTATCGCTGGCTTCGATACGGGGTATTCACCTGTATTGATGTCCCTAGGTCTATCAAAGCGTGACCAGTCAAGCGTCTCTAATCCCCAAACAGACCAGGAAATTTACGTGGAGACTGCCTCAGGCAGTCAAGGTATGAATAGCTTATCATTTTGAGAATCACTTTTGAATAATTAGGGGTTTATTACGTTTTTGTCGGAATTTTTACAATGTAATACCGAGTCCCAGCATCTTAGGACAACATAATAATGAGGTCTATTTTATATAGGTTTGTTAAGAAATGGTTTTGTGCTTTGAAATTCCAACGTAATATGCGGACTAACGTATTAAAGGGGGGACGTAATAACAGGGTTCCACTGTGTGTGTGTGTGTGTATGTATATATATATATATATATATATATATATATATATATATATATATTAGTAAAATTGCACAAAATGTCCATGGTATAAGTAGAAAAAATATATCCAACGATGACTCCACATTTAATTAAATGTGTACTTAGTCATCGTTGGATATATTTATTTATATATATATATATATATATCCAAATTGTGTTTTTGAAAATTCACAGTGTCTGGTATAAAATATTAAAAGAAATAGAATAAACAGTACACAACGTTAAAATTTTAATGCAAGCACTTTTATTTTTATAATCCTCAGGCATTACATTTTTTTAAAAATGTAACGCCTGAGGATTATAAAATGAAAGCGCTTGCGTTAAAATTTTAACGTTGTGTACTGTTTATTATATTTCTTTTAATATATATATATATATATATATATATACAGTAAAATATCTGTATCTCGAATATGGTTTATCTCGAATACCCTGCTTAGTTCGAAGTCGACCGCCGGTCCCGGCCGTTTTCCATATATAAATGATTACAAAAACTTCTGATATTTCGAACACGGTAATCTCGAATACTCCGCTTATGTCGAAGTATTTTCAAGGTCCCATGCCCTAAATTCACCTGGTTTATCTCGAAGTACAGTCAATTTTCCGCTCTGCCTGGCGTCGTTAAGTCACACATTCCTACCCGCGGCTACCTCAATTATAATTAATGACAGCTAATCCAAGCTCGCCTTTTTCGAGTAGACCCAGGTCGCAATAAATGGTCCAACAGCTTGGGTGATTAGTGAAACCTTCCAACATTACGACTGGAGTTCACCGCCAATTATGAACCAACACGCCCGATTCCAGGGGTGGTGTTTTGAATGATACACGCTATATCATTAACATGCGGGTTAGATAAACTCACAAAATCGTCGAAGTGCGCTTGAAGCATTACGCTCATAATAACAATAATGCATTTAATAATACATGCTTCATCATTAAAACTAGAACAGAGAAAACACGAAAATTTATTTAATTAACATTTAAAAGTGGGTTTTTTTAAAAATATCCGTCTTGTTTTCTTACGTGATAGGTTCTTTCACTACAACGCAATAGCTACATCCCAGTCGAGCCTGGACACCAGTAAGCTTAAAGTAAGCATACAGGCACGACCATCTTAATTTTGAAACACATTGTGAATATTGGATTTTTATATATATTTTTTTAAAAACCGAAATGTTTGTCTTTGAAATTCCACAATTTGATTTATCAACTTGTATTAAACTATAAGAAACGGCAACAAGGTTGTTGTTGATAATGCAAATCCCATAATATGCATCAAATATCCTCCTTCAAAAAATAAATATTCAAGATCGATTTTGGACATCTCGAACCCCTGGATATCTCGAAGTTTTTTCGAGGACCCTCGGACTTCGAGATAGAGATATTTTACTGTATATATATATATATATAGATTCTTTATGGCAAGACATTGTGATTCCACAGTGTGTGAACTTGTACTTAGAGTATGACCTATTCAATATCTCCTGAATTCTTTAAGGTAGAACTTTTATATTTTGTATATAGATTTCTTATGGTGAGGCCTTTCATTTCATACCATGATGTATGTAACCTTGACCTTATTCCAGAACAGTAAGGTCATGGTATTGGTGTTGAGGCATCCCCATGTTGTGTGAATTCAAGCTCAGTTATATCAGAACCCTACGGAATTTTTCATGGGAATAAAGATTGAAAAAAAAAAATGATGTAAAAATCACAGCACCTGAACAACAGCAGGGCTAAGGTGACTCAGATGAACGATGTGGCCCATGGACCTCTTGTTTACTTTGTGACCTGGTATCATGGTTATGTTGTGACATTATGGAGCTAGGTTGGGGCCACTATATGGGGTCAAAATTTTTCATGGGAATGAAAATTGCGAAAAATCACAATAGCTGAACAACAGCAGAACCAAGGTGAGCAATCTGGCCCATGGGCCTCTTGTTCAGATTTCCCCCCCCCCCTAAAGTCTGGGTGCATATCATACACATGTGTATTATGTTCATAATTATCTGTATTGAAAAAAATTACAAACTTTGAAATAGAAAACATTGTCTTAAAAAAAAAAAAATTTAGTGAAACTGAATTCTATCTTTGTCAGCTTGCATGTTTTTGTTCCTGGTATGGTAGAAGTAGTACTAATATTCATTCATTATTTTTAGCTGAGAAGGCTTTGCATAGGAAACATTGGTCAGGAAAGATCATTGTCAAATCTAGAAATGGCCAGCACAAGATTACAATTCCTTATAAAGCAGCCGTACTCCATGGGTAAGCATGTGTTGTCTTGGCATATTTTTGTCTTTTCCCACTTAAACAGGTTTGCAGCGTATTTTATAACTGATGTTTTCCATTGATATGCAATTATAGTGTGCTTTTCCAGATGGGTCCTCTCAATGTAGTTACTACATTAGATGTAGGAATTAAATAATGGAGGAAGATTCATATTGACTTTCCATGGCATGGGTCTAAAGGTTAAAGGACTACACTCAGTTGGTGCGTCTTACCACTGTTTTGTGAACTGCCTATCAAAAACTGAACACCTGTGTGTCAAAGTCTCAAAAATTTTAGTTTAGCTTGACCAGCAAATGAGACGGCTCTATTGCAAACAACACCTGCATATAAGATAGAGAAATGGCACATTCTCACTTTGACTGTAATGTTCATTTGAATTGCTTTTTTGTTTTTGTTTGATGCAAACATTCAGATTCATTAATGACTTTGGATTTGATTGTAATTTTGCATTTGATTTAGAATGAGCAAATTTTAATTTGACTATGTGGACGAAAATGAAATTGGAATAGCTGGATTGGATTTAGTAGGTTATGGTTTGTGGGCAGAGTGGAATTCTGGAAGCTAATAAAGCTTTGATATTGGTTGTAAATGTTGTTATAAGGCTTTTCCAATGGTATATGTAAAAGGAAGAAGTAGGTACAGTTTCTACTGTCATCTGGCCCAGAAAATAGATGATTTCAGTAGGGGTCCCAAAATCTGGCATTCAAATAAGGAATATATAAGCAAATCAAAACTAGGTTTAATTTGATCCGAAATTGCTTTGTGTTGTATGACAGGAGCGTGAAGTTGGCATAAAAATGCCAAAATCAATGAAAAATTTCATAAATTCAGGGTGTTTTCCTTTCAGAAAACATACAGCCCATGCGTCGAGCAAATTCATATTCAAATACATTTTTCGTCTTCTCTTAATACACAATAATATTAATCGCATTTTGCTCGACGGATTGGCACAACTTTTCCTAAGCAATAATCTGAATTAAATTTAAGGTAGAGATTGATAGGTTGATGCTAAAAAAATTAACCATTGAATTTTTTTTATTTTGATATATGTTTATGATGAAGCTTCGATATAAAATATAATAAAAAATCAATGTAGGTAATCGACCTTGTTTTTGAGAAATATGGCGATTTTAACAACACCTTCTTTAGTCCTTGTAAAGCGTAAAAAGTGAAGAAAAATAAGTAGAGAGCAATATACAAATAGAGCTATAACATTTTTATTGTAAAAAGGATCATAACTTGTCATATATGGTTCCAAACAACCTTTCACATAATTGTATATTACACATCAATTTCAAGTTCAGCAATCATTATTAACATGCAACAACATTACTTCAACAGAGCTACATTGGCCAATTACCTTAAAACAGTGCACAATATTTGCACACAGGGTCATACCTTTGCTTAAGCTGCAAAAAAAATTACCCATCAAATTTCTTATTTTATTTCATTAAGTGGTCAGTCTATTAGTAAGTAAAATATATGAAAAAAATTATACACCATAATGGGGTTCAATATGGAACTAGCAAAAAATTCCTAACCCCACCTGCTTTTAACAAACTACACATTTTCGTAAGAAAAAGGGTTATTAAAAGATGTTGTAAACAATCCATCAAAAACAGCTTGCTGAAATTCGAAGATTCTTTGTAATACCTTTTTTGAATTAATAAATATAATACAGAAAGTATGTATTTCAAATTTTAGCTTATATTTTGTTGTAGTTCTCGTTGTTGACCTTTGTGCACTTACACTCAGAATATAGATTTATCATACGTCATCATATTTGATGATTAATATCAAGAGTTTTCCCAAATAAAAATCCCCACAAAAAATTGAAATACAATTTATATTTGTTAAAACAAATGTCTCCATTACATCCCAACCCCTTTAATATACTGCATGGTATGGAGGAGAAAGAATGAGCAGGAACATAGACGTCATGAATTGCACTCGGTGCATTGAGAAGATAAACTACTGACCTTTTTATAACTTAGAATGTTTAAGCATTCCCAAATTACCTCTTTGAAAATTGAACATGACAATAAGAAGGTTTCTGTAAGCTATTTCAGGGGCGGATCAGGAATTGAAGTTGGGAGGGGGGTGCAACTGTATGAGGTAGGGGTCTGGGGGCCGCCTTGAAAGGGGGGGGGGGGGGGGCGATTCCCCAGAAACTCCTGGATTTTACAGATTTTTTAGGGCTTAAAATATGTCTCCTATGTAGTCATTTTTATTATTTTCTGTCATTTTTAATAAGGTGAAATTAATAAAATAACGTAAATTTTAAGGGTTTTTGGAAAAAGTAGCAGTTCTCCCACTAAAAGTAATTCAATAAATCAAAAGAGTTTGTCAGACATTTATTTCTCTGAGAGTGGAGGAAATTATGGCTTCTTTTATCGTATATATTTCTCTAAACAAGAGACCACGATTTACTTTAAACTTGAAAATTTTAGGGGGGCTCGCGCCGGTTGCCCCCCCCCCCCCCCCACTCCCCCACCCCCCCTCCCCCACCCCACCCCTTATATCCGCCAATGCAATTATGTATGTGCTCTTGCGATTGACCTTTTTGCACTCACAATGATTGCATTAATATTTAGTTATTTTTCATACATTTTTTTATAATAACCAGACACGATTACCTATTATAAGAAATTGATATGATTATACAGCATAGTGCACCAAATATGTTTAAATAACAACTTTATATTTAATATCAATGGAAAGATTTCCACCCAATCGACCCATGGATTGATTGATTGTATCTTGTTTAACGTCTCTCGAGAATTTTTTACTCATATGGAGACATTACCAAGACCGGTGAACGGCTTTAAATTTAGGCCTTTGCTCGGCACTTACAGCCATTGAGCAGTGAGGGTTCTTTAGCGTGCCACATCTACTGTGACACTGGGCATCCGTTTTGAAGGTCATCTCCGAGGACCAGTGACATTCACACCTGATGCTGAGCGTTTGGCAATGGAACTGTCACTACCTGTTTCAACAACTCAGGTCTGTCGCGGCCGGGATTCGAACCCTGGCCTTTCGCATGCGGGGCGAACGCTCTAACCTCTAGACCACCACCACGGCTCGACCCATTGATCTCAAGACTCATATCAGCTATCTTGCTCTCACAAATATATATGTCTCTTCATAAGTTTATGAGTCCTACTTGTAGTCTCACACTGAAACAAAAACTCGCTTGGATAACTTAGAATGCATGCATATTGCATTCACAGTATATATGCACTGAGTGTGTGTAACGGGGTTGGGGGGGGGGGGTTGTTAGAAAATGAGAAATTCAAACACATTGATTAAAGTTATAAAATTGGTATTTTATTTTCATTTAGAAATGTTTACTGATTTTGATATATCAAAAACTTAGAATAATCAACAATGACACTTCCTCTATATTTATACAATATTATTGTCGTTAAAAAAGACATCCCCTCTGAAAATACAGCAGGATATCCCAGGAAGTCCCGAGACAAAATCCCAGGATTTATCAGGATTGTCCTGAAAAGTCCTGCTTTTTTGAAACTGAGATTGACAAGGAATTAGAGGGACGGTATTGGCAGTGGGACATTTCAGGACTTTTAAGGATAATTTCCCCATTGAAAATACAGCAGGATATCCCAGGAAGTCCCAAGACAAAATCCCAGGATTTATCAGGATTGTCCTGAAAAGTCCTGCTTTTTTGAAACTGAGATTGACAAGGAATTAGAGGGACGGTATTGGCAGTGGGACATTTCAGGACTTTTAAGGATAATTTGAACACTTAAATTTGCCTTTTATAGTCCTGCAAAGTCTCACTTAATCCTGCAATCTGAAAGGGGAAAAAGTGGGATTATTCTGGACATGTCTTGGAAAGTCCCAGTAGACAGGACTGGGATTTTGCAGGATTTTATTGGATCTCCCTAAAAATCCTGCTTTTTGAGTTGATGCAGGACTCCTGGAAAGTCCCAATTTATCCTACTAACCTGTTTTGGTCTTTAACCCTACTGTGGAATAAAACTCGAGATCCAGGATATGTGATATCTTTTCTGTAAAAGTGGCAATTAAGAATGAAATTACGAATCAAAATGATAATCTGATAATAAAATTTATTTAACATACATATACATAAATTTCAGCAATACTTATATGAACTTCCAAAGCAAGTACTTTGAAAAGTTCATTTAAATTATGGCTGGGGTGAGCTAAAAAGCACTATTTCTTACGTAAACAAATAATTAAACAAGAGGTCCATGGGCCACATCACTCACCTTAGTCATCTTGGTCCATATTTAAAGATTTCCCATATACTTGTATGTAAAACTTTTGTCCCTATAATGTGGCCAAAACCTACCCTTGGGGGCCACGATTCAGGGTTGTCACTAGAAAATATTGAAGACGAGTCCCGGTATCATGGTTTGTAAGCAGCTTGAGTCCTATGAAAATTTGACGAGTCCCATGAAAGTTGAATTAAAGAGTCATTTAGATTTTTCCTACACCTTTATTTATACCGAGTGAACACAAGCTAATGTCGTACCTCTGTTCACTTTCATCTTCAACAAATGACAAAAATCAGTTAATTTTCGTCTAGCCCATGCATAACAGTGCAGTGATCACTTTGTACACATGAAATTAAAAGTAATCATTCACGACTCGGTCTCATACAACTAATTGCCCATTGCAAACAGAATTACTTCCCCGAATCCTCTATCATCGTTACAACCCTATTCAGTATTAAACAAAATTTTAATTAAATAATTATTGTGATAAAATAGATGCGTACTAATTTTGTTTGTAAAATGATGTAAAATCTACCAAAGTTTACAAACTACGCTACTTTCAATTCCAATAAAAATGGCTACCAGAAGACAAACATTTATAATTAAATATAGATCCTGATTTGTAAAAAAAAAGAAAAAGAAACATATATAAATAACTGCCTGTGAGTGGCAAAATGTTTTTTTACTTTGTATCTAAATTTCAATATTATATTCTAATTTGCACCTAATTGACTGCACTAAACAAACAAGTCGGATTGGGACACTGTGAACTCGGTGGTATCATCTCGGTTCACATTAGAGCGTAACGTTTTACCTAGATTTTTTCCTATGAGTTTTAATTAATACACAAATCAGGGCTTCTAAGTAAAATTATGATTTTTACTCAGAGTCCGAGACACGTCTGCGGGACTCGCCATATCAGACAAACCCCAATGAAATTTCTGTGATCCTATTCTTGCGTTAGTGACAACCCTGTGAATTTTACAAACTTGAGTCTACACTATATCGGGAAGCTTTCATGTAAATCTCAGCTTTTCTGGCCAAGTGTTTCTTGAGAAGACAATTTTCATAAAGATTTTCCCTGTATATTTGTAAGTAAAACTTTGATCCCCTATTGAGACCCAATCCAACCCCCCCCCTCCCCCCCCCAGTCATTGGTTTTAACAAACTTGAATCTGTACTATGTCAGGAGGCTTTCATGTAAATTTCAGCTTCTCTGTCCCAGTGGTTCTTGAGAAGATTTTTGAATGACCCCACCGTATTTTTGCGATTATCTCCCCTTTGAAGGGGCATGGCCCTTCATTTGAACAAACTTGAAAGCCTTTCACCCAAGGGTGCTTTGTGTCACTTAGTTTGGTTGAAATTGACCCAGTGGTTCTGGAGAAGATGAAAATGTGAAAAGTTTTCGCCGACGACAGACAATGAACAAATTTTGATCAGAAAAGCTCACTTGAACCTTCGGCCCAGGTGAGCTAAAAAAAATTTTTTTAAACAGGTATTATCAAATTGTCCCTCAAGTTGAATTTTGTTTATCTTGATGTCACGGGTAACCTGGTTCAAAGATCTATTTCTTCGACTCGTGGGTGGGGGAAGGTGGCTCCAGACCTAAACAACTTGAGACGGTCTCTCATCTTGTTTCTAACTTCTTTGAGGGCCATCTCTGGATTTTTCTCTGGTACAGAGGCTTAAAAGATAGCATAATGAATTATTTGAGAGGTTGCATAACAGGTTTTGTAAATGAACATCATGCAAAATTTAAAATATCTATGTCTTGAACTTGTATATATGCACCTTCTGCATCGTCTTCCCTTTTATCTAAGCCATCTTTGGTCTCACGGGCGTTTTCCTGTCACACTGCATGATGTCGGTTCATCCACTGAAAACAGTGCCTTATTAAAAGTCACTTGATGATATTCTAAATTCATAACTATCTCTTCAAGTCCATGCTACAATGAAAGAGAACATGTACTAGATAAAAATATTGGAAACAGGATGATAATTTGTTAAGGTGTGACAATTCCACTAGACTACCAAAAAAAATTTTGAAAAAAGACGAATTATTACAAACCAAAAGTAAAAATACTAACCAGCAACGCCGTGTATTTTGAACAACTAGGCCTATCCCCCAGTTTCTGAGTGTAAGGTGAATCCTATATTCCTATCTGGAATCCATTCCATGCTTGATTGCATACTGATTCTGTTGAATGTTCTCCATCCTTGCGAATATTTCCCTGACTTCGCGCCCAGAAAGGAACATTGAAAAAAAAGCGCTTTGATCACTTGCGTGAACGTCAGGTCGTACACTGACTGACTCGTCCCCAGGTCAACACGTAACCAAAAGACGATCAGTAAAAAGTTATACAATCGACCAGTGGAAACCCAGTGTATAAGACTTCATATATATATACATATGATATATTTTATACATGATATATCTTATATCGAATTAGAACGGGGAGAAGAAAAAAACACGACAAGCTTCTTACATTGTACAAGTTGACTGAAACGACATCACCGGAAGTTACAACTTTCAAAGAAGTCATTTATGATTTAAAGATTTGTGAATGGAAATCAATAACATCGAAATGAAAAAGGACTACGGGGTAACGGATGACACTCTGTAAGTACCATATGCTTATTTTGTTTACGTTTGTAAATGATTACATGCATTGGAAAAATACACGCTTGATCGCTGGACCACTCGAAATTCCTCGATACAATCATTCTATTTACAGCTTAACATATCAAAACAAGCTACTCTTTTTTTTAACGTAAACCATTGACTGGTTCGATCTAGATGGAAAGGGTATAATCACCAGAACATTGTATCATTGATATCCATCATTATGATTCTGTTTCGATCAGTTGACCTTGTTCTGTAATTATTACTGCTTCGTAAAATAACTACGGACAGTACGGTTACAAAATTTAGCATGGCAAGCTGATTGTATCCATCAGTGGTAATTTATTGCTATTTGCACCTCAAAACATTGATGTGTCAAAGAAACTTTTCTAAATATAAAATTTTTAATCAGTGTCTTGAAAATTAAGTTTCTTCATTAATAATTTGTAATTAATTATTATTGCAGGAGATTGAGAACCCAAAAGGTACATGCTGTGCAAGAAAGATGTAAACATGCGAATTCCTAAATGTACTAAATATTAAAACATCAACTGCAATCTTCAGTGGTGACATCCAAAAGTTGATATGCCATTGGTACTTCAAGTGATACGACCGTGACATTGGAAAATCCTTTTAACTTATCATCACTTGAGCCTGAATTGCAATCCTTTTGATACAGACATTTTTTTAAGTTCAGTTTTGAACATTAATGCCGCTGTGTCATCTCTGGAAATGGAAAAGCCTACCACAGAATCTGATGAATTTTTTAACATTCTTTCACAAAAAGGGATCTTCTTTATTTTGAAGAAGGTAGCCCAGGAACTGGAAATCTGTTATCAAAATGATCTTAATAATACACTGGACAATATTCTAACCTTAAAAAAAACATGACAAACCCGATTGAACTCCTGTGATGAAGCATCTCAAAACTCAAATTATGGTAGTCTTTCAAGTGACATTGAGGATTTCAATAGTGCATTTGACAGTAAAGTGATTTTTATTCAAGTTCAGATTGTTGTCATTATAAATTTATAAGAAGTGTTCTCATAGCCAACATTTTTCAAGTCTACTTTTGATGAAATATAGTCTTTTCTATTACAACTTATTATGACATGATTGTTGTTGTATACATAAATGTTCTTATCCACGAATCATTCACTGTTCTTATAGGTTTTTTTTTTAGCCTGAACTATGTAGCAATGACATGTCAAGGTAATCCAGAAAATGTAAAATCTTTTCTTTGATATGACAAGGATTTAATTTTGTAACAATTATTATCTAAAAGTCCTGTAACCCTCATTAAAGTCCTTTATAATCTGACTTTACTGGTTGTAAGATTTTGAGGGTAATTGCAAGACTTCTCTCTTTGCATACTTTTAATACGAAGTCCTGGAAAGCAATGTAAAGTCCTGCATTATCTTGAATGTATCAAGTATGAGATTTTTAGGGAATTTCTGGGACGATGTTTTCGTCTTCATTTTATAATAAAGTCCTGAAAAACACAAGAATGTCCTAGAAAAACCTGCTGCTATGAGAGTGGGACATTGTAAGACATTTAGGTAATAAATATGTCCTAGAAATTCTTGCAAAGTCACTCTTGATGTAAGTGGGATATTCCAGGACAAATGCAGAAACATGAAGTCCTGTATTATCCCACTGCATTAGGACATGGGAGAAGTGGGACTTCACAAGGAAGTCCCAGGACTTCCAGGGATATCCTTCAATTAAGCAAAAAAGTGGGATTTATTTTCAGAGGGGATGTAATACATGAGTACATGTACTTGTTTTCCATTAAATTCACACTTTAGTATGTTGCACAATATATCCATTGCTCTGGGATCACAAATACATTATTGATTCTATCCAAGTCCCACATTTTGCAGAAGTTCTTGAATTTTCTCTGTAACCTGTAAAGTTGTGGGGTCCAGGGGATATGACATCATCAATGTAAATGAAGTACCTGTTATAAAAAATATATTCTGTATATTCAAATATTGAAAAAAAGATGAATATCTAATATACTAAGAATTGTCTTTATAAATGTCTGGTGTTAAAATGAAAAATTCTATCTTACTAAGATAGAAAATATTGTACCTTTCTTGCTGATTTTCATGGCAAATTGCTGTTGAAGTTGTTGGCTGGAAGCCCATTTCAACTTGCACTACGGGTCCTTAGGATGATGCTTAGAAAAAAATCATCATAATTAATATTTGCACAGTCAGTATTAATCATTAATTATACTGTGTCAGACAATGTCAATTTTAAAATTGTGTGTCTCAATGCATGTTTACCCTTACCAAAATATAAGCCCTCTGGCACACAGTTGCTGCAAATTTGCAGCGCATTTGCGGCAAGTTTGCCGCAAGTATACTTTTCGTATGCAAATTTTTCCTCTGGCACACAGTTTGCAGCAAACTTGCGGCACACACTTGCTGCACACTTCTGGCACACAGTTTGCGGCAAACTTGCGGCACACTTCTGGCACTGTCTGCTCGAAATTAAGGGATCCTATATAAACTGTCATATTACAAAACAAAAACACAATAATAATTCAATTAATATAATTTCAAGAACAATGACATATCAAGTAATTAACATATTCAAAAATACTAATTAAAAAAAAGAGAGATTCAAAAACAGAAATGACCAGGTTCTTGTAAAATATGTTATCTATCATAGGAACAACAGTAGAAACATACTGGGAAAATGACAAATTAAAGGTAGAATTTTTCAACAAAAAAAGAAAAAAGAAAAAAAAGAGAAAAGCATTTTTAAAATGTTACATGTATATCTTCAATGTTTTTATAACATCTATATTGTACAGGGTTTGGAAAATGTTAAGTAAAAGCTGAGTTGGTTACATAAAGTACCATGCTTAAAAAATGACTAAGTTCAACTTCACCATGCACATGTAAATTTTTCAAAGAATGCCTGATCACTTCCGAAAAGACACATGCACATTTACAATGCTTCCATAACAGCTGTTCAAGGTCTGAAGAATGTCAAATAAATGCTGTAAGAGGAGTTGATTACAAAAAATAGGTACCAACTATTCAGGAAATGCTTTAAAAAAATGACAAAGTTCAACTAAATGTAATTTTTTTGAAAAAAGTCTGATCACTTTCAAAAAGACACATGCACATCTTCAATGTGTCCATAACTACTGTACAAAGTTTGAGGAATATCAATTAAGATGTGCACGAGTTGATCACACAAAATAGGTACCATCTATTCAAGAAATGCATAAAAAATAACAAGTTCAACTACACATAATTTAAAAAAAAAAAAGTCTAATCATTTTCAAAAAGACGCATGCACATCTTCAATGTGTTCATAACAACTGTTCAAAGTTTAAGGAATGTCAATTTAGAGGTGTATGAGGATTTGATTACACAAAATAGTTACCATCTATTCAAGAAATGCTTTAAAATGACTTAAGTTCAACTACATGTACATTTTTTTTTTTTAAATGTCTGATCACTTTCAAAAACACATATGCACATCTTCAATGTATTCAAAACAACTGTACACAGTTTGAGGAATGTCAAATTAGAGGTATACGAGGAGTTGATTACACAAAATAGAGAGTACATTTTATTTGGAAACTGCTGCATAAAGAATTTCTTTTAAGATCCAAGAGAAAAATATCAACCCACTGTGGCACTTTTCTGGCCTAAGGTCAGGTTGTGATTTAAATAGATTCGTGAATTTTGGCCGTTTTAGATCAATCATGTCAAATGAAAGTTTTTAAAAAATAAAATCCTTATTAAACTAGCAAGTGCTATACAAATGATGCTATAAATGCTAGAATTGTATATACAATTAAGACAAAGGAGTTCACATGATCTTAAAGACATGTAATTAAAAAGGAGGTCTATCATTTGCATAACATGACTATGTGCATTGTGCATCAATAACAGGTTTCAGCAACATTTGCAGACAAGAATGAAATATATTTAAAATTCACACATGTAAACTATGCACTTTTCCTCAGAAAAATCTGGAGACAATCTACATGAATTTTAAAGTCAGTACTGTGAAGGACTTTATATTCTGATAAATTAATACAGACTTGTGGGCACTTAATTATTAGGGAGAACACTGTAAACATTTACACAAGTTTCTCCATCATAGATGAATGGGAGAATAATAGGACTATCTCCATGCTGTTTGCGCCTTAGAATCAAAAACATGATTGAATTCTGGACCTTCTTCTAATCTTCCACTTGTTCAGTACTTGGTCATCACAATCACATATTGTCCGCAACAACTCTACTGTCCCATCCATTTGTTGTGATAAACTGTAAATAGTTTTTCGGTTAAGACAGAGTGCCTTTACTCACAAATACATGTAGCAGTCTCATCAGATTTTCTTGGCAAGTGTGTATAAATTGAAATGTCATTCTTTTTTTAAAACTAAATAACACTAAGTAACTTCATTAGTGATTTATACACATTAATCCAGGCCTGCATGTTGGAGCTCTCAGATATGGCAAGTTGAAGACAGCCTATCAACACACCATCACAACTTCTGTATCTTCACGACTATCATGAAATATATTCTGAAAAAGATATAAAATTGTAAATAATTACGAGATACCATTGGCCGTCCTATATACAAGTTTGCAAGGCGTCTAACATAGGAGGAATCATTCAGGAGTGTGTACATGTAATTACCGTCGCCCGACACCTGAGGCCACTGATTTTCAAAGCCGAGAAATAATCAATGTTGCGTTATAGCCCATTGGGCTAATAAATGCAATATTTGATGTACAACTGTTAATATCATGCTGACCAGACTTTACGTACAAATTAACTTTATTGCCAAGACAAGATCTTCAATCCATTTTAATAACGTATATGCATTGATTGAATGACAAAATTGAGATTCTGGAGGTCACATCCCTGATCATAATGCAGTTTAACTTTTCTAACTGGACACCTGGGTTCAAATCATAAGCATTTGAATAAAAAAAATAATCAACCATTCATTAAAAAACACCATTTACTGAATAAACTATTCAGTTTTGCAAATATAACCCGAGTAGAAAGTAAACAAAAAATAGCATAATTATTACGGAAATAGGCCTAATTATTTGTTTGTTTTTCGGCCTTTTCCCCTCTCTCTCCATTTTTTTTTTAAGTGCCTATATATATATGGTCCTGTCCAAATGTATAAGAAGAAAAAAATCCGCGATGGCTACGATAATGCAACTAGAAGGAGTCTAATCTATTCTCATACAAAGGAAATTTTAAAAAAAATAAATTCCACATAATTTCAAAAAATTGAATGCAGAATGTAAATTTATAAACGTAAACACTGACTTAAGATTTGACGCAACAACATACAATGAGCGATGGTCAGTTTCGTTTTGAACAATATATTAGAGAGTTTATAACTATAAGATACACAGTAAATCACTTACTCAATGATTGGAAGATTCTCCTCAGAATATCTGCATCAACTCCTGTTCTCGATTCATGTTCAAGATGTTTACCGGTATACCATCATGGCGTCTGTTGATATCAACTTTCGCGCTCAGCATATAATATTGAGTGAATCCCATGCCCGACGCATTGAACCCGATCTCTATTTGCGATGCATAGAGCCGTAAAGCCCCATGAAGACCTACCTTGGTATACAGCTTAGATTATTCTAACTTAGTATCAATTAGCATTCCACAAACCAGAATAACGTACCTGGATAAATTATACGATATAAAGGTGAATTTTTACCACTCTCATTTGATTAATTTCAACTCACAAACCCAGTATCTGAATTGTAATCAATGTTCAGATATACATGTAAATAAAGAAAAGAAAAGAAATCTCTCTCTCTCTCTCTCTCTCTCTCTCCATTTATTTAGATATAGATATTTTTTCTTCACTTTTTTTTCCTAATTAGATTAAAATTCAGATACCTGTGCATTTACATCTTATTTTAAAGGGGCATTAGCTGTGAAAGTGATGACAACCATTTTCTTTTTTTCTTCTCAAAATCTCTCGATGATATTGAAATACATATTGATGACTAATAAGAACATTTATTTTTTATTATGTACAAAAACAAGAGAATTAACCCTAATAAAACTACGTTAGATAACCACTTTTAATGTAAAGAAATATATACGGAAGATGTATTCACTGAACCCAAATCAAATCATTTCTCAAATAAAAACAAAAACAGCATTTACATTTTGCTGACAGCATGCAAAGGTAACTAGAGAATAATTATACTGTCTTGCAAGACAATAATATTCAATCACCAAAATCACATATTCATTTTCAAGAGGTTAAAAGGTGTTTGAAATAATTAAATACAAGTGTAATTATTACTTTAATATATAATAACTATTATAGGGCAACTTTCATTGAATTCAATATTTGGTGACAAAATGACCGCTAATTCCCATTAAGACAAGAAGATGGAAGGGGTACGCAAGAAATGTTGCATATATGTTCTATTATAGAAAATGTGATGGATATATTGAAATGGCTCTTTTATTCTAAATATTCAAGAAAAGTCGTGAACTTTGGTGCCCTTGCTGTTTCAGTTCTAAAATTTTAAGAAAAAAGTTGTGAACTTCTGGCACACGATTCTGAATACCAAAGAAAAAGTTGTGGTGCACTTCTGGCACACAGTTTTGATTCTGAATACCAAAGAAAAAGTTGTGGTGCACTTCTGGCACACAGTTTTGATTCTGAATACCAAAGAAAAAGTTGTGGTGCACTTCTGGCACACTGTTTCATTTAGGAAAAGTTGTGGTGCACTTCTGGCACACTGTGCCACTAGTGGCACACTGTGTGCTGCTAGTGGCACACTGTATGCCGCTAGCGGCATTAGCTGCACACTTCTGGCAAACAGCTCTGGCACACTGATTTGTTTGCCGCAAACTTGCGGCAAATTTGCAGCAAACTTTACATTTTGGTAAGGGTAGTGAACTTTAAAATGCTGATATATTGAAAATTACACACATAACATGTATTTTATTATGTTAATTTTTAAAATCTTGTCTGAAATCAGTATTACATATGTAACACTACATGTATGTTAAATGTGTGCAGTGCAGCAATGTGAACTCTTGCAGTAGTAGTACATCTGCATGATTGTTATTTATTTCATATTGTTATAGTTACCTTCTATTTAAACTGTACATACCCTCCCACCCTCGGGTCCTTAATGAGGTGAATAAACATCATAATTATCATATTACAATATGAGATGACAGATATGTTTTCATAAACTGCCAGTTCATTCTAATAATATCAAAACAAGTCAACTCTAGATTTATCAGACCTGTCTCCTTTACGGAGTGTGGGTCAAAAGAATGACATACATATCTTATTTTCATACAATACATTTATTTGCCTATGAGGGGGGCTTGTGATTTTACAAATATTTTAAATAAAGTTTTGTAGACCTACATGCTTGCATGAAACATGAAACCCCAGATTTGAAATATCTCTTAGGTCAATGAAATTTCAAGATACTATAAGTACTATCATTTATACCAAATAGAATTTTAGTGCAACACCCCCCCACCCCCCCCTCAAACTTGTGAGAGCCCTATTTTTTTTCAAATGTGGCATATACATGACATCCATTTACAATTACATGCACATGTAGGAGTTATATTTTGGGCACATATGGAATACATAGATGCACAAAAAATGAAACAGCTCCAAATTGTGCATTTATAGATGTTATTATAAAATCCCGTTGTGAAATAGCAGAGGAAAAGTGGGTTGAATACAAATTCAATTTGCCATTTTTTTCACTTACCAAACGAAATTATGATTTCGTTGTCCACGTTGAATGCATCCATCGAATTCCTCTTCTCAGAAGAAACTTTGTTTAAACTCTCAATGACTACATAAACAGCATTGAAACTCGAGCACTCGGACATCACGATCACGCTACATCAACAACTTTGTTTACGTAGCGCAGCTATGCATGGTGGTGAATTTCGTGAGGTAAAAAGTGCCATTCTGCACGGACGAAACATTTAGTCCACTATTATTACATTGACGTATTCCTAATCTAAACTATGGCCAAATTTCTATATCTTTCGTCGAGACCACCCTCTCAATTATCGATTCAGTCACAGCAACAACTTGTACTTTCGGAACCCCTTTTTGTTTTTCAACTACTCTATGGCGATGTACGGAATTCCGAAAAATAATTTCACGTGAAAATACACGATTTTTACTGATCACGTGGTTGTTATCGGTCTCTACCTTAACAGTTATCAAACTCTTTTTAAAAAATGGTAGGAATAACTCTTATTCGTGACGTAATATGGCTATGAAATTAGAAATAACTTTGATTTAAGTTGAGATGTATACTTGGCCTGTATTGAACTTATTCAAAACACAGATCAAGCTTGATTCAAGACACCTTTAAATCAGTGAATTTTTTTGGGCCTTTTTATGTACACAATTGTACCTTGTTCTTTACTACAATGGTTGTGCCTTGTCTTGGAGCTTTTGTATTGCACATTAGAATTTCATCTTTGAATTCAGTAATTAACATGCCTTTTGATCCAGTAATGCATATGCTTATAAATCAGGAGTGTGAGAGAAATTTCAGTAGTTACATGGCACAGAAACTTTTCAAGTGAACGAGTTTTCAATCTTTAATTGTTCATAGAGAATAGTCCGACTTGAATTATTAAGGTATCTTGTTATTGATTAAACCCATGAAACAAATGGATGGAGATATGTTATCCAATCATCAAATGTTAACATGAATGAAAAAGATTACATTACAAAGTTATACAAGAAATTAAATTACGGTAGTTACCCAAACCACATCAAATAACGTTAAAAATGAATGCTATTACGTCTTCAAGATATTCCCCTGGACCTGCAATTTTTAGGTCACCTGAGTAAACTATTGCAATACGCCGGTTTCGAGATACACCCGAGCTATTTCCCTGGAGAACTCGTATATAGTGAGGCGCGAAACAATTTGTTTACATGCGGGAGTGGGACTAATATTCATCACTGCGTAAGTGAATGTACTCAGTAAGTTTCTCATACACTGTTAGATCACCCGAATTCGACTGATACACAAACTAAGTAAGTTATAAGTATTTAGGGAGTAATTAAATACATAGAATTCTTACCATATCACATTATTTCGTTCGTCATAAGTACCATATCTAAGTCATTACTTGCAAATATGACATTGTTTTTATGTTTCCACTTTAGTAAAACATTTCTTTCGATAGTATATTGTATTCCCCATATTTACATATTAAAAGAGAAGCCGCTTTTAATACATTTCATTATTTTCCTCGCTGACTGTAGGTCCACTCTCTGTCCCACTTCGTCATTCAAAGTTCCACTAAATGCACCTCCTACACAGAAGAGTTCGTATCTCGAAACTGGCGTATTTGGTTGTCATGCGTCGTCCATCGTGTGTTAACAATTGAACATTTTAAACTTCTTCTTGAGAAATACCTATCAAATTCTTTTTAAATTTGATATGAAGCATCATTGGGACAAGGGGGACATAAATTGTAAATTTCAGGACTCCAGCACCCCTGGGGCCCTTGGGGCAGGGCAAAAAACTGCCCAAAATTGACCAATTTTCAAAAATCTTCTCAAGAACCACACATGTGTAAGAAAAACTAAATGCATAGTGATGTAGAGCAGGAAAGCTTCTACCAAAATTGTAAATTTCATGATCCCCGGGGTAGGGGTTCTGACCCCAGGGCGGGGCCTAACTTGGTCAACTTAAAAAAATCCGACTTGAGCATATACGGTAGTCTTTTACCAAAATTGTAATTTTGATGATCCCCAGAGTAGGATTTCTTACCCCACCCTTGACCCCAGGGTGGGACCAAACTTAGTATATATATAGTATTTATGTGTAAGTTTGCCGATACTGTATAAAATCTACATGCATACTTAGGAATAGCAGAAAAGGATGTACAAAAAATGGTGAATTTCACAACCCATGGTTTTGACTTTAGGATGGGTCCAAATTAGTCATATCTTTTGATGTTTTAATGTTAATACAGCTATTATATTATGTAAAGCCTTTCATCAGTGTATGCACTTTTGAGGGCAGTGAAGTTATAATAACACATCTTGTTTTATACTGTTGCTGAACATTAGAATTTAGCTTAGATATTCAGAACAGGAATTTTTTTTCTAGATTTCATATAGCCCTTGGGAGTAGTGATACTTTTTCACTAGTATTCAGGTGACCGATAAGGCCTGTGGGCCTCTTGTTTATTGCTTTGTACATGTAACATGCGGCCATAACTGCCAATTCACCTTAAGTGTGTATATGTGTCTATCTCATCACTACCATGTAACTATCGGGTTTGTGGAACTTGTTAATTAAAATAAAAATATTTTTCCTTTATTTAAGCAACAAAGGCAATCTGTGCTAGGTGATTGCACCAGAGTTTGTTCAGTGTGGATTGCCATCAGAGTGTTCAATTAATCAATGTATAATGATCATATGTCACAGGGTTCCAACTTCGACTGAATACCTTAGGGGCCAAGTGGGCCCCTGAATAAGAAATCCTGTTAGCCCACATGAAATTTTAGTAGCCCACATATATCATGAAATTGAATAACATGGGTTTTTTTTACAAGAAAAAAGAAACATCAGGTCACATTGCAATTTATTTAAAAAATTAAAATATCTATTTGAATTCTGTTTCCTTCTCTGTAATTCTTTTAAATACCTCTCTCATTTCCACTCTCATTTCATCAACCTAGCAAAAATACCAGAGCTCATGGACTTTATGATCTTTGTGGCGTCTGACTTTAACACACGTTTCTTCAGACTTTTTATGCGATTTCAAAATTTCTCAGCTTTACGATGCTGTCAAGTTGATAACTTGGGAAAGCTGTCACAACGATTGGACCTTTCGTGTCATATTTTGTACACACAGCACGTCATCCCCTTTTCACCATCATCAAGCCATATTCTCCCCTTCTTTCCACTTTGGTAAAAGCAGATGCTTTCTTTTCGTTTGAAGTAACCCTTGCGTTGTTCAACTTCTTCTTTACATTTTGGAAGGTTTGATACCCCAGGAATGTCTCGCCCAGTGGCAAAACCTCAACCGGAAATTGAACTTCATAATACGACTTGGATCGGTCGGAAAGAAAAATGTTGATCGGACAATTACGGTCGCCCACTCGCCAAGTGGGCGACGAGAACGGAAATTTTGGGTGCCCAGAAGCAAAGTTTAGTCACCAATGCGAGTGGGCGAGCGGTAATTTGGAACCCTGTGTCATATCTAATAAATGGATGGTGTGATTTTTAGCTCACCTAAGCCGGAGGCTCAAGTGAGCTTTTCTGATCAAATTTTGTCCGGTGTCGTCTGCATAAACTTTTCACATTTTCATCTTCCTTTCCAGAACCACTGGGCCAATTTCAACCAAACTTGATACAAAGCATCCTGGGGTGAAGGGGATTCAAGTTTGTTAAAATGAAGGGTCATGCCCCCTTCAAAGGAGAGATAATCACCAAATAAAATAGGGTGGGGTCATTTGAAAATCTTTTCTCAAGAACCACTGGGCCAGAAGTTGAAATTTACACGAAAGATCCCTGACATAGTGGAGATTCAATTTTGTTAAAATCATGACCCCTAGGGGTAGGGTGGGGCCACAATAGGGGATCAAAGTTTTACATGTGAAGGGAACCAAACTGTAAATGGTGCAAAGTATCCTTAGATGAAATTTGTTAATATGAAAGGCCATACCCATCTACAAGGGCATATGATATTTAACGAATTTGTTGTCAAGTTTAATCATTAATGAATTTTTAGTCGTTACCTTTGAAAGGTTTTTTCTGAACCAAGCTGTTTGTATAATGATAGTTTTGCTCAGGCTTGTTTATTGCTAGGAACTGCTGCTCAGGTGAGCGATGTGGCCCATGGGCCTCTTGTTTTGAAAAACTTCAGCCGCATTTTGAAAGCATTATAATTCAATTTGAAATAGGAATTACAATAAATGCAAGTTTAGTTCTTTTTTATCTTTAAAATTGTTGTAAATCTATGATTCAGTAGGAAATGGAAGCATAAATATGTTTTTACAAGGTTAATTTTTATTCCCAAGGTGCGAGTGTGGATTTTGTGAAAAGATGAAGACTAGAACAGAATGCATATTCTGTAGCTGTACATAACCATTTTCTCGCAGTTTGTACGGGTCTCTGTCCAACTGTTCTTTGGAAAAGTGTTTAAACACAGGCAATTGCTTTTTGATGACAAAATCCTTGTACCGACAAAAAAAATTACCTTCGTCTTTTTCCTCACATTTTCCTTCTGAAAACTAAAAAGCAGAGTCCACATCCCTTCTTCTGATAGTTAGCATATCCATAAGCAGCACATGACACCTTAATAATAAAAATTTATAAGCCAAATGTGAGCTATTTACAAACTTACTTGCTGGAGGTCTCATGACGTCTCACATAATGTTGCATAAATTCTTGAGAGTAAACATGTATATTGCAAGACTTGAATTTCATCACTTTCAAACTTTAAAGAAAATGTGCAAAATATTTCATTTAAAACATATAAAATCATTTTTTGGCATGGAAAGAATTTAATTTTGCTAAAAAAAAAAATTAAGATCTTTAGGTACATGCAATGTGTTCTTTCACAAACATTTATCTTGATTTAAAAATCATTCAGAATTGTTCAATCTCCTTGTATTATACATTGAATACCTTAAGTTTGATAATTAATCGAACATTCTTTTGTTGTTTCAGATCTTTGGTATACAGTGTCAACAACACATACTTTTTTAGTGCCAGAGACATCTGGAACATCACTAGAGCAATGACTTTTACCAACACCTTTAACTTCTCTGTTGTTCTGTACAACATCTCTATCTCCACTCAGCATCACCACTTCTTCTCTGTAAGTATGCATTCTACTTTTTATGCCCCCTTCAAGGAAGAGGGACATATTGCTTTGCACCGGTTGGTCGGTCTGTCAGTATATCGGTTGGTAGACCACATGTTGTCTGCTCAATATCTTGAGAACCATTCACTTGATTGTAATGATATTTATGCCCCCCTTCAAAGAAGAGGGGCATATTGGTTTGCACCTGTCGGTCGGTCAGTAGACCACATGTTGTCCGCTCAATATCTTGAGAACCATTCACTTGATCGTAATGATATTTCATATGTGGGTTGGTTATGAAAAGAAAAGGACCCCTATTGTTTTTCAGGTTAAAGGTCAAGGGTCAATCTACTCTGGACATTGGAATATACTGTCTGCTCAATATCTTGAGAACCCTTTGCTTGACAGACATCAAACTTGGTACACTGGTACATCTTAAGGAGTAGATTACCCCTATTGATTTTGAGGTTACATGGTCAAAGGTCAAGGGTCAAACTGGACATAGGAATATATTGACCACTCAATATGTCGAGAATCCTTTGCTTGACAGACATCAAACTTGGTACACTGGTATATCTTTAGATGAAGATAACCCCTATTGATTTTGAGGTCACATGGTCAAATGTCAAGGGTCAAACTGAACATAGGAATATACTGTCCGCTCATTATCTTGAAAACCCTTTGCTTGACAGACATCAAACTTGGTACACTGGTACATCTTCAGGAGAAGATGGCCCCTATTGAATTTGAGGTCACATAGTCAAAGGTAAAGGGTAAAACTGGACATAGGAATATACTGTCTGTTCAATATCTTGAGAACCCTTTGCTTGACAGACATCAAACTTGGTACACTGGTACATCATCAGGAGAAGATGACACCTATTGATTTTGAGGTTGCGTGGTCAAAGGTCAATGGTCAAACTGGACATAGGAATATACTGTCCGCTCAATATCTTGAGAACCCTTTGCTTGACAGACATCAAACTTGGTACACTGGTACATCTTCAGGAGAAGATGACTACTAATGATTTTCAGGTCACATGGTCAAGGGTCAAACTGGACATAGGAATATACTGTCCGTTCAATATCTTGAGAACCCTTTGCTTGACAGACATTAAACTTGGTACACTGGTACATCTCTAGGAGTTGATGACCCCTATTGATTTTTAGGTCACATGGTCAATCCACTCTTGACATAGGAAGATATTGTCTGTTCAATATTCTGAACTGATGATACTACTCTTAATTAAATGATGTGTGTGTGTATAACCCTTTTCAATTCTGCACCATGGGAGGCATATGTGTTTTACAAACATCTCTTGTTCCAATATGGGTTGGTTATGAGTAGAAGAAGATCCCTATTGATTTTCAGGTCAAAAGGTCAATCCACTTTAGACATAGGAAGATAGTACTGTCTGCTCAATATCTTGAGAACCCTTTCCTTGACAGACATCAAACTTGGTACAGTGGTACATCCTAAGAAGTAGATCCTTATTGATTATGAGGTGACACATGGTCAAAGGTCAAGGGTCAAACTAGACAGGAATATACTCTCCGCTCAATATCTTGATAACCCTTTGCTTGACAGACATCAAACTTGGTACACTGGTACATCCTAAGAAGTAGATGACCCCTATTGATTTTGAGGTCACTTAGTTAAAGGTCAAGGGTCAATCCACTCTGGACATAGGACGATATTGTCCACTCAATATCTTGAACTGTTTGGCACTACTATCAATAAATGATGCATGTGTATAACCCTTTTCAAATTTGCACCATATAGAGGGGGGGGGGGGGGGGGGGGGGGGCAATGTATGTATTACAAACATTACTTGTAAATGATTGTTTAATATTTCATATATATAATCACATGTCATCTGTCACTCTAATGAGCACCACATGGACTAAGCAGGGGCTGACAAATATTTTTTTTTCGGATCAAAATTTTTCTGTTGTTGGTGTAAACTTTTCACATTTTTATCTTCTTCTCCAGAACCACTGGACCAATTTCAACCAAACCAGGCACAAAACATCCTTGGGTGAAGGGCTTTCAAGTTTGTTCAAATGAAGGGTCATGCCCCTTTTAAAAAGGGAGATAATCACAAAAATGGAAAAATAGGGTGGGGTCATTTTAAAAATCTTCTCAAGAACACTGAGCCAGAAGAGCTTAAATTGACATGAAACCTTCTTGACATAGTGGAGATTCAAGTTTATTAAAATCATGACCCCCACAGGTAGGATGGTGCCACAATAGGGGATCAAAGTTTTACATGCAAATATATATGGAGCTGAAAAGGATGTACAACATATGGTAATTTTACAACTCAGGGTTTGATTGTAGGATGGGTCCAAATTAATCATATCTTTTAATGTTTTAATGTTAATACTACTATTATATTATTTAAAGCCTTTCATCAGTGTATGCACTTTTGAGGGCATTGAAGTTTTATACTGTTGCTGAACATTAGAATTTAGCTTAGATATTCAGAAAAGATTTTTTTTTCTAGATTTCATAGCCCTTTGGAGTAATAATACTTTTTCACTAGTATTCAGGTGACCGATAAGGCCTGATGGCCTCTTGTTACTAATGTAAATGCTCAACAATTGTACCTGGTTGTTTCTGTAAGCCTTATGTTTACAACTCCAGTTGAAAACTTGCACGTGAAACTTGCGATAAGATTTTATTTCCAGCTTTGTTTATATCACAACTTTCACTTTGTTATTAGGGTCGGAACAGTCGGCATGACATAACTGACATCACTAAAAGATATAGGGGAAAATCATTAAAAATCTTCTGATGAAGAATCACTGGGCCAGAAAAGTTAACATTTAAATGAAAGCTTCCTGATATAGTGTAGATTCAAGTTTGTTAAAATCAGGGAGGGGGGGGGGGGGGGGTAGGATGGGGCCACAATAGGGGATCATAGTTTTACATACAAATATATGGAGAAATTTTTTTAAAATCTTCTCAAGAACCATTGGGCCATAGAAGTTAACATTTTTCTGAAGAATCACTGGGCCAGAAAAGTTTACATTTACATGAAAGCTTCCTGACATAGTGCAGATTCAAGTTTGTAAAAGTCATGGCTCCTAAGGGTAGGTTGGGGCCACAATAGGGATCAAAGTTTTATGTGCAAATATAGGGAAAATCTTGGCCATGGTGACTCAGGTGAGTAATGTGGCCCGTGGGCCTCTTTTTCATATATAACTTAAGACATCTGAACTAGATTTTTTTTACAATAACTATTGAAAAAGACTCTAACAAAATATATGTTCTTGTCATACATAAATATTATCATTGACTTTGCAAAATCTTATGGCATCACAAGAGAGTGGAACTACCTTAATGCTGTTGATACTAAATTGAAACTATATACAGAAGGAGTATAAGTAGTCCTTGATGAAAGTTGTTATTATAGTACAGTGAAACTTCTCCAAATTGGCCCCTCAGAAAACCGGTTCTCCCTGAATATCGGCCAATTTTCAAAGTCCCGGCAGAAATCTTAACATTTCCTTACAAAGAAAGTCTTACGTTTTGGCCACCCCTGAAAACTGGACATCAGCCACTTTTTAAAGTACATTTGTTAACATACAGGTGTAATTTACCCTTATCATACTGGCCACTTTTTAAAGACAAGAAAATTTTGGCCAGAGGGTGATCAAGATCATCCAGGTGTGCAAATTGACTGACCAACTGGCCAGGTGGGAAATTATCAACAAGTGGCCTCATTAATTTCTATTGTTTACCTGTGCAGTCAAGGGTGTTGATTGACACTTAGCTAATCCAATTGACCCTCTCAAATTCTGTACAAAATGTAAAAAACAGTTCGGAACATATTGAATGAATACAGTATCAAACACCATATTGTTACACCATTCTATCATATGGATATAAGCAGTAGTTCATAAAATAAAGAAAACAAACCCATGACTTAATGATAATTATTAAAAGATAACTTAATTTTCTTGGTTTCCATAGACTTATAATTCCTAAGAAATATTCAAATAACAATTTCATAATTTACTACTGTACTTTTCAAAAACGTCAAAACAAATTTGTTAATGATATAAGCGATGTATGTAAACAGATCGAGTTTTTATAGGTAAGAGGAATTCCAATATGCCTCTGTGTTTTCTTTATGTATCAGAATCCTGTTGTAGATTTTCAGTTTAAAATTAAGCGATTTCAGTGAGAATATTTCTTATTAATTATACATGTATAATTACCTGTAGGTAAGGTACAAGTGGACTAATTTGATCTCTGTCGATCATTGATCATAGACCACCAGAAGAAAGGGAACAGTACCTACTTTGTGAATATTGAGATAAAATGTCTCTAAATGCTAAATTCTCGGTTAACCGGCCACCCCTCCAAACTGGCCGGTTTTTTGTCGGTTTGAGAGCTGGCCGGTTTAGAGAAGTTTCACTGTAATTGTCTTTATCGTTAGTAATCTCAGGTGACCTATTGCAATTGGTTTTCGTTCGTCTGTAGTGCGTTAACAATTGAACATTTTTAACTTCTTCTTGATAACTACCAGTCCAATTCTTTTTAAATTCGGTATGAAGCATCATTGGGACAAGGGGAACATAAATTGTAAATTTCAGGACTCCAGCATCCCTGGGGCGGGGCAAAAACTGCCCAAAATTGACCAATTTTCAAAAATCTTCTCAAGAACCACACACGTGTAAGAAAAACTAAATGCATGGTGATGTAGAGCAGGAAGGCCACTACCAAAATTGTAAATTTCATGATCCCCAGGGTAGGTGTTCTGACCCCAGGGCGGGGCCAAACTTGGTATATAGTGTTTATGTGTAAAACACTTAAATAACATCTTCTTTAGTGCTATTGATACTAAATTGAAAGTAAATAGATACTTAGAAAGAACAGTTAGTCCTTTACCAAAATTGTGAATTTGATAATCCCAGGGGTAGGCGTTTTGGTATGGGGGTGGGGCCAAAATGGTCAGTTATCAAATGTGTGAACAGACATTTTTAACTTCTTGATAATTATCATTCCAATCCTTTTCAAATCTGGTATAAAACATATTTGGAACAAGGGGAACATAAATTGTAAATTTCAGGACTCCAGCACCCCTGGGGCCCTAGGGGTGGGGCAAAAACTGCCCAAAATTGACCAATTTTCAAAAATATTCTCAAGAACCACACACGTGTAAGAAAAACTAAATGCATGGTGATGTAGAGCAGGAAGGCCTCTACCAAAATTCTAAATTTCATGATCCCCTGGGTAGGGGTTCTGACCCCAGGGCGGGGCCAAACTTGGTATATAGTGTTTATGTGTAAAACACTTAAATAACATCTTCTTTAGTACTATTGATAGTAAATTGAAAGTAAATAAATATTTAGAAAGAACAGGTAGTCCTTTACCAAAATTGTGAATTTGATGATCCCAGGGGTAGGCGTTTTGGTATCGGGGTGGGGCCAAAATGGTCAGTTATCAAATGTGGGTAGGGGTTCTGACCCCAGGGTGGAGCCAAACTTGTTATATATTGTTTATGTGTAAAACACTTGAATAACATCTTCTTTAGTGCTATTTATACTAAATTGAAACTAAATGGATAGAGCAGGTAGTCTTTTACCAAAATTGTAAATTTGATGATCCCCGGATTAAAGGTTCTGACCCCAGGGTAGGGCCAAACTTAGTATATAGTATTTATGTGTAAGTTTGCTGATACTGTATAAAATCTAAATGCATACTTGCAGATGTTTTAGTGTTAATACACCTATTCTTTAAAGCCTTTCATCAGTGTATGCACTTTTGGGGGCAGTGAAGTTTTAAGAACACATCTTGTTTTATACTGTTGCTGAACATTAGAATTTAGCTTAGATATTCAGAACAGGAAATTTTTTTCTAAATTTCATATAACCCATGGAAGTAGTGATACTTTTTCACTAGTATTCAGGTGACCGAAAAGGCCTGTGGGAGTAGTGATACTTTTTCACTAGTATTCAGGTGACCGAAAAGGCCTGTGGGAGTAGTGATACTTTTTCACTAGTATTCAGGTGACCGATAAGGCCTGTGGGAGTAGTGATACTTTTTCACTAGTATTCAGGTGACCGATAAGGCCTGTGGGAGTAGTGATACTTTTTCACTAGTATTCAGGTGACCGATAAGGCCTGTGGGAGTAGTGATACTTTTTCACTAGTATTCAAGTGACCGATAAGGCCTGTGGGAGTAGTGATACTTTTTCACTAGTTTTCAGGTGACTGCCTCTTGTTTGAAAAACTTCAATTTTGCTGATATGTTATCAAAACTAAATGCATATTTAAGAATAGCAGAAATGGATGTACCAAAATTGTGAATTTTTCAACTTCAGGATTTGACTCTAGGATGGGTCCAAATTAGACATATTGTGTTAATGTTACATGTATTATGTAAAGTGTTTTATCAGTAAAGGCAATGTTGAGAAAGTCACTTGTTGCATGTCAAAACATCTTGGCTAAATGAAAAAATTGAAACGCACAGTGTACTGAAATTTCATCCTTATCCGAAAACCATTGTGATATTATATACAGTATAATCTGTCTAAACCGACTATGTGTGGTTCCAAAGAAATTGGCCGGTTTGCACAGAGTCCGGAGTGCAGAATGTTGACAAGAAGGGGAGTTGCTTCCCTCGTATTCACTATCTATGCATACGTGTGTAATGATTGCTAACGTTTTAATATATCACAAAAGAATTCAAAATGTTAAAATATAAATGTCAGTGTTTTATTGTCATGCTCGTTTGAAAAAGTTTCAATTTCTATTAAACAGTTTAAAATCTGGGAATTATTCGCGCAATTTTCTGTTGGTAAATTGTCGATTTCGTCTACATCATTGCCGTTATCAAGTGCTACATTATGGACGTTCGTCAAGTTTGTGTTGTGTTCGTTTAAAATTTGTCTTTCCCAGCTTCCATTGTAAATGTATCGCTTTCAACTGTCTCAGTTTGTGAAACGGAAACTAATGTAATGCCGAGTGATCGACCGG
The DNA here is from genome assembly GCF_947568905.1 of Ostrea edulis. Taxonomy (NCBI): domain Eukaryota; kingdom Metazoa; phylum Mollusca; class Bivalvia; order Ostreida; family Ostreidae; genus Ostrea; species Ostrea edulis. The sequence goes on along the minus strand of NC_079165.1, from coordinate 53,351,748 downwards.
ACATGGCGAGTTGTGCTAACTAACTGCATATCATCACTGTCTGACTCGCCATAGAGCTCCGAGAAGTCCACGAGGGGAAACTCTGCTTTTGGAAAACTTAACGGGATTGTTGCCGATTTTGTTTCATTCCAAGAATGTATCGAATTCATCGATTAATTGAACTTTGTCTTTTAATGTCAGTTCTCGTCTCTGTCGTAAGGGGGAGGGCGCCATTACCTCGTCCGTGGTGCTGTCATAATTGAAAAGTGCACCCCCTAAAAATCAGGTTTTATTTTAAACTGATCGCGACTCATCGCCAGTTGCACTCTTTTACTTACATGTGGTTTCCCTTGAGACACCCTTTGTGTACACCGCGTGTGATCGACCGAATACCGACAGGTTGGTCATCGTGGGGTGGCTGGTTTAAATCTGATAATTAGAGCTAATTACGAGCAGTTGGAACCTTGTGTACACCGAATACAATTGACCGCAACAATTAGGGTGGTGTATCATCGAGGGGCCGGTTTACACAGGATAATTAAAGTTAATTGATAGCAGTTGGGACTGTGTAAGCCGGCCGATATACAGAATACGCAGTATCCGGAGTATAGGGAATTATTAAAAAAGGATTTGTTAAAGAAATGTTAGGGACTATATTTTGTGGCTGGAATTGACAGAGCGCCAGAATACTCAGAGGCCGGTTTGGACAAATTATACTGTAGTTCCAAGTGAGATTAGACTTTTGAAAATACTTTGTCTCTTTGCAAATAATGTAATTTCTTTTCACCACATTCTTTTGCAGATTCTCAATTTTACTGTTCCTTTGATACTGAAACCACGAAAAACTTCTACACCATTTTATCTTAAGTTTCATCCCAATGAAACTCAGCTACATTTTACAACGTACATTACCCTGCACACCAATGCCTCAACTTTTACAATGCCAATAGTAGTATACAATGGGCTGCTCAAGGTAAGAACATAGTGTTATAAATAAGGGAGCTAATATGGCAAATGTCAAATTATATCTTCGTCATATCCCAAAAAGGACATTTATTATTCATTGGGGGGAAAAACTAGTAAAATTTGCATTTAGGCTTTAACATAGGTCACTCAGGTGTGAAATTAGTCTTAAAATAAATCTATAGCTGTACTCATCTGTTTCAAACGTCTGCAGTAGTTTTTTGGATAAATTATTTTTATTAGTCTCCCGAACGGTGTTTGAAGACTTCTTGTTTTTAGCTCAGTTCTTATTAGGGTCTTCTGTTTTCAAGGGAATTCCCTTTTGTTATTGTACTGTTTCCCATTATTATTAAGGTTCTCTATTTCATTTTTAAAGATCTTGCTGTATTGATACTGTGTATTATTATTAGGTCACCTGAGTGTCTCAGGTGGCCTATTGCTATCTGTTTTTGTCCGTTGTCATGCGTCGCTCGTAAACTTTTGACATTTTCAGCTTCTTCTCTAGAATGGAAGAAGCAATTTCAACCAATTTGGGGATATAACATCTATGGGTGAAAGGGGAACAAGAATTGTGAATTTCATGGACCCTGCCTACCTGAGGCCTGAGGGGTGTGACCAAAACCATTAAAATTAATGTATTCTTCAAAAATCTTCTTTACGATACTCCTGGACATCAGGCAGTCAAACTATACTGAGGACTTTAAAAATACAACACTGGGTAATTTTTTGCCTTATTTTTAGGTCACCAAAGTAAACTTAGGTGACTTTTTGCAGTTGGTTATTGTCCATGTAGTTGTCCGTTAGCAATTGAACATTTTTACTTCTTGATAACTACCATTCCAATTCTTTTCAAATTGGGTATGAAGCATCATTGGGACAAGGGTGACACAAATTGTAAATTTCAGGACTCTTGCACTCCTGGGGCCTTAGGGGTGGAGTGGGGCAAAAATTGACCCAATTTTCAAAATTCTTTTACTGCACATGTGTAAGAAAAACAAAATGCAGAGTGATGTAGAGCAGGAAGGCCTCTACCAAAATTGTAAATTTCATGATCTCTGGGGTAGAGGTTCTGACCCCAGAGCGGGGCCAAACTTGGTTTATGTATAGAGTGTTTATGTGTAAATCACTTAAATATCATAATCTTTAATGCTATTGATACTAAATTCAAACTAAATGGATATTCACAGTGAATGGCTGGTAAGTATAGCAGTGATTCAGATTGGAATGCATTTTGATAGGACAGAGGGCCTAAATGATACAAAAATACAAAAATTATCGGCCATTTTGGCCTAACTCCATGAAAACTTTAGGCCCTAAATACATGTGAAGCAATGCTGCAAAATAAACTTAAAACTTTTTAAAATTAAACTGACTTTTTCTTTTTCATTTCTTCAGTTTAATTATCATGACTGCAGTCAACTGTTTCGGAATTCTTTTCTGTCGTTCCTGTGTTGCAGGGTGTTGTTTGCTGTTGTTATTGTTTGATTGTTTTTCGTTCCGTCGATAATTGAGACGTCACCAGTTGTAGGTGAAGTATCAAAAATTTAGACCTATGCTGAGCGCTCAGGGCCATAGCAACGAGGGTTCTTTAATGTGCCAACGCCTGCCGCGACACAGTACCTCCGTTTTTAAAGTCACATCCGAAAGACCCGTGATTCTCACTTCTAAATCTAGTAAATGACGAGCGTTTGGCGAAGGAGCAATCACTAACCATGTTTACTTCTTAGGTTTGATGCGGCTATGGCTTGAGCGGGACTCGAAGTCACAGCCTCCTAGTTACGAAGCACTGAGCTACCGCAACCGGAAAATCTAATGTTTAATAGGGATTGTTGCCAATCATGATCATCAAACTAGACTCTCTTCTTTGAAGCCATTTTTTTTTCAAAACTGGTTCCCCGCTGATTGTTGCATACACAGGCGAGATCAACAGGGGCACCAATTTATTTTTTTCTCAAAGTAATTTTGATTGGACGGGAAGTTTTTCAAAAACCAATCAAAATCTTTTTTTACAAACGATCGATTGATTGAGTACTTGTTTTAAGACAAACCATATTTTCCTGTGGCCGATAAACACTAAAAACGATCGGCCGTACTGACCGAAAAACGAAAATTTCATAGGCCATGTTGGCCTTTGTGGAGAATTTTAGTCGGCCATTTTCAATATTTATCGGCCATTTACCGATGGCCGAAGCCAATCTGAATCACTGATTCAGAAAGAATGAGTACAGGCTTTCAAGCGGGCCCTTATTTTCCTTATTTTTCTACAACAGCCCTTATTTTCCTTATTTGAAATCCTAAAACAGCCCTAATTTTTTGTTGAAATTCCTACATTTTCAAATTTTGAAAGTTTAAATAAATTTGACATAAAGTAAGTGTTGGAATTTATTAAATTTAGTCTTAGGGCTATTCCAGAAATAAATACATGGGGGGGGGGTCGGGAGGCACCTTTTGTATATACCAAGCACCCATAAAAAAAAAAAAAAAATTACCCCATGACCCATCAAATTGATAAACTCATTTTACAATGACCCATCTAATTAAAAAAAAAACTAACCAAAACTATTTTTAAAAATGAAAACGGTACAAATCTCGCGAGGTTTTCGGGACAAACATTCTAGTCAATGACGCGGTAATGCCTGTGCGACATTGTATCACAGTAGTTCTGAAGAAACGATGTCACATCAACAATCAAAGGCATCTATGGCGGGAATGTTGGAA
>NC_079165.1:53303583-53347888 GCF_947568905.1 Ostrea edulis | reverse complement strand
AACCACACACGTGTAAGAAAAACTAAATGCATGGTGATGTAGAGCAGGAAGGCCTCTACCAAAATTATCAATTTCATAATCCCCGAGGTAGGGGTTCTGACCCCAGGGCGGGCCAAACTTGTTATATAGTGTTTATTTGTAAATACTTAAATAACATCTTCTTTAGTACTATTGATACTAAATTGAAAGTAAATAGATATTTAGAAAGAACAGGTAGTCCTTTACCAAAATTGTAAATTTGATGGTCCCAGGAGTAGGCGTTTTGGTATGGGGTGGGGCCAAATGGTCAGTTATCAAATGTTTAAACAATAGACATTTTTAACTTCTTCTTGATAAGGTTCATTCCAATTCTTTTCAAATCTGGTATAAAACATATTTGGAACAAGGGGAAACATAAATTGTAAATTTCAGGATTCCTGCACCCCTGGGGCCTTAGGGGTGGGGGCAAAAACTGCCTCAAATTGACAAATTTTCAAAAATCTTCTCTAGAACTGCACACGTGTAAGAAAAACTAAGTTTATAGTGATGTAGAGCAGGAAGGCCTCTACCAAAATTGTAAATTTCATGATCCCCGGGTTAGGGGTTCTGACCCCAGGGCAGAGCCAAACTTGTTATATATTGTTTATGTGTAAAACACTTGAATAACATCTTCTTTGGTGCTATTTATACTAAATTGAAACTAAATGGATAGAGCAGGTAGTCTTTTACCAAAATTGTAAATTTGATGATCCTCAGAGTAAGTTTTCTGACCCCAGGGTAGGACCAAACTTAGTATATAGTATTTATGTGTAAGTTTGCTGATACTGTATAAAATCTAAATGCATACTTGCAGATGTTTTAATGTTAATACACTTATTATTTAAAGCCTTTCATCAGTGTTGCACTTTTGAGGGCAGTGAAGTTTTAAGAACACATCTTGTTTTATACTGTCGCTGAACATTAGAATTTAGCTTAGATATTCAGAACAGGAAATTTTTTCTAGATATCATAGCCCATGGAAGTAGTGATACTTTTTCACTAGTATTCAGGTGACCCATAAGGCCTGTGGCCTCTTGTTGTATTATTGCCCTTGCAAATGGTGAGTAAAACATTTTTCTTTCCTATTGATTTGTAAATTTAACCCTTATTTTTGTCTAAAAATCCTTAAAAAGGCCCTTATTTTTTGATAATTTTGCCCTAAAAATGGCCCTTATTTTTTGCAAAATATCACTTGAAAGCCTGTGAGTAGTCCTTTTCCAAAATTGTAAATTTGATTATTCCAGGGGTTGAGGTTTTGGTATCATTTAATGCATTTAGTTTTGGTATCATGGTGGGGCCAAAATGGTCAGTTATTAAATGTGTGAACAATAGAACATTGTTAATTTCTTCTTGATAACTCTATTCCAATTCCTTTCAAATTTGATATGAAGCATCTTTGGGACAAGGAGGATATAAATTGTTAATTTCAGGATTCCTGGGGCCTTAGAGGCAGGGCAAAAACTGCCCAAAATTGACCAATTTTCAAAAATCTTCTCTACAACCGCACATGTGTAAGAAAAACTAAATGCATAGTGATCTAGAGCAGGAAGGCCACTACCAGAATTTTAAATTTTATGATCCCCAGGGTAGGTGTTCTGACCCCAGGGCGGGGCCAAACTTAGTATGTAGTGTTTATGTGTAAAACACTTAAATGACATCTTCTTTAGTGCTATATAAATATCCCTCCCTGCTCAATTGTTATAAGCGCCGAGCATAGGCCTGAATTTTGCAGCCCTTCACCGGCAGTAGTAACGTCTCCATGTGAGTGAAATATTTTTGAGAGGGACATTAAACAATATTCAATCAATCTTTAGTGCTATTGATACTAATTTGAAACTCTTTGGATATTTAGAAAGAGCAGGAAGTTCTTTACAAAAATTGTAAATTTGATGATCCCAGGGGTAGGGGTGGTATGAGGGTGGGATCATTTATTAAATGTTTGATCAATAGAAATTTTTAACTTCTTTTTGATAGCTACCATTCCAATTCTTTTCAAATTTGGTATGAAGTATCTTTTTTTGGGGGGGGGGGGGGGGGGGGGGGGGGCATAATTTTTAGATTTTAGGACTCCTGCTTCCCCAGGGCCTTGGGGATGGGGCAAAAATTTACCAATTTTCAAAAATCTTCTTCTCTACACCTGGATGTCTTTAAGAAAAACTGATAACATAGTGATATAGAGCAGGAAGGTTTGTACTGAACTTTCAGGATCCCTGGGTTAGAGGTTCTGACTGCAAGGTGGGGCCAAACTTGGTATATATAGGGTATATATAGTGTATATGTGCAAAACATATAAATAGTATCTGCTTTAATGCTATTGATACTAAATTGAAACTAAATGGATATTTAGAAGAAGTGTAAATTGTAAATTTCATGATTCTAGTATATGAGGGTTTTGTTTCAGGGTAGTGCCAAAATTATTAGTGATTTGAAGGGCTTGTTTAAGGTTGCTGATACTGTATAAAATCTTACTGCATATTAGGAATAGCAGAAAAGCATACACTCATGTATTTTCAAAAATGAAATTCTTTAACCTTGCTAATAACTTTTGAACAGTAAGTGATAGAGCTTTGATATTTCACATGAGTATTCCTTTCCATGGGTACCAACATTTTTAACCCCGTGACATTGACCTTGGAGTTTGACCTACTTTTTGCAAACTTTAACCTTGCTAATAACTTTTGAACAGTAAGTGATAGGGGTTTAATATTTCACATGAGTATTCCATTTCACAGTACAGTGAGTACACAAACATCTCTTGCTGGTTTTAGGTTATCCCACATCGGCCTGAGAAGTTCAAAGGCCAGTTTGATTTTGGCACGATGGGAGTGGAAGAAAAAAGAAGTATGATATTTACTTTACAAAATGACAACCCTATTGATGTAAGTATTACAGGAGTCTGAAGAGTCTTTTCTGTTTACCTAAATCTTATTTAATGAGGTCCGACCCATTACATTTACTGTATATTACAGCAAAAATGTTTATTGGCAGTCAACCCATATCTGACATCCTTTTCAAAAGAAACTATACAGCTAAGTCAAAGTAGGGTATTGGTACTTGTTTTCAAATAAAGATTTTCTTCAAAAGTTGATTTCTCAAAATGGAACATAGAGGAGGGTGTTTTAAAAGTTTTCAATTATCTTGACTATCAATTAATATTTTTAAGTAACAAGCATAGCTAAAGATCATTCTAATTGGGAAAAAGGAGGTTTGCAGTGTATCAGGCCTTGTTAAGTGAAAATTATTGGCATTGTTTGTAAATAAAAAAAATTATGAAAAGAAGAGATCAAGTGAGAATTTGAGATATGTTGAGAATGTTTTGAAAATTTTATTGGGTGTTTTGAACTATGTATGATAGAATAGAGATAAAAATCAATGAAATGCTGAGAATGTTGAATGTTTTTAGAGCTGCAGAGTGCAAATTAACAAAAAAAACAAAGACTGGTTGCTATATTGTGTCTTACCTTTAGAATAGTGACCCCCACCCCACCCCAGCCACAAACACCACACACACACAAGAAAAACAAGAAGTTGATAGTAGAGTTTTGTTTGACACATATTTTTAAATCTAATTTTAGGTTCATATAGGGGAGATCACTCCAGATATGAATGGTACCAAGGTTTTTTTTCTTGGAATGGAGAGAGGAAATGGGACTATGTTAACTCAGAAACATAATATAACAGAAGTGGATTACAACTTTGTAAGTAGATCAGTTGAATATTAAAGCATTTTGAGGTCACAAAAAGGTTGAATAAAACAACAATAGTTGTTTGTAGGATTGTATATGATTGGTCAAATGATATTTTCAGAATGTTTCTAGAGTTCTGAAGATGTAAACTTCCTATTTTAAAAATGGCAACGTATATTAGAGTGACTCGGAGAATGTTTTCAACTTTTAAGGTCATCTGAGTCACTCAGTTGACCTGTTGCAATCGGTCTGCATCCATTGCCATGCGTCGTTTGTCGTGTATTAACAATTGAACATTTTTAAGTCTTGATAACTGTCTTTCCAATTCTTTTAAAATTTGGTATGAAGCATCTTTTGGACAAGGAGGACATAAATTATAAATTTAAGGATTCATGATGCATTAGGGGCAGGGCAAAAATTTACCAATTTTTTAAAGTCTTCTCTACAACTGTATATCTTTAAGAAAAGCTAAATGCATCATGATGTAGAGCAGGAAGGCCTCTACCAAAATTGTAAATTTCATGATCCCCGGGGTAGAGGTTCGGACTCCAGGGCAGGGCCAAACTTGGTATATATAGTGGATATGTGCAAAACATGTAAATGTTATTTACTTTAATGCTATCAATACTAAATTGAAACTGAATGGATATTTAAAAGGAGATGGTAGTCCTTTACCAAAATTGTAAATTTCCTGATTCTAGGGGGTAAGGGGTTTGGTTTCAGGATGAAGTCAAAATTATTTTAGTGATTATTGTCTTGATCATTTGAAGGACTTCTTTAAGTTTACTGATAATGCAACACCAGGGTTTTGACTTTAGGATGGGTCCAAATAAGTGGTATCATTTAATGATAATACATATCCTTTCATCAGTGTATGCACTTTTGAGGGCATTGAAATTTTAAGAACACATCTTGTTTATGCTGTTACTGAATATTAGAATTTAGCTCAGATATTCAGAACAGGAAATATTTTCTAGATTTTAGTGATACTTTTAACTAATACTCAGGTGACCGATAAGGCCTGTAGTCCTCTTGTTGTCTTTTGACATAGGCCTAATTGATATTTGTTATGTGGGTATACCATAAGACATTGTGTCAAGTACCATTTTTGATGACATTTGACCTTGACCTTTTAAGTAAACAATGGAAAGTGGAAGGGGTGACATCAGTTTTAGGCCCAAAAAGATTAATCAATAGTTTCTCAGGCCCACCACATCCATTGAAAAGGTATCTTATGGATTTTTTTTTCAATTTATAATTGTTTATTTATGTAATGAGGTAACTCGTTTGTGATAGATATTTATGTAAAACTTTTAGAAGGTTTTAACAAGATTGTAAGAGATCTTAGTATCTTTTGTTCAAATAATTATTGAATGCAAACTCAATTATATGTAAGTGTTTAAGAATAATAGAATACATTTAATTATAATTCATTTGATTATAAGTAAGTAATTTGTGAAGCTATTTTTTATAAAAATAAAGATTCCATATTCTATTGCTTATTCTATATATTAGAAAGAAAAGATAACTCATTCTACTGTCAACTTTAAAAAGGAAAGATAACTTGTGCTACAGCAAGTAAAAAATAATGGTTAAAAAAAAAAAAGAAATACTCGCCTGGCGTGCCTGCCTCATCAAAATTTGAAATTTTTGGCCTGACAAACTATTTATTAATTTTTTTGGCCGTAATGTGCTAAAATAATTGTTCCTAGTTTTGATATTGAAGCATGCTAATTTTCATAAATTTCTGTAAAAAAGCAATCAACTGAAAAATGGTAGAAAAAGCTCAATTTTGCTAGTGGGAAAAGAATTCACTAGCTAAAATTTACTAGTAGTAAAAAAAAAAGTTAAATTCGATCCCTGGTGGAACAAGTAAATTTTTAGCAACTACATGTCTATGGGCGAGTGACTGCTGTGTAGGAGTAAGGTGACTAAGATGCCTTTCTAAGTTTAAAGTGACTCGGATGTCTCTAAAGGCCGTTTAAGCGACTGGAATTTATCTAGAAGTGTGAGCGACATACAGACTGGACAAAAGTCTTCGCATGGGCGATGGCGGCCATTTTGTTTATCGAAAACGCTTGACGGTAAACAAACATGTTTTTGGAGTGTGTGAACAGGACAAATAACTTGTAAATGCAAAAATATTGTACATAAACAATTTGTTTCTATCAATAATCAATAAAAATAAATAAATGAATGTCAAGTACCTTAATGCTTTTGTGATATACCCTTGGGCCCTTTGAACTTGGCGCACTTGTTGTGGAAGGGTGCATGGAGATTTTATATAATTTACTGTAAATGAAGTCAAGATTTCCAGAATTTTGTGATACAGTTCATCACCAGAATTTAATGCACAAATGTGATATTGAAGTGTTCTTTTAATTACCAGCCAAATGTTTTCTACGGGGCATAAATCAGGTGATAGTGTGGGCTAATTCAGTGCTGGAATTTGTTTGTCAGTTTTGTAATTGGTTGAAAGACAAGATCAATGAACAGGTGTATGGTCATCCATAAACAGATAATTGTCATCTTGAAAGAGTTTTGCTATACAGGCCACAAGTTATCTATGTATTTTTCAGAGTTATTCATGTTGCTATATGTATTGAGTCATAGAGTACCAATGCCATGACACGTAATGCATCCCCAAATATTTTAATAGTTTCAGGGGGAAATACAGTCCGACAGTCAAGATTTAAATCACTTCTTCTCCATATATATACTCGATAGTATTATACCAATTGAAAGACAATCTGGTACTTGTCAGAAGAAATTGCCATTTTCCCATCATTTTCCATGGTCCAGTTTATTTTACCCGCACACCATTGCACACGTTTTACATGATTGACAACTCAGACCTTATTTTCTTGATACAAACACATATTTAGTATCCATTTCTGTCTTTAACATCGCCAAGTAGTTTTCTTTGAAATATTTGCATTGTTATTTTCATTATAATTTTTTGTAACGTCCGACAGTGGTTTTTTCTATCCAACAGTGTTTATCTAACAAGTCTCCATTCTGCACGTGCACTCACTAATTTCTTTCGTCCACTTGTTCGTTAATTATACCCCCCGCAACAAGTTGGGGGGGGGGGGGGGTATACTGGAATCAGGTTGTCCGTCTGTCTGTCCGTCCATCCGTCCGTCTGTAGACGCAATGGTTTCCGGCTAAAGCATTATCCTTTCCACCTACCGTCACCTTATCATATATATGGACTACCCATGGGATGAAGATGTTCCCTATCGATTTTGGGGTCCAAAGGTCAAGTGCACTGGACATCGAAGTAGCAATATGGTTTCCGGGCTCTAAAGCGTTATCCTTTCCACCTACAGTCACCATATCATACATATGGACTACCCATGGGATGAAGATGTTCCCTATCGATTTTGGGGTCAAAAGGTCAAAGGTCACCCACACTGGACATCGAAGTAACAATATGGTTTCTGGGCTCTAAAGCGTTATCCTTTCCACCTACAGTCACCATATCATACATATGGACTACCCATGGGATGAAGATGTTCCCTATCGATTTTGGGATCAAAAGGTCAAAGGTCACGCACACTGGACATCGAAGTAGCAATATGGTTCCCGGGCTCTAAAGCGTTATCCTTTCCACTTACAGTCACCATATCATACATATGGACTACCCATGGGATGAAGATGTTCCCTATTGATTTTGGGGTCAAAGGTCACGTGCACTGGACATCGAAGTAGCAATATGGTTCGGTTTGTCATGCCATTTGTTTTTTACACTCAGAAAAGAGGTAGTTTATACCTATTACCAACACCCTTTGGGAGATTGGGGTAAGCGGGGGGTATTCTTAGTGAGCATTGCTCACAGTACCTTTTGTTTTCTGTTGTACCTTGCTCTCGAAACTTATTCCAAGCACTATACACTGTTGATATAGGAATTCTTAATAATTTTCCAACTTCCCCGGAACTTTTACAGCCCTGAACTAATATTACGATGTTTTCTTAGCAGCCTTTACTGAGTTCCGATGTTTACAACCCATGCTTTCTGATCACTATATACCTTGCATGTATAAACAGAGTTGCAGATGACAACAAACATCAACTTTTTAAATACATCATCAGTAAAAGGATAACTTGTGTCTGTGCAAAGAGAGATAACCCGCAATGTATGATACTCGATAAACACGTTTGAAAAATGATGCGATCGTGCGAATACTTTTGTCCACAGATGTCTGTATAGGTGTGTGGTGACTCAGATGTTTCTATTGGTGTGATGCGACCAATCGTTGAAGTGTGGCTCATGTTTCACCTGTATCAAAAAAAAATATATCAAAACATGCTGTTTTTGATGTTCATTTAATATTTAACAAAAATTATTCATCCGTTTGCTCTTGGCATCTTTCATTGTTGCAGTAAAATTCATTTGTTAAAATTCCTTATTCTATCTTGCTTTTTGGAGTAGTGGAATCATTTTTAGTTTAATTAGAACACTATATGAATTATGCTATTTCATGTTTCATACATGTAATCACCAAACTTCCTTATTTTGGATACTTGAAAATCTTATATATAGATCTGAATTTCCTGAAACAATTTGATGTTGATATGTTAGAATTGTTTTGTGTCCTTTTGTCATTTCCAGAAATCTGTTAATTTCACATTCAGTACTTGTCACCATGATCTGTACAAGTTTCTTTACTCTGTGCCTACTTCTGTTTGTGTATGGATATGAGTTCGTAGAGGACTCTGTTGTCACATGTGATGCTTGGACTGTCTTAAGTCTTAAAATAGTGCAGATTATTTTCAAGGTAAAATAGTTTGAAAGCATTGTTGCTGCTATTGCATATATGCAATAAAAAATAAGACCGTATTCTGAAAGTTTGAAAAAAAATTGCATGTAATGTACATATAAATGATTCTGATTTTAATAGTATTGAAGGCAGAGATATTCTGTAGCATTTGTTACCAGGCTGAATAAAATTTGCTGCGTATGATGGGTTATCAGGTTTTTACAGACTATTTATATTGGACTAGATATTGTCTAGTCAGTTCTTTAGTAAACCATTATTAACACTGATGTGTATCATTTCAGTTGAAGATTAAACCGTACCATTTTGCAGTCTTTAGATTGAATTTAACAGCACCAGACCGTGAAGGTATTTTTGCAACAGACATGCTGATAACGACACAGTTTGAAGACATCTGGATACCTGTAGCTGTTCGTACTGCTGATGGGAGTCTTATAGCTATACCAGAATCACTACATTTTGATAAAATGTACCCTGTAAGTTAACAAGAAAATTTAGGCTTGATTTTAATTTTAAGCTCACTTGAGTTAAAAGTCTGATCACCTTTTGTCTGTCGTCTGTCTGTAAACTTTTCACATTTTCATCTTCTCCAGAACTACTGAGCCAATTTCAATTAAGCATGGCACAAATTGTCCTTAGGTGATGGGGATTTGATTTTTTTTTTCAAATGAAAGATCATGCTCCTTTCAAAGGGGAGATCATAGAAAAAAGAAGGCAGAAAATAGGATGGGGTCTTTTAAAAATCTTCTTAAGAGCCACTGGGCCAAAAAGGTTGAAATTTAAATACACATGACATTCATGAAATATACAAGAAAGCTTCATTATATAGTGTAGATTCAAGTTTGTATTAGTATTGATGGAAATAAACCTACCCCCCTTCCTTCCATGATTTAGAAAATTGGGGTAAATTCATAAGGTGATGTAGACTTTTAGTACTATCTCTCTCTCTCTCTCTCTCTCTCTCTCTCTCTCTCTTGTCAAGGTGTTTTAGATAGACCTGGCCATCTCTTTGAAAAAACAAGAAATTGTGCCTGATATTTGATAGTCGTCTTTAAATTCTGTTTCACCTACATATACCATCTCTTGGAGAAGACGCATAACAATATCAGTTTTATATTTCTTTTTTGTGTGTGTTATTGGCAGTAAACATACGAGATGTAATGTATATTGTACGATATCCCAAAAGCATTCAACTCAAATAGTGAAATGAACATTACATCCCCTCAAAGTATTCTCTGCGGTTTGAAATACATAATTTCAATCTCTGAATCCATTTCTGAAATGCGTCATGGTATGATGATTTAGGTAGACCTTTGAGGCACTGACTGGTCAAGGACGACCAGATAAGAACTTTTTAAGTTTTGGAAAAAGGAAAAAGTCGCATAAGGCTAGATCTGGAGAGTATGGTGGGTGTGGCAAGATGGTAACTTTCTCCAACTTCAAAAATTGCTTCCCAAGCTCAGATGTATGTGATGGAGCATTATCATGAAGTAGACGAACATGCCTAAATCCTGACACAGGGCGTCGTTTATGATAATATTTCTTGAGCTTTTTTAGTATAACATCTCGGTAATACCGACCTGTAACACTTTTGCCCTTCGGCACCGGAATTTGTATGGCTATACCATCACATGAGAAGAATATGCAATAAAGAAACTTCTTTGTGCTTATGGTTCTTTTGGCAACTACAGGCCTTCTATCGTGTTTAGTTAGCCATATTTTGTTTCCAATTATTCTTTCTGGTTTGAAATAGTAAACCCATGTTTCGCAAATTGTCTTTGATTGAATTTGGGAAACATTTTAAGCAATTGCTTAGTGGTTTGTACTCATACTCGTTTTTGGTCATCTGTCAATATATGTGGTATTCATCTGGCAGAAATCGATCGTACTTTCAAAATACGCTTCAAAATGAAATGCACCTGCGATAGCGATATGCCAACAGCTTTGGCAATATCATGAATCGTGTATTTGCCATCACTTTCAATTATTTCCCTGACTTTTGAGACATTTGCCTTGCCTGTTACAGTCGCAGGTCGGCCAGATTTTGCAGCATCTTTGACGGTCTCTGTGCCAGTCAGAAATTTCTCTCTCCACACACGAACTGTCTCATAATATACCTTATCAGACCCATAAACTTCCCCCAATTTAGTAAAAATCTGCATTACCGAATGACTGAGTTTTGTGCAAACTTTATATATACAGGTGACTCATGATAACTCGAAGTTCAAGGGACCTTGATAAAACTTCGAGAAATCGAGAGTTCGAGAGGTTGAAATTCGGAAATTGAAGGTCCGCCGGTATGGTTCAGATTTTACAGTAACCGGAAATGTATACCAACAAGATCATATGATATCGTTTTGACATGTTTTCCTTCATATTCGTCAGATACTTTGATATCAAAATAAAAAACCTTATTTTGCATTAATAAAAACATTTCAATGTTTACGTATTTATTTGTTCTTTAATCATGCTTAGATAGGCATACAAAACCAAGTTCAGATGATGCTTTACTATCGCAAACTAAACAGAGCTCAATGTTATGTCGCTTTACCCAAAATGAAAATCTCACGAAAGAGTAAAACGATGTTTTAGAGTAACTTTACACAAAAGGAACAAACTCGGAGAAATTTAACAGTCTGTAGATCTCTAAATTATGTATAAAACTTACTCTCTCGTTGTCACGTCAAAACAAATTATATAGATTTTATTCATAGTCGTATTATATATAATTTTGATCAACACGACTCAAAACCCCATTGCAAGGTGTAAACTGACCAATTAGCCAATTATAAACTCAAGTGTGTCACCTCCACAAAGAAGCACCTGCGATGTTTCAACTATGTAAACACCCAATTACCCCTCCGCCATTCAACAAAATCCAGGTAAGGCCCAAGCGGAAATTATTACACGCTTGGGTAATGGTGGGTATATGCTACCATGCACCACTTCGAGAGATCGAGAGTGAAAAACAATGAACTGTGTTTTACGGGACCCAACTTCACTTTGAGAGATCGAGAACTTCGAGAGATCGATAGTAAAGAACATGACCCACAATATGCCATTTTTGGCCTAACAAATTTGGAAAAATTAAAGAACACTTTAGAATAAATCTAAGATGATATTTTTTATCCATAACATGAGCCAAGTTGTATTGCGCAATCTTTTCCTCACACCGGATGTTTAAAGCACTCAAGGAAATGCCCAAACCTACCGCAGTTTGACGTTTTCCGGGAAAATCGCATAAATTTGCCAACTTCAGTCTATAAATTCACATGGGCCGCATTACTCACGACTCAATTTTGTAAACTAAAATTAAAATGCAAAGTTAGATTAACACTTTCCATTAAAAAAATTAACTCGTAATCAATGCGGCCATGTCGAAAAAAAAAAATAATAATAACAATAGTGTCGTCTGGAAACGTCAGATTCCAAGGAAGTCAATACATACATCTAACGCAGTTGATACAACTCAAAAAGAAACAGCAAAGAGGTGAGTTTTTATGTTGTTATATATTTTTAAATAAAAAGTCAATATTTAAACGAGTAAATATGAGAGTCATGGCCTATGGTAAGAAGGTACAAGGGGGGGGGGGGGGGGGGGGGGGGGGTAATTACACCTATCGTGTATGTTTGATTCCGAAGTCCGTTCCGATGGCTTTACAAGTACCGATTTCCCTACCTTTTGTTACTTTAAAAATTATATTGTTCGAAACAGAATGAATGTTCGAATCAAATGTACAGTACAAACTTATACGGCCATACGGAACACCCCAGTAAACATTTCAATTACATAGGCCCAGCATGTACACATGTATTACGCATGGAGAACTGACAGTATGTTCTATCGTATGAATTTGTCCATTGGTTCTCACAATTTTACAAATTTTGTACGCTACAGTTCAAAGTTTCTTATAAAATATGAAGTCTGTCAATCGTAACTGTAAAGTTGTAGCAACGTGTTACACTAACAAATGTCTGCATTTTACGGCAATGTCAAACACGTCTGTTAGCTTTATCTATTTTACATTTGTACTTGAGAATTTGAACACATAATATTCATACATCGAACGGAGAAGGCACAATAATGTTTTGTTTTGAATTTCAACTATTTAAGTTCGTAAATTCATAAGTCCCTTGTATATACGTGGAAAGAAACCTACAAAAACACACAGAGAGTTTGTTTTTAATGAAGTCGGTCAATTTAAATGCATAATTATCAAATTATATCTTGTTAAATAATATTTGACATAACTTGTGTTGAAATGTAGAGTATTCACTTAATTATATTTATTTACTTTTTTTTTGATTGAAGGGCAATAACTCTAAATGGAAAACATAGTTTACTAGTGGTGGATCCCAGTTTTTTTTTTCTTTTGTTTTGTTTTATATATACACATGTATATCAAACGCTTTAATTGATTTTAGAATTTTTATTTTGTGCTATAGACAAAATTGATATTGAAAAGACATGTTTTAAATGTTAGGGAAAAAAAACATCTATAAAGGTGAAACAGCAACCCACCCCCACCCCCCACAAATGTATTCCAATACTACTGATAATTTTTCTATTATCTATATTATTTCATGTTTGGAGATGTGCATGGTTTTTGCACCAGTTTTCTTTTTGGATTAGGAAAATGGTTTACTTTTTCCTCAAAAAAGGACTTTGGAAGGGTCCATTAAACAGACCCAGGTTGGGAGATTTCAGGCTCTCATGGACTTAATTTCTGTGGAAACGAGGGGGTTATTTATATTCGGTCTTTCCTACCCCGGGATAGGAAAGACCGAATATAAATAACTTCCTTGTTTCCACAGAAATTTTCATGACTACATATAGAAATAAATTAACCATGATGTAATATACATTGTTGTAAACCCCATACCCCCTCTATATTTCACACTGACATTAATCAAGAAAACATTAGAAGATACACATTTTCAGTTTATTAGTGGGAAAAAAATAATTCCAAGTTTTTTAATACAATTTATTAATTGATTCACCAAGCATTAATTAACAAGTTAATTGATTTATAATTAGATTTTAGGGAAAATAACCTAGGCTAATGGGTTTTAACATGAAGATAAGATTTTCATCCAACCCAAATTTTATAATTATATGTATATGACATAAATATTTCAGATATGCCAAGGAGTGGTCCCGAATTCTTTCTCTGTTTCAACTGTCCATGGAGAGTAAAACCAAAACACAGATCCAGGATTTCAAAGATATATAGGACAGTGATCACCACTCTGATAGGGAGGGCACCATCTGATCATGATTTTCTATGCAATAGATGCCAGAGTGTGTGCTTTACTCCCATATTAAACAGAAGAATATCAAGTCGGTTAGGCCACAGGTTCAAGACAGTCCAGCACCATCACCAGCAGCAGCAGCTCTTCCAATTAGTCCTCCTTCTGTATCACTCCCATTCCCATGTACATCAAGAGGACACACTTCATGCTGTATCTGCAAGCGACCAGGTCCAAAGTTAGTTGTAGTCCCAGTAGGAATAAGGCATGAAATCTTCATTTCAAAAGAGGCCATCACTCCTGCCGGGGCTCGTTACTGTACAAATCACCTACAACAAGACATAGAAGAACTTGAACCTATTGCTGACAACACCATGTTCAACAAAACAGGAGTTACACAATTAATCAATCAAGTTTTTGAGAGCTGAAGTTTTGAGAAAAGAGAAAATAAGGTTGGATTTTGACAACAGTGAAAGTCTAACTAACAGTGAGCATCAGAATCTCCTGGGAACCCTAAAGCTGCTTTTGAGGACTTGCTGACATATGTAAATCTGTAGAATATGGAAACTTGTGCTAGATAAAAGCTTTATAACCTTTCTACCAGTGATGTATTTGTTGACAATAAAAAGGGTATTTGATTTTAGCAGAATAATTACTATTATAAACTACTAGTATTATCATTATGATACTTAACTGGCAAATAACAAACAACAAACATGATTTGTAAATGTTATTTCCTGTATAGATCTACATGATACTTCTATTTTGGGAACATTATGAAAATAGGCTAAGTTAGATTATTTCTCATTCTGTGGCATTTACAAGCATGTATACATTACATGTAAATGCAATATAATCCAAACAATTTAAAACTACAGAGCCTTGGAATATATTCTATTTCAAATATGTATCTATATTCAAATCTGTATTTAATGTCTGAAAGATTTTTAGATCACAGCTCATGAATTATGTTCTGTCAGTCAATAATGTATTGCACAAACATTTAAAATTATTGGTTTAAAGACCACAGTATCTTTACATGATTAATACGTATTGGAATATACAATTATTGATAAAGATAAATACAGTAAAATTTATACAGTATCATTTCTCAAATCATATTTTCAGAGTCAATAATATACTGACTCTGATCCCCTATATCGGTGTTGTGTTATTATTCACGCCATGGAATCTACATATACATGTAACAAAAAAGATCATTTGATACTTACTATTAGGTGTCTACAGTACTTTTCCTTTAATCAGGTTTCACAGCAAATGCTCGTTGAACGTGTGATTTCGAGTAAATTCGAATTGAACATGTTTCAACGAGACGCGGTGTCAACTTATTTCGTTACCATTGATATCGATACTCGGTCGTTTACCAAAACCAAAAACCAAAAAAAACTATGGAATATGATATGAAACAGAATTGTTCCAATGATTCACTTCTTTCACCATGTATATAGACTACATACTATATTTATTCTTCTTATTTCAGTATTTTAAAATTCAAGTAAAAATAATTTAAAAGTAAAGTTGAACAATCACGGCTTTGAACATCATTTCCAAAATATTTCTTATTTCTATTTCCCAAATTTGGTCAAAAATGCTTATTATGATCATTGAATAGGCCATTCTAGCTATTTGAGTGCATATAACTTGATAAATTCAAAAATTTATAGGTTCATGTACATTGTGCATGGTCATTGGAGGTTTATTGTTGTGACGTGTATCCCGAAATGTTAATTTTTTAACATTAAATACCACAATATTCAACGTCATAGTAACAAAAAAGTATAGAATATATGAAAAAAAGAAAGACATTTCTAGAAAGCCTATATCCCGAAGATTATTATATAAGGAAATTATCAATATCCCAGGCTAGGGCATTTTTCATGGTTTGTGGGTCATGTTCTTTGCTTTGTTATATAGAGAAAAAAATCAGGACCATAATTTCACTTCGAAAGACCGAGAACTTTGAGAGATCGAAGTTCGAGCCATCGAGAGTCACTTGTATTCCCAACCATTTTTACAACAGTGGTCAATGACTGGCTCTATTGAAATGGCTATAAATTTAAAACTATGTGGAGCTGTTTATACTGTTGGAAAGGTATTGAATAGATCTATTCAAGAGTATCATCATCCACGAAATCGTGCAAAGCATTATCGCGCTGTGGTACAATACATATTACATATCGAACAGCCTTCGTACATGTATATATAGAATAACCCTGCAGTGCTTAAGTGAGCTTTTCTGCTCAAAATTTGTCTGTTGTCTGTCAGCGTTGGCAGCATGATCTTTTCACATTTTCATCTTCTCCAGAACCACTGGGCCAATTTCGATCAAACTTGGCACAAATCATCCTTGGGTGAAGGGGATTCAAAATTGTTGAAATGAAGGGTCATGCCCCCTTCACAAGGGGAGATAATCACAAAATAAGGTGGGGTCATTTAAAAATCTTCTCAAGAACCACAGGGCCAAAAAAGCTGAAATTTACATGAAAGATTCCTGACATAGTGGAGATTCAAGTTTGTAAAAATCATGACCCCGCGGGTATGTTGGGACCACAATAGAGGATCAAAGTTATGCATGCGAATATCTAAAGAAAATCTTCTTCTCATATACCAATGGGCCAGAAGAGTGGAGATTTACCTGAAAGCTTCTTGATCTAAAGTAGATTCAAATTTGCTAAGAGTATGGCCCTCCCGGGGGTAGGGTGGGGCCACATAAGGGGATCAAAGTTTTACATACTGATATATAGGAAAATGTTCTTCTCCAGAAGCACAGGGCCAATTTCAATCAAACTTGAACAAATCATCCATGGGTGAAGGGAATTCAAGTTTGTTGAAATGAAGGACCATGCTCCCTTCAAAGGGGAGATAATCACAAAAATGCAAAATTAGGGTGGGGCCATTTAAAAATCTTCTTCTCAAGAACCACTGGGCCAGAAGAGCTGAAATTTAGATAGCTTCCTGACAAAGTAGAAATCATGATCCCTGGGGTTAGGAAGGGGCCTCAATAGAGGATCAAAGTTTTACAGGCAAATATATAAGGGACCAAACTTTGCACAAAGCATCCTTAGATGAAATTTGTTGATATGAAAGGCTATGTCCGTCTACAAGGGCATATGATAATTGATGAATTTATGGTCAAGTTTAATAATTAAGTTTGATAGTTAATGAATTTTTAGTCATTACCTTTGAAAAGTTTTTTCTGATCCGAACTGCTTGTATATTGATAATTTTGCTCAAGCTTGTTTATTGCTAGGAACTGCTGTCCAGGGGAACGATGAGGCCCATGGGCCTCTTGTTCAAATTAAAAATCTATGTATCAAGGATAACTGCAACACACTCTTTAATCATGTAACAACATACATAAGTAAAGAAGAGAGTCTATTTAATGAATAACTGATTGCACAATATTTTAGGTATATACATGTTGATGTGTTCACATCAGTAAAACTACAGAATGCAAGTTTTAAACTGAAGTGGCATGGCCACCAATTGATGTGATCATTTATTGAAGATGGTCTCTACATTGAGAGAGAGTTTTGGAACTACTCTTTGTTAAGATTTCCTTTCCTGTACATTGTGATACATGTATTTACGTTACATATCTATGTAGAGGAATGTAGATTAATACACACCGACACTTTTGTTATGTTTTTAAATATATTTGTAATCTAATGTAACAAATGAAGTTATACATGTATAACTTGACATGTTTGTTGTATCCAAGGAAATTTTTAAGAAAATATTTATAAATCATTTTTGCGTTCTATTTCACAATTTTTGGCAAATACACACATTGTTTTCCTCACTTACAAAGGACAAGGTACAGTTTTAGCCAAAATCTGCCCTGTCAAGAAAATTCACCAAAATACTAAATCTGGTATTTGAGAATATGCCATTTATGAAAATGACCATTGTTATTTTTTATCTACCACAACAGCTGTAATATATTCAACGGAAAACTCTATATCAAACTGAGTGATATATGGATGTGATGTATATGTATGTGTATGTGTGTGTGTATGTATATATGTATGTATATGTGTGTGTGTGTGTGTATGTGTGTATATATGTATGTATATATATGTATATATATATATATATATGTTTACTTTTCCCCCAGTGATATCGTGTGTGTATCTTATGTATATATTTTATATTATGTTATCTATTTTTCTATTCTCTCGTTTATCTGTCTGTGAATATGTTTTATACAGGACCACAATGTAAACTAGTCATTTGTACTAATTGTGCTATCCTGTCTAAATAAAAGAATTTATTTATTATATTTATTATTATAAACTGACGACGTCACCAACTTTGACGTTAATTTTGATGTAATATACAGGAGTTCTCCCCAAGCGATGTTTTGAGTAGGAAAATAAAAATTGTATCACACATAGAAGTATTAATATTTGATAAATGCGAAATTATTGGTTTTTGTACTGGTACATTGGTACTATGAATTAAATGGAATTGAAACCACATCAGATATGCCAGGCAGGGGCAAAAACTGCAGGTATTCGCGGAAAGCTTTTCTGGTGCGGAAATATAATGGTCCAAACATCAAATTAAAGAAACATTTATATACCGGTAACAGCGATTTCTTATTTCTGTCTTCAACTTCCTTTATTGTGGCGGATTTTAAGAAAACTTATGTTGATATTTGTTAGAGTTTTGCGTGCATTTGGGGGGGAAAATGCCGGCATTAAAGGTAGCTCGAATTCAAATCACTGAATTTTATGCGAAGTTTGCGTTATCACCGATGTAATTCTTCACGAATCGGAACACAATGGAATTCATCGCTTTTTGTTTTTAACTGGTATACGCAATATTCCATGAACCTTGATGATAAAACATCATAAATGTACATTCTCAATATTATATGCGTGGTATTTGGAGCAAAATGTCATTTCATAGGTATATTTAGGGGGAAAAACCGCAGTGTTTCAGAGAAACTAGAAAACTTCAAAGGGTAAATAATTATGAAACGGTTACAGAGATCAGTGGTAGAACATTCGCTCCGTAACCGGGATGTATAGTGAGTTCGAATCCCGCTCATGCCATGGCCACGTCGAACCTGAGATGTAGAGATAGGCCTATATGTGCTCGTCGACAAAAGTGAAAATCACAGCCGGCGCCCCGCCCCCCTAAATTTTTCAAATTTAAGGTAAATCGTGGTATCTTGTATAGAAAAATACACTAAACGATAAATGAAGCAATTATTTCTTCCACTCCCGGAGTTATGAATGACAAAATCTTTTGATTTCTTGAATTACTTTATTGGGAGAACTTATTTTTTTCCAAAAACCCTTAAAATTTGCGTCATTTTACTAATTTCACCTTAGTAAAAATGATAGAGAATAGTACAAATGACTTAAATAGGAGACATATTTCAAGCCCTTTAAAATCTGTAAAATCCAGGAGCTTCCAGGGGCTTCGCCCTGGACCCACTGGGGGCCTCAAGGCAGCCCCCAAATCCCCTGCCTCATAAAGTGGTGCCCTCTGTAACCGCAATTCCTTGATTGCCCCTGCCCCCAATGAAAAAATAAAACCATTCAAATATAAACTGCATTATGCAAGTATATACATACATACATATATCGTGTCCCGTGGGGATCCGGGTTAGAATAGGTCCTTAGTACCCCTTGCTTGTCGTAAGAGGCGACTAAATGTGGCACGATAAAGATCCCTCCCTGTTCAAAGGCCGTAAGCGCAGAACATAGGCCTAAATTTTGCAGCCCTTCACCGGCAGTGGTGACGTCTCCATATGAGTGAAATATTCTCGATCTCGAGAGGGAAGTTAAACAATATTCAATCAATCAATATACATCTATCGTATATTTATCTTGAATGGAGAAAACAATCTTTTGACGGAATGCTCAATACTGCGAGTCTCGATATTATAATTGTGTATTTGTATATATCTATGTTGTCTATTCGCTTTGTGTAAACCCCCTCCCCCGGACTGCATTTTATAGTAGTAGAGAAAGATAGATGAAATGTAATTGTAAGTGATACATTGGATACATGTATTCAACCCACTCCAATGATACCAAAATCCCCAATTTTTTGTTTGTCAATATGTTTTAGAGAAGTCAACCCCCCCCCCCCCCTTTTTTTTGTTGTTGTTGGAAAAACGATATATGTGTAGACCTATAATCTATTTCAATCATTGTAAATTTAAAATACATATCGTAATACGAGTAACACATATAGCAAATTATCTAGTAACACATATAGCAAATTATCTTTCAGGCACCTTAATTGTACCATTTAAAAATGATTTTAATGAGTAACATTTTTAATTTCTTCTAGGACTAATGCAAGTAAAAAGTGCCTTTCAGGAAATGTATCGATATCTGTAATCCCTATATCTTAGCTACACAAACTGGTTTTGTTTTGCATTGTGTTTTCAAAAATGAAAGTGAATTTGTGTTCCCCAAACAACGAAATAGTTTTGTAACCATTGCAGATATAATAGAACACTGAACTGACCCCCCCCCCCCCCCCCCCCATGCCCAAACATCAGTTGAATTTTGCACCACCCTGTACCTCACGGATTCTTATGACATACCCCGGGATACTCTACGCGTTGTATGTATTTATAGATAGTGTGCGTAAAAAATTATATTCGTGAATAACCATCATATACTTTCTGACAAATAAATTGTTGTATTTAAAAATATAGAATTTTACACTCGCACTAAATACCTCACTGATGTACGTACGTACTTTGGTGAATACTATTGTCTGCTGTTACATGAAGTTTTCCGTTTAATCAGATGAATGTGAATGGTAAAAAGTAATGCTTCAAGTATTATATTGTTTATTAAAAGAATCATCCATTGTTATATAAACTATCTAAATGTAGTTTACCGGGTATGTAAATGAATTCTCACGAATCGTTGGCTGATGCTATTTATACACCATTCTGTATTCACTATAGCCATAACAACAAAAATGGCATCCGGTCTGTAAGGTAGGCTTAAATTTATCCGGATTTTTATTATTATGATGATTTTAATAAATGTCAAACTGTTTAAATAAATAACCATATGAGCATATATTATTTAAAAATATATTCACTACCCAACTGATTCTCGTTTCCTCTACAACTGCCACGATCAACGCAAATTGCGTCATGATGGCGAATTTGTTAGCATCTTTCAACTGATATTTTAACCTCTCTTCTATCGTCGCCCGGGATGAAACTAGGAAGAATTGTAAGTTATTTAGTAAATTTTTAAATCACATAAAAATTGTTACGGGCGACGAGGGAAGAGGTGTTCAATTTCAATGGTTTATCTATACAAAAACCATGAAAACACCACAAATAGGCGCAAAGCCCTCACTTTATTTGATTATGTATTACGCATGCGCATAGATAAGTTGATTTCCATATGCTTTTGAGAGTTACTATGAGTTACTCTTTTAGAAATTTGACAGGAAAATATCTGCAACGCATAATAATTTTCCTCCATAAAAGCCGGGCAGAATTTGGCCAAAACATGATATCTTCTGCAAAATGTCTATAAACATGATAAAGTTAAATGTATGATATATTTTTCATAGCATTTTTCAGTAGTCTTTAGAGGAAATAAAGTCTCTTAAAGACTGAGTTTTACGCAACTGTTTCTTCTGCTCAAGGATACTACACCGATCTTTACCAGAGTTTCTCAAACCCTGCTTGACAAAACCTGTTGAATTCATCTCGATGAATATTTTTTGCAATTGGTTAGCGTTCGTCGTGCGTTAACAATTGCACATTTTAACTTCTTGATAACTATCATTCCAATTCTTTTCAAATTTGGGATGAAGCATCTTTGGGACAAGAGAGACACCAATTGTAAATTTCAGAACTCCTACACCCCTGAGGCCTTGGGGATGGGGCAAAAACTGTCAAATATTTATTAATTTTCAAAAATCTTTTTCTCTACAACCACACAGCTGTAAGAAAAACTAAATGTATAGTGATGTAGAGCAAGAAGGCCTCTACCTAAATTATAAATTTCATGATCCCTGGGGTAGAGGTTCTGACTCCAAGACGGGGCCAAACTTGGTATATATAGTGTGTAAAACTAATAAATTGAAACTAAATGGATGGTTAGAATGAGCTGGTAGTCCTTTACAAAAATTACAAATTTCATGATCCCAGGGGTATGGGGTTTTGGTATCAGGGTGGGGCCAAAATGGTCAGTGATTAAATGTGTGAACAATAGAAATTTTAAACTTCTTCTTGATAACTACCATTCCAATTCTTTTCAAATTTGGTATGAAGCATCTTTAGGACAAGGGGAACTTAAATTGTAAATTTCAGGACTTTTGCACCCCTAGGGCCTTAGAGGCGGGGCAAAAATTGACCAATTTTCAAAAAATTTCTTCTCTACAGCTGCATATCTTTAAGAAAAACTAAATGCGTAGTGATGTAGAGCAGGAAGGCCTCTACCAAAATTGTAAATTTCATGATCCCCGAGGTAGAGGTTCTGACTCCAGGGTGGGGCCAAACTTGGTATGTGTAGTGTATATGTGCTAAACATATAAATGATATCTGCTTTAATGCTATTGAGATACTAAATTGAAACTAAATCGATGTTTAGGAGTAGGTAGTCCTTTACCAAAATTGTAAATTTCATGAAGGGGGGGGGGGTCACCTTTGAGTCTCTTATTAATCAGGTTATTTCAATGCGATGCTGTTCTCAATGCCTAATCAGCATTATTTCATTGCGATGCTGTTCTCAATGCCTAATCAGCATTATTTCAATGCGATGCTGTTCTCAATGCCTAATCAGCATTATTTCAATGCGATGCTGTTCTCAATGCCTAATCAGCATTATTTCAATGCGATGCCAACTAAACAGAGTATTTTGAAAAAAGAGAGTCATAAACTACAACTTTATTTTTCATTCATTTTATTTATCATACATCAATGTGAATCCCTATAAACTAGGGTTGCATTGTATTTTCTGTTCTTTTCATATTATACATCTGGTTCACATTGTATCTTCTGTTCTTTTCATATTATATACATCTGGTTCACATTGTTTCTTCTGTTCTTTTCATATTATATACATCTGGTTCACATTGTTTCTTCTGTTCTTTTCATATTATATACATCTGGTTCACATTGGCAGCTGGTTTCAGTAATACAAACAAATGATTAAATAAAGTCTAATAAAAAGCTCAGTTTCTAGCCTGACTTCATATCGTCATAGCACTGTATCGTTAGACAATACTGGTAAAAATCGATATATTGAATGACCCATAGAAGACGATGTTTAAAGTCATTGAAGTGCTTGCTTATAAATTTCTTATCATTTTGTTTTGGTATAAGATATCACATCTCAGTTGCAATATGATTAAAATGTATGTGATGTGATGCAAAGAATCCAAGTGACCATTTTTTGAATTGTGTATGTTTGAATCAAGTCATGTTTACAGATGTATTACTCCTCAATGATGTTTACCATAAAAAGATGTATTTTTTTCTTCAGGGTATGGTAGATTACCGGGTTTTACAGATTCACTCAACATTCCATGAACACATGGAAGTGACAGGAGTAACATTCCAGCCTTCAGATAGTAGATTTTACTATGAGCCCCCAAACACAGAGAGAATACTCCTGGTTCCTGACAAACCAAATAATGTAAGACCTTGAATTTCTCATTTACATCTGCCCATTTCCCACTTTATGATCTTTCTGTATTGTAGTGGCAGTTAATTTGGTTCATGACAAAGAAAATGAGCATAGATACTGAGCAGGAATTTTTCAGTTTATGTATTATTGTGACTTGCAGATTTAGATATCCTTATAAATAGGTCCTTGGTGACCTCATTACTCATGCCCATGATATTGGTATTTTACAGGCTGGTTACATGTACGTGTTATTGATAGTATTAAGCAGTGATACAGATTTTACTGCATTTACGTATGATTAGATATCAATTTTAGCTCACCTGAGTTAAAGGCTCAAGTGAGCTTTTCTGATCTAAATTTGTTTGTCATTGTCTTAAGGTAGCTCATTACACTAAAGCTTATACTCTTTATGACACTATGTCACAAGATGGCGATTTAAATGTTTTGTCAAAGTATTGTATCGATCGATTTGTTTGTCTATTATTGTAGCTAAGTGGTTAAAGCATTGAGCTGGTGAACCGTAGATCTCGAGTTCAAATCCACCAGTCTTTTGTTCATATGTGTTGAAATATTTTTTTGAAAAATCATGATTTTTATCCAAATTTGCATATTTTCTGCCTTTTTAGGTCAGAATTATTTATTGCAATTGGTTGTCGTCCGTCTTGCGTTAACAATTGAACATTTTTAACTTCTTCTTAATAACTATCATTCCAATTCTTTTCAAATTTGGTATTAAGCATCATTGGGACAAGGGGGACATAAATTGTAAATTTCAGGATTCCAGCACCCCTGAGGCCCTAAGGGCTGGGCAAAAACTGCCCAAAATTGATCAATTTTCAAAAATCTTCTCTAGAACTGCACACGTGGTCAGACTTCTTCAAATAATGATCCCAGGAATCTAGGATGGAGCCTCAAATGTTCTAAATAGATAAGAAATCATTTTAGATTTGTCTTCTCAAGAACCACAGTGATAAAATCTATCAGACTAATATTAAAACATCCTCTTGTACAAAATCGAGTTTAGTTATACTACGACCACCAGAGTCAGGATGAGGCACGATTATAATGTAATATATAGAGGTATAAAAATCTTCTCAAGAGCAGCAATGGTATAATGTATCATACAAATATATGCAAGCATCCTTATGTAGTGTAGATGCAGGGTTGCTTAAACCCCCAGGATGGGGTCGCAAATGGTGTTCAAAATTACAAATAGAAATATGTAGGAAAAAGTGTTTCTCCTCTTGTAGTGTAGCTTCAAATTGGTTCACACTGTGACCCTAGGGGTCTGAATAGGGACACATAGTGGGTTTAAAATTTCACATCGGAAAATGTTGGAATATCTAGGGAATTTTTTTTATAAAAATCTTCTCAGAAACAAGAGTACATTTTATCAATTCAATTTTCAAACATCTTCATGCAATATAAAATCCAGTTTGTTCAAATCAGATCCCCTAAGCAGGTTGATATTTTACATAGGAATATTTTTTTTTAAATCAAGCCCAAAGATACAGTTACTTAATTGAAATTGAAGTGACCTCAGATTGATCATTTCATTTCAATGGAGCCAGAGCAGGCCCCTCAATCGGAGTTTAAGGATCTTAATGCCCCAGACTTACGAGTCTATCTCTGTTTGAGTAAGGTGACTTAGGTGAGCATTGTGGTCCATGAGCCTCTTGTTAGTACTTACATTCAAGTGTGAAATCAATTTTCTTTTAGGTTGGAAAAATATATTTTGATGCAAAGAGGGAGTGTAAAGATGATTGTTATGTAGGTTTAGCAACAAACACACCTGGTAAGTTTGATATACAAGGGGTGATCAAAAAGTTTGCAAACTGTCTCTATATCTAGATAACCACAGTTGAGATCAGAATGAATTTTGGTACACATATAATCAAAAGCATACACGTAGCATGAGTTACATTGGCATCACATTTGTGACATCACAATGTAAAAATGTCAATTTGTAGATGACTGTAACAAAAATGGATGATTCAGTCGTACATGAGCAGTGAGCGATTATAAAGTTTTACGTAAAACTTGGAAAATCCTTTATGGAAATATACAATGATCTACAAAAAGTGTATGACAATAATGGACTTACCTAAAGTTCAATAAGTAAGTGGATGAAGCGTTTTAGTGGGAGAAGGGAGACGTTTAAAGATGATATTTGTTCTGGATGCCCAGTGAACATTAGACTAAGTACAGAAAGGAATGTGTCTCAGTTTGAACAGTTTGTAATGAAAGATCAAAAAGTCACTATTAGAGAAATAGCTGATGATCTTACATGTCTTATGGAATTGTTCAGGAGATTTTGACCAGTAACCTTTGAATGATTCGAGTTTGTGCAAGATAGGTTTCTCATCTCCCTCTGCCGGAGCAAATGAGTCTGCAGGTAAATCTTTGCCAGACTTACATCAATTTGTTCATGAATAGAATTATGTCTCCCCTTCAAGGGGAAGACATTGTTTTTGTCAGTTTTCTTCTTATTATTATTCAAACTAAATTTGTCCGGGCTGTAATTTGAGAACCCTTTGACATTAAGACTTCAAACTTGGAACATGAAGAGGTAGTATTGAGAAGTTTTTTTTTACCTTAAATCCATATATAAAGTCAAGGTAAATCTTTTATATCTGATTCTGGTCCAGGCCATAACTTGAGAACCCTCTTGAAACATTGAAAGAGGACATTAAGACAAAGTGCACTTTTTTTACCTTAACCCATTTCTTCATTCAGAGTCAAGTTAAGAAAAAAAAACGGCCTAGCCATAACTCTAGAACCTTTTACATGAAGACTTGAAAGTTGGAACACCCATCAATGAGATTAAGCTGAGATGCACTGCATTACAATTTTTGACCTGACACATTTCTTCAAGGTCTAATTATAGAAATACCAAAAGGCAATCAGGTGATTAAAAATGTGTTCATTTCTCAATTGAATAACTTGCTAACCCTTAAACATCAAGACTTCATACTTAAAGGACACAATGCATGTTTCTAAACTTTTTCATTTTTTCAGCAAAATTAATTCTTTTCATGTCTAAAACTACTTTGCATGTGTTTTCAATGAAATATTTTGCGAAGTTTTCGAGTTTGAAAGCGATGAAATTCAAATGCTGCATTATGCATATTTACTTTCGCTATTTTACGTGCCATTATGTGTGACGTCATATGCGCCCTTTGGTTTGAAAACATCTATAAGCCATTTCATAAACAGATTAGATTTAATCGACAAAAAAAACCAATTATCACGTTAACAGCTTGTAAATAAGATTGCATTTAGGGGTTTTGTGAAAGGTAAGGGTGTTCTAGTTGTCAGTAGAAAGGATTTAGACCGAGTTATTTTTTTCTTCAATTTTTCGAAGGAAGGTATGAAAAAAAGACGGATAAAAATTTTTGTTGAAGTGAGAACTTTCATATATAAATTACCTTTAAAAAAACACCTAGTCAGCTTTTCAAACACCACTTGAACAGAGACCCAGATAAACTGCGAGAAAATGGATATATTGAAGCTTAGCACTGCTAGGCCTATTACAGCATATCCATAATTCTGTTCTGGTCTCCAAATTCAATAGGGACAATAAATACACACTTGGATCAACTGACCTTCACCATGTAACAACATAACTTTGCTCCCGGTTTCTACCAACCGGTAGATTTATAAAAATGTTAAAAGATACAAAATAATTGAACTTTTAATTATAAATAATAGAATATTGTATTTCCTAACTTTAAATTGAATTATAAAATTATTTCTCATTGAACTCGTAACATTTTGAGTGCGTCAATACAACGCTATGCTCCCACTTCCTAGTGACATGCAGATCACAATTCAAAAATAATAAGAATGCTTTATTAGAATAAAATATTGAAATAAAATATTTTGATTTCCACTTTAAATTTGATTATTTTTATTGATTTGTGTGTGTGTGTGTGTGTTTTTCTTTGCTTTCCGAAATGCACCCGTGACAGTAGCTAGGCCTAGTTGTCAACAATGTAACTTATCATAATTTGTCTAATCCAAAAATAAATAATAATTGCACTGTTTATTTTAGAAAAACGGTGCCAATTACAGATGTATAAAGGAATAACATCCCCAAACAGTTTGTAGACAGCGACCCATATAAACATTATTTACTCGCAATATTGCCGATTTCATACTCCATTTCCTCGCTATTTTTGGGAGTATTTACATCGCTATTTGTATGCACTGGTGGCGAAAACATAGAAAACTCAGGAAATTTGTCAACATCGGTTTAAATGTTGTCCATGGTGAATAAATTGGGCCCTTAAAAGGTGAGTTTTTAATAATATCTCGCACTACTTTCACAATCAGTTGATCGAAGAAGGGGCGCATGTGACGTCACTGTACCATGTGACTACCTAACTAATTAACGTCAAGACTTTTTGAAATCGGGGCTTAGATTTAAGTCTGTATTGTGGTTAATTATCGCAATATTTCGGCGAACGAACTATTAGAATTAATTACTACATGCATAAGGAAGACAAAATGCATGTAATTTTGTATAGTTTGAAACATGAGATGTCCTTTAAGGAGTACAATTACTTCAATTAGTAGTACAATATTGATGTAAGATAGATTACATTGACAATTAAGACATACAATGGCCCTTGATATTGCCCACATAATGCACTTGCACTTTTAATTTTGTTTTTAAAAAAAATACCAACTAATTATAATATTTAACAATTCATGGGTTCATTAATTTGTATGAACCAGAAAGTAAACAACAAAGTTCAATTTGGAAGCATCCATCCTCTCTAACGAAGTCTGCAAGGAAGGTTATGATCATTGTTTTCTGCAACATCTTAATCACATGGTTCCATTTCCCCTAAAACTTCAGTTACTGGAGACTAACTGTGCACATGTTATGAAATCAGATTTGATAAGAGTAGTAAAGAGAAAGTGCCCAGATTTGATCCAAACTGGATTCATTCTGCACCAGGACAACGCACCTAGCCATAAAGAGTTGGGTTGTGATGGACTACATGGAAATGCTGGGTGTAGAAATCCTAACACCCCCCCCCCCCCCCACCACCACCACCACCACCACCCTCCCTTACAGCCCAGATTTGGCAATTTGAAAGATAACCTGCGGGAAATGTGAGACCCAGGAAGATCTTGGTACTGCTGTGAACAGTGCGCTATGGAGTATGTCACGTGTTTTGAGCACAGGCAGATCAATGGCAGAAATGCATCAAAGCTGGTGGGGCCTACTTTGAAAAAGAATAAACTCAGAAACCCACTTTGATTTGTATTATGTAAGCTATTCAACTAGTTCGCAAACTTTTGATCACCCCTCATAAACCAAGAGATATATATATTTAAAGCATTGAGATTTCAATGAACTCTGAAGAAATATATATCGCAGAGCAATATATATGGATACCCCCTTCGCCTCTACCCAGATGAACCAAATCTCCTTGCAGCATGTGACTAGCACGCTAAACCGCTCGGCCATCAAGGCAAGTCTTCAACCCTGGGTAGGTGCAGATGGGGTATCCATGCATAGTAAATTTCTTGGTTAATGTAATTTGCAGTGTAAATACATTTGTAGATATAGTGTAGTTTTAGTGCTAGTGTTTTTGTATATCTTTAGCCATCTTGGGCCAAAAAAATTGATCAATTGTTTCTCAGGCCCCGCCGCATCCGTTGAAAAAGGTACCGCATGGACTTTTTTTTTAACGTATTTACTGAGGCTGTAATCCTAAAGGTTTATATAATCAATATTGTATTGAATATGGAATCATGATTGTTCAGGTTTTCTGTCTTGTCGATATCATAATTTATGGATATTGAATCATTATTGAGTTGACTATATCATCTGAATCGTACATGTCACTTTTAGTCTTAGTCAGTCCTTGTTTTTTATTATCTAAAAAACAACACGTCTTGTCATTTCATCGTTACTTGTTTATCTAAAAACCGTTTACTTTACAACAACGTCATAGCACGTCACAGTCACTATGACGTCACACACACCCACACAGCAATACATTTCACTACATTCTCCGGCCACAGAAAGTGCATAGTTAATTAAAACACAATACATATAATAAGTATCTTGTCAATGTTCTACAAGTAATTCACGACAGTCCTTTCTGTCGATATCATCAATGACACCGATATTGTATCGATATCGAATGATGACCGTTGAGATCCTCTATCTTGTCGATATCAACATCATATTGATATAAAATCATGATCTTGTTAACTATAACAGTCATGTGTGTAATTTTCGTTTGAGATATTCTTTCCTGTCAATATTGTATTGATATCAAATTGTGAATGTTGAGATCATCCATCTTGTTGATATCGATGATATCGTATCGATATTAAATCACGATCTTGTTAACTATTGATCGGGATTTAATATCGATTCGATATCATCATGTTTGCCACTTTTAGTTTGAGATATCCCCTCCTATGTTGTAAATAGAATATAGAATTTGATACTGTAAGAAAGGTGATTAAAATGTTCATGGATGGTGCCATTTAATTGATCATTTCTAGTATGCCATTCCCCATGTTCTATCAGTGAGGGTGAGGTGGTCCCCATAAATATACTGTCGAACTTAAACCTAACATTATATCATTATCGTATATGACCCTTGAAAACAGTCTTGTATATGGTAAATTATAACTTTGTCAATTGACGATATGGAAACAATATCTATCGTCGATATCGACATCGTACTTGGTCATGGGAAAGCAGTGTTGTATACTG
Source organism: Ostrea edulis (assembly GCF_947568905.1). NCBI lineage: Eukaryota > Metazoa > Mollusca > Bivalvia > Ostreida > Ostreidae > Ostrea > Ostrea edulis. The sequence goes on along the minus strand of NC_079165.1, from coordinate 53,317,752 downwards.
TAAAAGTGATTAATTACACTGGGGGTCAAGTACGCGATTTTCCACATCCAACATTACGCATGGGGAAAAAATACACGGAAACTTAAAATACTATATGTTATATCAACTATCTATAACTATACGCATGGGGGAAATTTACGCGCTTATTATGTGACCCCATAATTAGTGTAGATTTCGCATAAATAACCACTTTTTCAGTATGGTAATTTAATTTAGATATATATAATGTAAAATATAACTTTTTCAGACGACGATATCACACGATATCATCATGTTATTGTAGATATCGACATCGTATTTGGTCTTTGAAGACAGTCATACATATGATAGAGAATAAGTTTTTAAGATGACGATATCGACACGCTATGATGATATCGTCATGCTGTTGTCAATATCGACATGGTATTTAGTCTTTGAACACATGATAGATAATAACTTTGTAAGATGAGGATATCGTCGTGTTATATTTTATTTTGTCTTCGACATGTATGCATTCTTACGCACATCATTCACATTCATGAGTAAAATGCTATCATGGAAATATATATATATACACACACACACACACACACACGTTTAATCTAATGTACTTGGTTGTAGCTGGTCATCAGTGGTTGCTAGGCCTGGCGTTATTCCGAGATGTGGTTGACTCAGACCAATATTTATTCACCAAACTGCAACAGAAGTGGCGAACTATTCAAAAGTCTAATCTAAATACGTGAGTGCTTACCTTTCACCATGCTATCTGTTCAAGGATGCATGCTACAAACATTTTGATACATGGATTGGGATATATTTCCTACTATGATCTAGTTGCAAACAAAAAGAGTCGTATTTGTTCAAAATTGCAATAAGTAAAAAGCTCCTTTTTTATCAATTATACTATATATTACTATATATTTTCCTCTCCTGATATTGTAGTCTCAGTTTGTTATGTTTGCAAATTGAAGAGATATATGTGGTGATGATTACTTATATAAGACAAACATGCATATTATAAGTTCAATAACCCTTTAATTATATAGCTAAAGTATTTAGTTGTTAAATTATATCCCTTTTCACTCAAAATACTCCAGAATAGATGAGAATTCATCAATATTGGCATCTAAGGTGAAGGTGTGCAATATCAACATGCATTTCTTAACTGTTCAATATTTAACCCGTCATTAATGCATGAAGCAAACTGATTTTGTGAGTGGGGACATCATAATTTATGTACAGTAAAACATTTTGCTTAAGTAAATATCAAATACCGGGTCTGTCAGATTCGGAGGACCGTCATTTGCCATTTTGGCTTGTTGTTTACGTCTTTACGGTAACGTCAATATTGAACGCTCATACTCGGAATGTTTCGGGCGCATACAATTTACACAATGCAAAGTTGGCGTTCAATAAATTCTCAGGATATTGAACGCTAGCTAACATTCTCTAGATTTTACGCAGATTTTATAATAGACTATTTATTAGCTATATGATAAATTTATATATGTCATCAGAAAAAAGTTTGATGAATACTTTAACAAAATGCTATAGGCGTATTTAATTGCAAGGAGTCATAATTTCGCAGATTATCATTGTTGGTTTCATCCGTGTGTAAGAAATTCCGCTGTGTTGTGTTGCATATCGCTTACATGAAAATAGCTTACATACTTTAATTCTGCTGATATGAAATTATGCAATTTTATGTGACCTTTGACTGATAATGATAATGTATGTTTACAGTACTTTGACCTCATGCTTGATGGAATAAGAATTAACATTTCTTTTATGTACAGGACAATCTTGGTGGTAAAATTTTCGTAATTTTGATTATTGATTTGTACAAATGATTAAATTAAGGCATATGATGTACCATAAATTTCCCTTTGTTCTGTTTCAGTGCTAATGTTACTATAGAAATGGATACTAATGAAGTTCGGGGATTTCTTTATTCTGCTCAAGCACATCTTCAGTGGCCTTCACTGGTCAGAAAGTGCCACATAAGATTCCCACTCACTCAAATAGGAAATATATCAGTAAGTTTTTGTAAATCAGGTTGAACAAATTTTTAGTTCATGCATCTTCTGCACTGCTGAAATATAAATCAATCCTCTGATTGAAAAAAATATATTCTGAAATGAATATTCTCCATTTCTTATCTGAAAAGATATCTGTGACAGGGTTTAGGTAGATTTTTTTCATAGAAAACTTACTTTGTGATTTTTCTTCCAGATATCAGATTTTATTGTTGAAAATCCAGGAGATATCCCAATATTAATTCAGATTTTACCACTTCCACTGTACCCCAATCCACAGATTATTTCAGATGTTATATATAGAAAGTAAGTTGGGGATGGTCTCAGTTTATTAGAATTATTGTACAGTAAAATATTCCGTAAGATTTCTGAGTGATTATTTCTGGTCTTTAAAATCAGCATTTAACAATATGATAAGACTACGGACAACACACTTAAATGTTTCTGATATGTAAGAATAATTGAAGTATGCAAGAAATTACACAGGTTTAACAAGCAATTAACAATTGGATACGTGTTTCACATTATAGTTTTAGATTTTCTACGGATCCTGGAGATACTGTTGAAATGGACGACCTGGACATTTTTACTCTACCTGATTTAGAACAATACAATGTAAGATATTTTGGTGATTTTTTTCTCTCATCCCAAATCATCTAATTCCTTTCTAATAAATGAATGATATTTATCAACTTTGAAATGATTGCATGTTCGTCAAAAGTTACACTAATTCCGTGGTCATGTGATAAGCGCATAAATTTCCCCCACGCATATACAATGAAACTTCTCTAAACTGGCCAGCTCTCGGACCGAAAAAAAAACGTGGCCAGTTTAGAGGGATGGTCGGGTTACCAAGAACTGGTATTTAGAGACATTTATCTCAACTTTCATTAAATATTTCTTCTTCATATCACAAACCATAAAATATAGTATTAAAGGACTATTATTTCACTCTTGGAAATAAAACGGCATAAATGACTAACATGCTTTATTTCTAACCCAAGCCGTATGATTGCTGCAATTAATACACAAATTAGGTATTCTGTTTACTTTGATCTGGTGATCTAGTTAATTATCGTCGGAGATCAAATCAATCCGCTTGTACCAGAAATATTCTCAGGGCTGTTCCATTAAAACATATGAGGTACCCGGGGACGGCAATTAAAAAAAAATCTATGGGTGGTTGTCATTGGTAGAAAATTGCATATATGGTGGGTACCTACTGCCAGAAAAACTGCATCTGTGGGTGGTTGTTTTGATAAAATCTCTATTTTTTACTGAAACTGAGAGGAATGCAACAAGGGAAGGGAAGGGTTGAAAGTAGAATGTGAAACAAACGCCGTTTTCTGTCTTCATTTTATCTCGATGAGGTTCCGCGATCCGGTTATCGTTTCCAGTTTGACTCCAAAATTATAGCGACCGGAAGTTAGGATTATCTCCCTTGTCCAAAATGGAAAACAAAACGTGCTCGTGGTCCATTGAAATGGTTTTTGATTTTTTCTAGCTGCAATAATGTAGCCCTATCCATTTTTTTTATTCTGACGTTTTCGGGATGAGGCTACAATTCCATAGGATCTCCGTAATGGTGCAAAATAATTTTATGAATAACCGATAATAAACTCTGCACTGTGTATTAGTCCCAAATGTTGTTTACACCAAAAGGAGTACCAACTTTGTGCTCGGGCATGTCTAATAAAGGTGTTTTTCATTAAATATATTGTACAGCATGCAAAATTCTTCGTCTGCTCCGCCATGCTTTTATCGCGAAATCTCGTAGGTGGATCTAATGAAAAAGCTAAACTTTGACAATCGGCGCGAAAATGTAGTTACTTGAGCCACTTCGACAAAGAAAGGAAAATCATATTGTTGCAGAAAGAATTTACACTCTGCTGTTCGGTTTTTAACTTGATATTAAATTCAATACCGACGAAATAGCTTTCGCCTCCATACTTGTCCATACGTCCATTAATGTAAATACTACTTTATATGACATATGCAAATGACTTGACAATCGGAAGTTGAAACTTCAGTACATCAAACTTGGCGCACAAATATGAATCGAGAAATTGGAATTTATCGAAATTGTTGAAAACTGTAGAATAGAGCCTCACAATCTTAAGTTGCAGGTTGTAAATTTATATATTGACTAAGAAACACATTTTCTTGTTTTTTAATACTCAAAATACTAGTCAATTTTAAAACTTTTAAGGTAGGTCCCAAGTCCTGGACCTACTTGTGATTTCTCAAAAATTTGAGTTTAAATACTTAGATTGTTCATTTGAGGGTATGATAAAAAGCAAAAAATGGGGGGTTGTCAGTATAATGAGTAAATTATGGTATTTTTATTACGTGTACCCCCATTTATCAAACGGCAATATCAGAATTCATTGAAGAAGTCCTAGAATATGTCCATAAAATTTTGTTTGAGGTATGATACTGCAATTTTTTTTTCCTCAATTATGAAATACATATGTCTAACTAAATAATTAAAAGTGACATTTTAACACAGTTTCATGGTTTTTAATAATGGTGGTACAAAACTGAACTCAATACAGGCCCTTGGCAGTCAAAAATACAGCACTGCAACACCACTAATATGAATATTTTAAAAATTTGACTTTTGATTTTTCATTCAAACTCGCATATTATTTTCATATATGAATGCTTGTTAAAATCCATTTTAAAAATCTGCCCTTTCTCAGCATAATATTTTCACAGCGTCTCAATTTATATTTACATTTTTTGTCCAAAATAGCCATTTTGAAGATGATTTTCACATATTAGAATATAACAAGTGCAGAATTGTTTTATTTAATTCCACAAGTGCATTATTGCATATCATGAATTTTTTTTAATTTACAGATAATTTTAACATGTATATCAATTAAACAAATATGTACCTCTGGTTTTATGTGTGAATTAGATGACAAAAAATGGAAAGAAGATTGGAGCCATAGTCTACTCAAATATAAGTGATTGAGTGTTATTTTATTCATTTTACTAAATTAAAAAACATCCAGGTAAATGTATAAATACGTTTGATAATAATAGTATGTGAACCAATACCGAAGTTCGATCCGGACATGACGTCACGCTACTAGACCCCTACTTTAATAGTTGTTTTTGAACATTTACAATACTAGACTTTTTATGAACAGGTAGACTTATAAAATTAATTTAGTTCATCATGTTTAAGAAAGACAGTCTTGATAAAATAAATTGATGGTTCTATGATCAAGCTTCATTGATGGCCAGTTATTTGAATGGTGATGACACCCAAGATACTCTTCTCTTTACTATCATGCTTGGGAACATCTGAAAATAGACCTCTATTCAGGGGTTATAAATAGTCATTCATACATATTGAATTTAAAGAAAAAGTGTATTTCACATTTATTTCACTTCTATGGGTGGTGCCGCACTATCTAAAATTGCTTCTGTGAGTGGTCCCTCATTACATTTTTATGCTTCTATGGGTGGTTACCCAAATTTTAAAGTGCCTTCCCCGGGTACCTCATATGTTTTAATGGAACAGCCCTCACTGAAATTTAAATGAAAAATCTATTACAGAATACATTATTGGCATTCCTCTTATCTATTAAAACTGTTTATGTCCATTGCAACCACCTATGTCTTTGATGAATTCGTTTTGATGTGTAGTAAATATAACATTGTAATTTGAACATTTCTTAGGAATTTTAAGTCTATGGAAAACAAGAAAATTAATTTGTCTTTTAATAATTATCATTAACAGTCATGGGTTTGTTCTTCATTCACTTCCACTTATATCCATACGATAGTATGGTGCAACAATATGGCGTTTGATACACTTTGTACATAATTTGGAAGGGTCACTTGGACTTGCCAGGTGTCACTAATACCCTTGACATCTGCACAGGTAAACCATAGAAATTATAGAGGCCACTTGTATTTTCACACCTCCAGTGGATAATTCCTCACCTTGCCAGTCAGTCATTATTCACACATGGCTGATCTTTATCACTCCTCTGACTAAACTTTTCTGGTTTTAAGAAAGTGGCAAGTATTATGAGGGAAAATTATACGTTTGTTAACAAATGTTCAATCTAGAAAAAGTGGCTGATGTCTGGTTTTCAGGGGTGGCCAGTTTTGTGAGAATTTCTTTGTAAGGAAATGTTAAGATTTCTGCCAGGACTTTAAAAATCAGGCAATATTCAGGGAGGACCAGTTTTCTTAGGGGCCAGTTTGGAGATATTTCACTGTAGTTATAAATATTTGATATAACATATATTATATTTAGTTACCATGTATTCCCCCCCCCCACACCCCCACACATAATGTTGGACATGGAAAAACAAGTACTTAACCCCCAGCATAAATAACCTCTTTTAAAGTATTGATGAAGCTTTCCTATGCTTCTGTATTAAGGTGAAGGCACTTTGTTCTTGAATTTCAGCCCAGTAGACAAAATCCGGTTCCGGGTTTTAGGAAGCATGTTGAAACTTCATTAGGTGTCAAACCACACAAACAGAGCATAGCAACAATCCTGCAGCCTGGTGTTAAGGTCAAGGTCAGAGTGGGGTTTCAACCAAAGGATGATACTGCAAGAACATCCATAATACTCATAAGGTAAGCTGTTTCAGAATGAAAAAAAGCAGTATTGTTTTACTGGAGGTCAAATAGAGTTATGAATTTCTTGTAAATAAGCTTTGATATTAAAGTACTGATGATTGTAATTTTTCTGTTCAATCCTGGCAAATCTATCTAGCATACATATGATATAGTCTTCTATTCAAACCAGGGCATTGATGTCTAAAATGCAGGAGATTAGGGGTCATTTTCTGGAAATTTTCTATTGTCATTTTTTCACCACATGAAGCAATGAAAACAGCCATTCTCAACCCCAATTTTTCGTCCCCAACTGGCAAAATCTGTCATTCAAGCAAATCAGTTTTCTTCTCTTTTTAGATCACCTAAGCTGAAAGCTCAAGTGAGCTATTCTGATCATCTTTTGTCTGTCCGTCCGTCTGTCTATAAACTTTTCACATTTTCGTCTTCTTCTTCAGAACCACTGGGCAAAATTCAACCAAACTTGGTATAAATCATCCATGGGTGAAGGGGATTCAAGTTTGTCCAAATGAAGGGCCATGCCCCCTTCAAAGCGGAGATAATCACGAAAATGCAAAAATAGGGTGGGGTCATTTGAAAATTTTCTTAAGAACCACTGGGCCAGAAGAGCTGGGTACAATTATAGGATTATAATATATGTATATTAACACTTGAACATTTTTAAACTTCTTTTAAATAACTGCCCTTCCAATTGTAGCCGAGTTGCAACGAAGTTGAACTCGGCTATTGGTTTGGTGATGCGGGCGGGCGGGCGTCAACAATTGGTTTCCGGATGATAACTCGAAAAGTTTACAATCTAATCAAATGAAACTTTGATATATTGTTGGCTACCAGATAAGGAAGACCCCTATTAATTTTGGAGGAAAATGGTTCAAGGTCACAGTGACCGAAAATAGAATGAAAATTTCAGAAAAATTTGGTTTTCGGATGATAACTCAGAAAGTTTAAATCTGAATCAAATGATACTTAAAGATATTGTTATGTACCAGGTAAGGAAGACCCCTATTGATTTTGGAGAAAATAGGTCAAAGGTCAAGGTCACAGTGACCAAAAATAGATTTAAAATTCAAAAAAAAATTGGTTTCAGGAGGATAACTCGAAAAAAAATTAATTTGAATCAAATGAAACTTGGATATATTGTTGGATACCAGCAAAGCAAGGCCCCTATTGATTTTGGAGAAAAAAGGTCAAGGTCACAGTGACTGAAAATAGATTGAAAACTTCAGACAAATATGGTTTCTGGACAGTAACTCGAAAAGTTTAAAACTGAAATTAGTTCTTCACAATTATAAAGATGCCACATCATTCCTGACTTTACAATGTATCCCATGCAACTCGGCTCATGCACCCCTGGGTGCATATATTGATTGTTTTCAAATTTGGTATGCAGCATCTTTGGGACTAGAGGGACATGAATTATAAATTTCAGGCCTCCTGCACCCCTGGAACTTAGGGTAGAGCAAAAACTGTCCAAAATTTACCAACTTTCAAGAATCTTCTTTTGTACAACTGCACATCTGTATAACAAAAAAAAAACTTAATGTAGTGCAGGAAAACCCCTACTAAAATTGTAAATTTCATGATCCCCAGGTTGTAGGTTCTAACAGGAGGACAGGGCCAAACTTTGCCTATAGTGTTGTAAAACACTATAGTTATTGTAAAACATTTGAAAATTATATTCTTTAATGCTATTGATACTAATTTGATAAAAAGTGGAGGATTTGCACAACAGTATTTATACCCTCGCAAACAAAGTTGGGGGGGGGGGGGGTATATTGGAATCACCATGTCCATCCATCTGTCTGTCTATCTGTAGACATTATTTTGTCCTGCATGACCTAAGAAATTAGTGCATGGATTTTTCTGAAAATATAGCTCAACACTGTTTATAAACATGATTTTGGGAGCTGGGTTTTGTTAATCCCGAGTGTACCCTATGTAAAAATATTTTTGTAAAAGATCTTTATTTCTAAAACAAAAAACTGCCAGTTTCAAGCAATCAAAAACAATTTTAAAAAAAACACTTTTCCAAAGCTTGTGATGGATGTATGATGTATTGTTTGTGGTACTTTCGTTATGCTTTACTCCAGGAGTCTCCTGGCTGATAAGGGAGATATTGCATATATAATCTAGGCATGCTTCAACTTGAATTACTGTGAAAGATTTTATTTTCTATTTGAAAGAGGTAATATCTACTGTAACAGTATTTAAGAAAACCTGAGAGGATTTTGAAAATAAAGTGTTGAATTGTTTTTGTACAGGAATAATTTGACAATAATAGATACAATAGTTGTACAAGGCCAGGGAGGAAGAGGAGAGATGAAACTTAGCAATAAAAAACCCGGATCTGCCATTCCACTGCAGTTTGATATAACAGAAAAACACCTCAAAAACTGTGATAGTAAGTCAAACAGCTCAAAAACTATGATAGTAAGTCAAACAGCTCAAAAACTGTGATAGTAAGTCAAACAGCTCAAAAACTATGATAGTAAGTCAAACAGCTCAAAAACTGTGATAGTAAGTCAAACAGCTCAAAAACTGTGATAGTAAGTCAAATACCTCAAAAACTGTGATAGTAAGTCAAATACCTCAAAAACTGTGATAGTAAGTCAAACAGCTCAAAAACTATGATAGTAAGTCAAACAGCTCAAAAACTGTGATAGTAAGTCAAACAGGAGAGCACATTAAAAACTGTGCATTTGATAGTTTGCCACAAAAGTTTAACAGAACAGAAACACACACACACACACACCAAAAGTCTGCAAGTAAAAACAAAAAAGCACCTAAATAAGATCTCAAAATTGTGATAGCAAGTTTAACAAAACAGAGAAAGGAAAGCAAATACTGTGATAGGAAGTTTTCTAACAGCTGAAAATTTTAATACAAAACTGGAAATTCTCACGATTGAATTCGATTCAATGGGGTTTGGATCTTAAGTTATAAACTAAAACAAATAAACAGATCACCAACACATTATCATTACTATATGTGAATGTACAAGTAAAGGAGTATAGCGCACTTGGTATGCAATTTCACCTACATAAATACTTTTTTCTTGAATATAATTTTTTACAAATATTCTGCTATACAATATCAGTTTATACTTGTGTTTACCCAAATTACTTTATAAAAATATCTAAATGTTGATAGTATCTTTATTTGATAAGCATAAACATCACCGTGATTATATAGAGTATAAAGTAGATGTAACGTAATGGGCCTAAAAAATTACAAACTGTTGCAAAAGGCCACCCTAAACCAGAAATAAAACACTGAAATTGTTTAACTTGAGTATGACTGTACATAAGTCTATTTGAGGAAATTTGTTGAAAATCGATAAAATATGAAGAAATCATTCTCAAAATTTACCTTGAGATATAGCAGCCTGTCAAACGTTAAACCTTTAAACTTACATGCCTGGGTGGCCTAGTGGTTTAGGTGTTCAGTAATCTTACACTTAAACCATGGAGTTCAAGTCCAATATTTTCCCAACCTATTTTTTTTATTTTTTAGCTTTTTTTTGGGGGGGGGGGGGGGTCGTTTTCTTGAGGGGGGGGAGGGGATGTTATAAATGTGATACATATATTATAACAAATATTAATAATTTTCATCATAACTTCCAATATTTGCAAGTTACGACTTAAAGTAAGGGAATTTATTCCGAGATCACTGTAGTTCCGTTTGTTTACACTAACATGTTCCTGTGTGCACAGGATTTTCAAACCGTAATGTGGCTGACGAAAAGCTTAACAAATACTACAAGAAAAAGGGCACAAATGCACAGCATGTAATAAATAAAAATAGGTCAAGGGAGGAAAAGAACTGTTATACAGTTTGACTTCTCAAAAGTAAATATAAAAACTCATGTATATAGCAACTGTCATATGATATTTAGGCAAAGCTAAACTCTCGAATTATCAACCAAAGGCAAATGAACTGATGACATCTATTAAAGGTGCTGCAGTCATGTCAGAAAAAGACAGTGAGTTAAGTAATGCCATATGTAAAAGGGTTGTTGTATAATATGAATGCACCTATGAAAATATTGTACTGTTCATCATTCCAAATAGGAAAATGGTTTATTGATTAAAGAACGACTCATATAAATGTCAGTAATGCTAAACTGCGGCAGTTATTTATCTTGGTTAACAAAACATCAAAAACATTGGCCTTATATTTAAATACATATGTATAACACGCCAGTCTATTATTGGAAACCGGTGTTTTCCATTTAGATTTCTGAGTCGGCCGTTTCGTCAGCAAATGCGCTATACCTCTTTATTTGGTTGTTGTCATCAGAACAATCATACTTTAACTTTGTCTACGGAAGTAAAAAAAAAAATGCAGCTGATGTTGTTATAAACAATGTAAAAATGTGGAAGGTTTATACATACTGCAGATTTGCTTTACATTATTTTATACAAGATGTAATTAGTGTATATGATATATTGTCTCTGAAGCTTTGTATGACATAAACTATTGATAAATTCTGTAAATTGTTACTGTAAACTTTTAATGGCAAATTCTGCATACACTGTGGTCATAGGTTTTGATTGCACAGCGATCCATATATGTATGAAAGAATAAATATGATACTGACAAAAATATTTTTTTGGTTTCAGAAAAGAAGCAAGCGAAGAATATGATGGTACCCAATTTTACAGTCAGAAGATCGTTTACTTTAAAAAATACAGGAGAACTCCCATTCTTCATCCATAGCTACAGCATTAACAGCTTGTCATGTGAAGGTTATGGTTTCCGAGTATTAGATTGTGAAGGATATGAGATGTTACCCAATACCAGTAGAAAAATAGACATAGCGTAAGTTGTCATAAAATTATAATACCCCCACCACCCCCACAAACAAAGTTTGGGGGAGGGGGGGATATATTTGAATCAACATGTCCTTCTGTCGGTTTGTCTGTCTGTCTTTGTCCACACATGTTCTAAGAAACAAGTGCATGGATTTTTATGAAAATTTGTACACTCGTGCATCATGAAGATGTGCACCTGGTATTTTCATATTGAATGGACAATTTTTAGCTCAAGTGAGCTTTTCTGATCGCCTGTTGTTCATCCTCTGTCCGTCCATCTGTGAACTTTTTCACATTTTCCACTTCTCCAGAACCACTGGGCCAGTTCCAATCAAACTTGGCCAAAAGCATCTTTGGGTGAAGGGCTTTCAAGTTTGTTCAAATAAAGGGCCATGCCCCGTTCAAAGAGATGGTCACAAAAATGCAAAAATAGGGTGGGGTCATTTAAAAATCTTCTTCTCACGAACCACTGAACCAGAGGAGCTGAAATTTACTCGAAAGCTTCCTGACATAGTGCAGATTCAAGTTTGTTCAAATCATGGCCCCAGGGGGTAGATTGGGGCCACAATAGGGGATCAACGTTTTACATGGGAATAAATAGAGAAAATCTTTTAAAATCTTCTTCTCAAGAACCACTGGGCCAGAAGAGCTGAGATTTACGTGAAAGCTTCCTGACTTAGTGCAGATTCAAGTTTGTTCAAATCATGGCCCCCAGGGTTAGGTTGGTGCCACAATAGGGATCAAAGCCAAGGTGACTCAAGTGAGCGATGTGGCCCATGGGCCTCTTGTATTATTATGTAAAGCCTTTCATCAGTGTATGCACTTTTGAGGGCAGTGAAGTTTTAAGAACACATCTTTTTTTATACTAGTGAGTCCGAAGGTCCGTAGTCAAATGTGTACTAATTTTTGTTTTGGTCCGATCAATATCAGTTGTTGGCCGGACCAAGTGTCCGATAAATATTTTTATGCCCCCCTTCAAAGAAGAGGGGCATATTGGTTTGCACCTCTCAGTCGGTCGGTAGACCACATGTTGTCCGCTCAATATCTTAAGAACCAATCACTTGATCGTAATGATATTTCATATGGGTTGGTTATGAGTAGAAGAAGACCACTATTGTTTTTCAGGTCAAAATGACAATCTACTCTGGACATAGGAAGACCTTGTATCTAATTTCCGCTTTGTTCACAATGATTCCGAATCACGGAAAATAAATCCGCGTAAATTTTATATTAAGTTTTGTTTTTATAATAGAGTTACATACGTGTAATAGTACAGTTAAAGTTCTGTGTTCAGTGTGCTTTGTTTCCCGACAAGCACCAGGTAACAGGTATGTAAGCCTCGGTGTTTATTTGATAAAGGAAAAGCTAATTAAATGGACCACGTTCTTTGCTTCCATCAATGTATAATCATATCTGAGCTACTCATACATGTAACGGTTCATGGTTTATGGCTGTTTTAAAGTGAAAATAATTATCGATAAATATTTTGCATTAGTACCATTACAGCTAACGAACAGTGATTTACGTTACTATACCGCCAAATTGTACATAATTATTATTTACAATATACTTGAGTGCAAAATTATTTTTGAAAACTGGTAGGCAGATGTGTGATCAGCTGAGCTCATCTTCCGAAATTGACGAGTTAAAGGTAGATCTATCTCTCACCTGGATGAAACCACCTGGAGCGAATGGCCGACAAACCAAAGCTCTATGATTACATGCGAACAAAACCCGAAATCGTCAGAAATGGATTCAGAGAAGCAGTATATTGAGATTTGATTATAATTGCAACAGTAACCCAGAAATCTTGTAAATCGTTTCATTTACTGAATTTTTGCATAAAAAATTAAGTTATACGTACAAATGCTGGCTTTCCCCCCAATTTCTTCATAAGTTTAAATAATCATGAATTATATTTTCGCTATGACTTTGAAATAGTGAAATTTTGATTCGCGTAAATTTAATATACTGTTTTAGGTTCTGATTCGCGGAAAAAACATGATGCGGAAAAAACATGATATACAGTATGTCCCCTATTGATTTTGAGATCACATGGTCAAAGGTCAAGGGTCAAACTGGACATTGGAATATACTGTCCGGTCAATATCTTGAGAATCCTTTGCTTGACAGACATCAAATTTGGTACACTGGTACATCTTCAGAAGAAGATGACCCCTATTGATTTTGAGGTTACATGGTCAAAGGTCAAGGGTCAAACTGGACATAGTAATACACTGTCCACTCAATATCTTGAGAACCCTTTGCTTGACAGACATCAAACTTGGTACACTGGTACATCTTCTGGGGTAGATGACCCCTATTAATTTTGAGGTCACATGGTCAAAGGTCAGTGGTTAAACTGGACATAGTAATGTATTGTCTCCCATATTTTAAGAATTATTTGCTTGATTGACAATAAACCGGGTACATTGGTACAGCATAAGGAGTAGATGACCCCTATTAATTTTTAGGTCACTTGGTCAATCCACTCCTGACATTGGAAGATAATGTCTGCTCAATATTTCGAATTGGTGATACTACTATCAATCAAATGATGCATGTGCATAACCATTTTCAATTTTGCACCATAGGCGGCATATATGTTTTACAAACATCTCTTGTTGAATAAATCTTGAGTCAATTTTAAGTGCAAAAGGGCAGCCCTCCTTTTGAACACTGTAGCTCAATAACAAGCATTGGGACCACAGCTTTTCTGTTTTATTTCCAAA
>NC_079165.1:53231083-53298583 GCF_947568905.1 Ostrea edulis | reverse complement strand
GCGCACTGGACATAGAAGTAGCAATATGGTTTCCAGGCTCTAAAGCATTATCCTTTCCACCTACAGTCACCATATCATACTTATGGACTACCCATGGGACGAAGATCTTCTCTATCAATTTTGGAGTCAAAGGTCAAGTGCACTGGACATCGAAGTAGCAATATGGTTTCTGGGCTCTAAAGCGTTATCCTTTCCACCTACAGTCACCATATCATACATTTGGACTACCCATGGGACAAAGTTGTTCCCTATTGAATTTAAGGTCAAAGGTCAAGCGCACTGGACATTGAAGTAGCAATATGGTTTCTGGGCTCTAAAGTGGTATCCTTTCCACCTAGTCACCATATCATACATATCGACTACCCATGGGACGAAGATGTTCCCTATAGATTTTGGGGTCATAATGTCAAAGGTCAAGCGCACTCCTAGAGAAGAGACTGCCCAAGGTTTTGTCATGCCCCCTTTTTTTTTACACTCAGGAAAGAGGTCATTTATACCTATTAACAACACTCTTTGGGAGATTGGGGTAACGGGGGTATGCTTAGTGAGCATTGCTCATAGTACCTCTTGTTCTTTCTATACACATTATATATATGAATTAAAATTCCAAATATTTATCATTTTGTAGAGCTCCAGTGCACGGGACTCCACTCCTGAGCCCCAGCACCAACCCAAACCCAAAAAGTCCAAGCCCCGAGTTGTCAAAACCACCGGACATTTTGACAGCACTATTGATGATGCTGACTTTGAGCTGACCTCCAAATCCAAAGGTCACAAGCGCATCAAGAGCAAGTCGAAGGAGGTGTATGGAGGAGACATCTTCCACCCTGAGTAAGAATTCTTTGAACACTAGAAGGAAATTTTTTAAAATGTTTCATTTCTAACTCTAGCCGTTTTGGTCTAATTGTTGAGGCTACAGATCAAGGATGATTTTAAGTAAAAATTTTGAAATCGCTTAATCCATGGGCTGATGTCTGCTTTTCTGATATGGAAATTTTATGAGGTCTGTCTATCATTGTGACCTAAGCTTAATGCTTTATTGACTACTACATGGAACAATAATAAGTTTTAACATAGCCACCATGTCAGACAAAATTGACTTCTTTTCCAGAATACCTGCATGCCAAATTGCTATACTTAGTACAAATATTCCTCTTGTGTTCCTGAATATGTATTTGTTTTGTTGGGTTTTTTTGCAACCCCCCCCCCCCCCTCTCCCCCCCTCCCCCCTTTCCCTGAAAAAGAGGGGGACATACTGTTTTGCACCTGTTGGTCCGTCTGTAAACCAAATCTTGTCTACTCAATATCTAAAGAACCCTCTGCTTGACAGTTACCAAACTTTGTACAGTGGTTGCCGAGGGAGAGTAGATGACCCCTACTGATTTTCAGGTTACAATGTCAAGGGTGAAACTGGACCACTCATTATCTTGATAATGCTTTGCTTGACAGACATCAAACTTAGTACACTGGTTCGATTTTGAAATCACAAGGTCAAGGGTCTAACTGAAATTATAAGATATTGTCTGCTCAGTATCTTGAGAACCATATGCTTGACAGACATCAAACTTTGTACACTGGTTCCCCCTAGGAAGTAGATGTTCACTTATTGATTTTGAGGTCACAAGGTCAAGGGTCTAACTGGAAACAGTAATGTATTGCCTGCTCACTGCCTTGAGAACCCTTTACTTGACCGACATCAAACTTAGTACACTGGTTCTACTTAAAGAGTAGATAACTCCTATTGAAGTTGAGGGCAAAGGTCAATGGTCAAACTACTATGGGGCAGATAGCCTCTATTAATTTTTAGGCCACAAGGTCAATGGTCAAACTACTCTGGACATAGATATTGTGAGCTCAGTATCTTGAGAATCATTTGCTTGACAGACATCAAACTTCGTGCACTGGTGCCTCCTAAATAGTAGATGGCCCCATTGGTTTTGAAGTCACAAGGTCAAAGATCATGTCTCAAATGACTGGATATTCGGAAATGTCTGCTCAATATCTTGAGAGAACAAACTTATTATGGTTGCCCCTGACTAGTAGATAACCCATATTTTTAGCTCTTCTGAGCCGAAGGCTCAAAGAGCTAATCATATGACCATATATCTGGTGTGCGGTGTGCGTCAACTTTTTGGGAAAAGGGCTATATCTCAAGAACCCCTTGGCCAATTTTTGTCAAATTTGTCACAGGGTATCCTTGGCCCAAGGGCTTTCATTTGTACTAAAACTAGGGTTGTGACCCTTTAACAAGGGGAGATAATTAGGAAAATGCAAACAAAAGTAGTGGTTGCTAAAAAATCTTCTCAAGAACCACTGGGCAAATTATCACCAAACTTATGCATAAGGATGAGGATAGGTTGTAGATAAAAAAAAATTGTTCAAGGCATCATCCTGGGGCAAAGGGTGTGGTCTCAAGGTCACTTCAAAGTTGGCCTTAAATTTTGTTTTGTTAAAACTTTGATATTTTGCTTAGTATAAGGACTAGGATCATCAAATTTTGTCAGTTGATGCATCTTAGGACCTAATATCATGTTGTCTCAAAAGTAGGTCATGGTGACCTACTTTTTGAATTTCGCAGGTAATTATTATTAAATGGATTTTGATGCATATCTTGGACACTTTTGAGCCTATGATCATCAAAAGTTGTCAGTTGATGGATCATGGGGCCTTGAACTGCGTCATGTGAAAAGTATGTCACCATGACCTACTTTCTGAATTTCATGGCTAATCATTTATGAATACATTTTAGGTTGTTATTTAAGATACCGAGAGGTTTAGAATCATCAAACCTTGTAAGTTGATGCATCTAGAGGCCTCGAAACATATTTATTTAATAAAAGTAGGTCACAGTGACCTACTTTTTGAATTTTGCAGACATTCAAATTTCACATTTTCAATTTTAGATGCATATTTTGGACACTATTAAAGCTAGGATCATCAAACTTTTTCAGTTGATGCATCTTGAGTCTTCATAGTTTGTTGACCAAAAAGTAGGTCACCCTGACCTACTTTTATAATTTGACGGCTATATTTTAATATTTCAGATACTATTTGAATTACAATTATCAAACTTTGTCAGTTGATGCATGTTGAGTCTTCAGAGTGTGTTGACTAAAAAGTAGGTCACCATGACCTATTTTTGGATTTTTGAATATTTCAGATACTATTTGACTTACAATCATCAAACTTTGTCAGTTGATGGGTCTTGAGTCTTCAGAGTGTGTCGACCAAAAAGTAGGTCACTGTGACCTACTTTTGGAATTTGATGTTAATATCTGAATATTACAGATACTATTTGACTTCAATTATCAAACTTTGTGTTTTGATGCAGCTTGAGTCTTTGGAGTGTGTCGACCAAAAAGTAGGTCACTGTGGCCTTCTTTTGGAATTTGACAGCTATATTTGAATACTATTTGACTTGTCAGTTGATGCATCTTGAGTCTTCAATGTGGCGACCAAAAGTACGTCACCATGACCTACTTTTTGGACAGTTACATTTAAATTTTCAGGTACTATTTGACTTAACATCATCAAACTTTGTTAATTGATGAATCTTGGTTAGTGAGCATTTTTGCCTGTTTTCCAATGTATTAGAAGAGCGATTCTAGGCCCATGGGCCTCTTGTTTACTATTATTACAGACATTCTAATTGCTCTTGTTTACTATTATTACAGACATTCTAATTGTAAAGTTCATCCTTTTCAATATTGCCATACAGGAGGCATGTATGATATGTTTCTAAAACAATTCTTGTTCTATTAATGCATCTGATTGACTGATACCATTAATTGAAGTTCATACCCAGTCAAAATACTTGTCACAAGTGTCTCCCTACCTTTATGAATATAACTACATGTACATATTATGTCCATTTTATACGCCCATCTAAGACAGGACGTATTATGGTATGGCGTTTATATCTGTCTGTCCAAGGCTCAATAATAATTTTAAAAAGAACTAGACCAGTTGGACCATTAGCTTAAAACATCACTAGACCTGACCTCTTTTATATTACATATATTTCTGTATCTCTCAGTATTATAAACAAGAAAACATTGACGCAAGCGTCAAATTGGCCACAAAAGGCCAATTCCGATACACACTGTTATAAGGATAAAAAAAACTTCATTCACTTCCGATTAGTTGTGAACAAATTCTAAAAATCTCCAATATAAGTTGTTAATAACATAAACTTCTTACTTTCATTATTATTTGATTGGCAAGGTAAATTAACTCGGTACTCAATTCAAATACTAATCGCAATAAAGCACACCAAACTTTAGATGGAGACAGCTTTCAATCTTCTTTGACCTAGTTCTCACTCTGTTGTACCATGTGGATTTATCAGGTGCAGTGTTGTGGATTGTGCATACAAAATTATCGTTACATTTGGATACGTGATAAATATCTATTTATCATTACTTAGCAGTACTGATATTTAATTTGAATGGTAGTCAGATGAAACAGAAATTCCTTTTACATAAAAAAACAACTTATTACCAAATCCTGCAGAAAACATTTTCATCCCACAGAAACACAGCGTAAATCTTTGAATGTACAGATCAAATAACAGCTGGCCTCTTGGCAGCCCATGATAACATACTATGTGAATGCATATGCATTGTAATTTTTGACATCTAAAAGTATTGGTCTATAATATTTTTACATTTGAATGAATAGTTTTGAAATTCATATTACAGATATATTTTGGGACTCTCTACTGATTGTTGTTGTCAAAATCACTTCCCTGCATGCACAAGGACGTGCCCTCAAATTTTATTGTCTATTCAAATACATATGTCTCTCATGAATTCGGTATATGGAATGATATTGAGGTCATAGGTACATACTACTAAAACCTACAATGTAAGATTGTTGGTTGTGCTTAAATACACGTGTATGCACGCGTGCATTGTTTTTGGTCTTCATATTTTGGACTCCGTCAGTTCCTTGTTTTTCATTGAAATATTTTGAACTTTATCTTGTAGCTATATAATTAGACTTGTAACGTTTCAACATGGTCAAATTACTCACAAGCACGTACATGCACTGAATTTTGATTGGATAATACTGAAACTGTGTACTAATTTAGGGATGTTTTGGCAGAGTTTGACATTAACTTTTTTTAGCACTAGACCAGTCGAGCTACTTCAGATGATTTTTACTTTATCGGACCTTACATCTACCAGCCATGACCAACTTTCCAGAAAAAACTGATATTTTCTCCATATTTAAAAACTGATATTTTCTCCATATTTAAATACTTAATTCAAATGGCAAACATTAAGTTAGTTAAGTTTGAACTAAAGTGTATTTAATTGTCTCCAAAAAAAAGCTTTAGTCTCATCATTCAATTTAATGCTTTCATTTTCAAACACATTTTCTGTTTCTTTAAATTCTACCCGGCACATGTCCATTTAGAATAAAATGACCTCAAACATTTTTTTAAATTTCTATTTCATAAGCCCTGCTTTGTTTCCTCCCAACGTTTTCCTTTTTCTTTAGACGGGACGTATTATGATACAGCGATGTCTGTACATACGTCCGTCCGTCCGTCCGTTCGGGGTTTTCTCTTTATAATTTCATTTCCCTTTCACATATCATGCTGAAACTTGCTGTGTAGCTTCTTTGTGGGTCACTCTAGATCATACTGCAATTTTGATCCATTTCGACCTTTTTTCCTGGAGTTTTGCCCCTTTATTTGGAAATAATTATTATATGGAGGGTACATAATTTGTCCGCCCATCTCCTCCCACAGTTTTCAAGTGAGAGCCTTCTTATTTTGTGGAGTGTTTGTATGGGTATTGAAGATGTGCATGTGGGATGGATTTTGATTTTCTACAATTTTTGAGAAAATTACAGGTTATTGAACTTAGTCTATTTGGAAATTAATATTCTATGGAGGGTACATAATTTGTCTGCCCAACTCCTCCCACAGTTTTCAAGTGAGGACCTTTTTATTTTGTGGAGTGTTTGTATAGGTACTGAAGATGTGCATGTGGGATGGATTTTGATTTTCTACAATTTTTGAGAAAATTACAGGTTGTTGAACTTAGTCTATTTGGAAATTAATATTCTATGGAGGGTACATAATTTGTCCGCCCAACTCCTCCCCCAGTTTTCAAGTGAGGACCATTTTATTTTGTGGAGTGTTTGTATGGGTATTGAAGATGTGCATCTGGGGAAGGATTTTGATTTTCTTCCATTTTTTTTTTTAAAATTACAGGTTGTTGAACTTGGTCCATTTTGAGGAAATCTTGATTTTTAAGCTAAGACCCTTTGTTCATATGAAAGTTTGTCACAGCCTCATGATGGCTGATACTACCTGAAGCAAAGTTATACAAATTATAGCACAAGAAAAACACCCTATGTAAGCATTTCACGGGTGTATTATGTACCATTTGAGGTATTCTTGTTTCTCTTGGGACATCTTTCCTTGAGGAGGAGAAGTCGTATTTGAATATAGAGACATTCCCACACATATGTCAACACCGAAAAATGGCTGTTTACGACGTAATTTATTAATTTGATAAACACTTTCTTATATTTAATTCAAATAAACTGGGTTTTTTTTTTAAGGCATAGGGTCTAAGATATTGGTGAAATTTTACATGTTCCAAAAAGGTGGCAAAATTTAAGATAATAACCAGAAAGTCACACAAAGTTCTTCAGAATGTTTACAAACACATTGGATATGATAATAATTACAAAAATGATTCCCTGTTCTCATTTGCCTAAACTGGTACCCTGTTGACTTCGCATCTCTTATGTTTGTGTGTAGCCACCAATCAGCAGGGTACCAGTTTAATATATTGTCCTCCAGACAAAAATTTTATACAGGGCTAAAACGTCAAAATTACTTCAATTTCAAAGCGTTGCAGCTTTATATAACTCATAATATATACTACGAATTTGTTTTTTGGAGTTCTTCTTGCAAAATATTGTGATGTCATTTTTGAGATGAAAGATAGATCCTATGCCTTTAAATGAAAATGAATTCAATTTATATATATTCATCCAAAACATAACTTTACACACATTAACATCAAGTAGATGTTGTAAAACATCACCTCCGACCGCAGCTTATTTATTAGAACTAAGAATAGAGATTGTGTCATCACACAGTTCAAAATTGCTCTTTACAATTATTCTTTTTTAGTTAAAGGACACAACGCATGTTTCTAAACTTTTTTTATTTTTTCAGCAAAATTAACTCTTTTTATGCCTAAAACTACTTTAAATGTGTTTTAAATGAAATATTTTGCGTAGTTTTCGAGTTTGAAAGCAATGAAATTCAAGTCTTGCGATATGCATATTTTCGTTCGCTATTTTACGCGCCATTATGTGTGACGTCATATGCGCCCTCGGGTTTGAAAACATCTATTAGCCATTTCATAAACAGATTAGATTTAATCGACAAAAAACCAATTATTTCGTAAACGGCTTGCAAATAATAATGCATTAAGATGTTTTGTGCCATGCTCGGGTGTACTAGTTGTCGGTATAAAGGTTTTAGACTGAGTATTTTTCAATTTTTCGAAGGAAGGTACGAGAAAAAAGACGTGGATAATTTTTTTGTTGGAGCAAGAACTTTACCTTAAAAAACACACACAATCACCTTTTCAAACACCGCTTGGACAGAGACCCTGATAAACTGCGAGAAAATGGATATATCGAAGCTATAAGCACTGGTAGGCCTATAGCATACATTCTGTTTTGCTCTTCAAATTCAATACACACTCGGATCAACTGACCTTCACCTTGTAACAACATATATCAACGATACAATGTAACTTCTACCAACAGGTAGATTTACAAACAAGAAGAAAAAAAATTAAAGATACAAAATAATTGAACTTTTAATTATACAAATAATAGAATATTGTATTTCCAAACTTTAAATTGAATTATAAAATTATTTCTTTATTGAACTCGTAGCATCTTGAGTGCGTCAGTAGGCTATAACGCCGTGCTCCCACTTTGTATGTCCTAAAGACGTGCAGATCACAATTCAAAAATAGTATTAAGATTGCTTTATCAAAATAAAATAATGTGATTACCACTTTAAATTTGAATATTTTTATTGATTTGTGCGTGTTGTCTTTTTCTTTCTTTCCGAAATGCACGCGTGACAATAGCTTGGCATAGGGCCTAGTTGTCAACAATTTAACGTATCATAATTTGTCTAATCCAAACATAAATAATGATTGCACTGTTTATTTTAGAAAAACGGTGCCAATTACAGATGTATAAAGGAATAACATCCCCAAACAGTTTGTAGACAGCGACCCATATAAACATTATTTACTCACAATATTGCCGATTTCATACACGCTATATTTGGGTATTTACATCGTTATATGTGTGCACTGGTGGCGAACACATATAAAACTCGGACAATTTGTCAACATCGATTTAAATGATGCCCATGGTAAATAAATTAGGCCCCTAAAAGTTGAGTTTTTAATAATATCTTGCAGTACTTTCACAATCCGAAGGGCGCATGTGACGTCACTGTACCACGTGACTACCTACCTAATTAACTTGACTTTTTGAAATCGGGGCTTAGATTTAAGTCTGTATTGTGGTTAATTATTGCAAAATTTCGGCGAACGAACTATTAGAATTAATTACTATAAGCATAAAGAAGACAAAATGCATGTAATATTGTATACTTTGAAAACATGAGATGTGTCCTTTAAGAATAAAATATCTTATGGTTTAAAGTAAAGTTTCTTGTTTATTTTTTTAACACGACCAGTCGGACTAGTAAATCGACATTTTACCTAACCATTTAGTCTAATCATTTATTAGACTCGGTCGGTCGAACGTTCCTTAGTGTCAAACCCTATTTGGGAACATCTGTAATTTTCCCCTTTACAATTAACACTTGTGTTTTCAAAGTGGTGAGTAAAATATTTCATGGATGGTGACCAAAAAGTTTGAAATGGCAACAAAAAATAATTTTAGGTCACCCTTTAAAAACCCGATATTAAGTGTGACATGGAGCACTGATCTTGACCAGT
Source organism: Ostrea edulis (assembly GCF_947568905.1). NCBI lineage: Eukaryota > Metazoa > Mollusca > Bivalvia > Ostreida > Ostreidae > Ostrea > Ostrea edulis. The sequence goes on along the minus strand of NC_079165.1, from coordinate 53,289,557 downwards.
CCATTGTTGCACCAAGGTTGACATGGTTGTGCCACAGGCACACTCATCTGTTTATCAAGGAATCACTGTCTAGTTTGTTGATTATGGCAGGTGATTGACTAAAAGGGAAAATGTGATAATATGCATTATGGCAAAGCCGTTTTTCATTGTAGTTAATCACCTCATGTATACCAAACAAACTAGACCGTGATTCCTTATATTTATATTTGAAATCAATATGAAAAATAAAAAATACTGCCTAATAGAAATTGACATACATACACATGGCCTTCCATGTTAATTTGCATAGCTCCCACCCACTGACCTTTTATTTTGCATGAACTGAGAAATGAGTTGTGGGGAAATTAACATATTGGAACTCCAAAGGGTTATTACATAGAAAACAGTTGGAAATGTAAATTAACATCTGATGAGCGTATCATGTGCCGTGGTGGTGCACTTTATTTAAATCAAGTAGCTAATGAGTCAGGTGAGTGATGTAGTCAAAAGGCCTTTTGGTTACTCTATTTTTTTTTCTTTACTTTTAGTAGTGTGTCAAAAACTAAAGATAATCACATTGATTAACAAATAGGGTAGAATTGGGAAACATCTAAAATATATGGAAGTGAAATTTCTAAAAAGCATAGAGATTTGAATAGATAAGAATGCTAGAAAAGGAAATTTAAAGTTTTGAAATTACTACAGTTCCCTAGAATTGCCCTATGACATGGAAAAACTTGAGAAGAAGGAGAAGTCCAAGAAGAAGGCTTTTAAACTTCAGACCCTGAAAGGTGAGTCAGAGAGATATTATAGTGGACTGAAATCTTGATATTTAGTAGAGGAGTGTGTATTTCACTACAGATAATAAGTTTGTTTTCAAAGTGAAAGCAAAGAGTTTGTTTTCTTTACTATGTGCACTTACGTTCTTCCCACTGTGTTTTGATTTGTCACTGAATACCTTTGTTTTCTTTTAGATTCTTGTTATTTTGGTATGAGCTTCTCATTTTCAATTCATTGTTGTTTTCTTTCCTTGTACCTGCTTCCAATACTTGAAATGCAAAGAATTGTTTTCCTGTTGTGCATTTTCATAAAGAATAGTGTTAACATATATGTACCCAGTACATTGCAATAATTAGATTTTGTCCACACTGTTTTGTTGCACACCGTATTTGGCACACCAATAATCACTGAATTAAACAATGTAAGCAGAAATCCTCATACCATTTTTTAACCACCATAGATTCCATGTATTACTGGGATCCAGTTTTACTTGCAAAGATTTTATTTTGAGTAAATTTGCAAGATGTCAGAAGTAACAAATGCATATATCTTGTGATATTTGTTTATTATGCTCCCTTCAAAGAAGAGGGGCATGTTGCTTTGTACCGTTCAGTATGTCTGCAGAACACATGTTGTTCGCTCAATATCTTGATCGTAATGATATTTCATTTGTTGGTTGGTTATGAGTATAAGAAGATTTTGAGGTCACAAGGTCAAGAGTCAAACTGGACATAGAAAGATACTCTCTAATCAATATCTTGAGAACCCTTTGCTTGACAGACATCAAACTTGGTACACTGTTACATCTTAAGGAGTAGATGACCTCTATTGATTTTGAGGTCACATGGCCAAGGGTCAATCCACCCCTGGACATAGGAAAATTCTGTCTGCGCAATATCTTGAGAACTGTTTGCTTGACAGATATCAAACTTGGTACTATTAATTTTGGGTTCACATGGTCAAAGGTCAAACTGGACAGTAATATATTGTTTCCTATAATTTAAGAATCATTTGCTTGATTGACGTCAAACTTGGTACACTGGTACATCCTAAGGAGTAGATGACCCCTATTGATTTGAGGTCACATGGTTGAAGGTCAAGGGTCAATCCACTCTGGACATAGGAAGATATTTTCGACTCAATATTTTGAATTGTTTTGGCACTACTATCAATTAAATGATACATGTGTATAACCCTTTTCAATTTTGCACCACGAGGAGTATACTTGTTTCTAAAACATTTCTTGTTACTTGTTATTTGTAAATCAACAGTGCTTATCTCATGAGGATTTCTAGATCTACAGTATTTAAATACTCTATAATGTTTAACAGCCTAATTTTCGATTGGGGATAAATCTATGAATTAATTAATACTAGTGAAAAAAAATGACCTGCATCTTTTTGCTGTATGGAAATTGACACTGTGAATTTGAAATTTGAACGAGTTTGGTTCTGAAACCAAGAAAATAAACGGAAGAGAAACCAATACTGTGTAGCTGTGAATTTAACCTAGCTGCATCTCGCAAAGATATTTGTTGATTATGTTCCCCAAGCGAAGTTTTGAAACATATTGGTTTTACTCTGTTTCTTATTAGGCCACATAAAATAAATTCACTGGTTCTCAGGTCGATTTTCTCAAAAACAGATGAGGGAGTGAGGCATTTCTTTTTTTTTTTCAATTTTATTAACAGTTAAATAGATGAGGGACCTGGCTTTTTTTTTTAATCCCAAACTTGTCGGAAACGAAATTTTAAAAATAAAAGTTTATAACTGAAACATAAATACAGTAGTCAACATGGTGATTTATTGAAACTGTGTATAATAATATGTATTATATAATTGATATAATAATATATATAATATAATTAATATAATAATAATGCAATAATCTTTATTTAAAGTCGGACATGGTAAAATCAATACAACATCAGCTCTAAAGATACTGTGATGCTATCTTAGTATATCGATAGACATATAAATTTGTTACTTTGTAACTCAGTGAGTAAAGCATCAGACTTCTGACACACAGATCCAGCAAAGAATTGTGTTTACATGAGTACATGGATTACTAGTACATAAAAAAATTTATCCAATAGATTTCTTTTATTAAGTAAATTAAGATTTAAAGTTAACTATCTTTTAATATACATGTCATGTGTCAATATTAATTACAAAAAATAAACGAGACTTTATCTGAATGAAATATTTTAATATCCCATTTTACAATCCAGTATTCAATATACCCATTTCTGGTGATTAGACTCCCCAAACAAAGTGTACAGTTTCAAAGATTTTTTTTTCCACACAAAATGCACTGAAAATATTGTTTTGTCTATTTCAAATAACTCATTATCCTTACCTAATAACTCTCAAGTTGATTTAGGAAGTGGATATATTAAGTTAATCTACATACAATGTGTTATCATAAAAGAAAAATTGAGGAAATTCGGATTTATGGAAAAGTTGGCAATGTTTTTGAAGTGTTTGAAGAGTAAACAATTTAATTGATTGCATTTTCAGTTTGAATTTCAGTTGGACCGATGGTCCATCGTACCAAAATTTCAGGTGGACCTTGTAATTTCTTTGTGGTCTCGAACCACTGTTAGTGTTTAACCCTGCTGAGTATAGACTGATTCATTCGGAAGTCGCAAAGATCGATGCAAGAGAATTCTGAATGCATATTAGTGGGAAATTGAAAATGATCGTGAATGCAGATTTCTTTTCTTGGATACGTAAGCGCATAACCAACTTTTTATTAGCTCACAAGTGAGATTTTCTGATCAAAATTTGTTCGTTGGCGTCGTTGTAAACTTTTCACATTTTCATCTTCTCCAGAACCACTGGGGAAATTATAACCAAACTTGGCCAAAAGCATCCTTGGGTAAAGGGCTTTCAAGTTTGTTTAAATAAAGGGCCATGCCCCTTCAAAGGGGAGATAATCGCAAAAATAGGGTGGGGTCATTTAAAAATCTTCTTCTCAAGAACCACTGGGCCAGAGGAGCTGAAATTTTTATGAAAGCTTCCTGACATAGTGCAGATTCAAGTTTGTTCAAATCATGGCCCCAGGGGGTAGGTTGGGACCACAATAGGGGATCAAAGTTTTACATGGAGATATATAGGGAAAATCTTTAAAAATCTTCTTCTCTAGAACCAATGAGCCAGAAGAGCTGAAATTTATATGAAAGCTTCCTGACATAGTGCAGATTCAAGTTTGTTCAAATCATGGCCCCCGGGGGTAGATTGGGGCCATAATAGGGGATCAAAGTTTTACATAGGAATATATAGGGAAAATCTTTAAAAATCTTCTTCTCAGGAACCAATGAGCCAGAAGATCTGAGATTTACATGAAAGCTTCCTTACATAGTGCAGATTCAAGTTTGTTCAAATCATGGCCCCCGGGGGTAGATTGGTGCCACAATAGGGGATCAAAGTTTTACATAGTAATATATAGGGAAAATCTTTAAAATCATCTCAGAACCAATGAGCCAGAAGAGCTGAGATTTACATGAAAGCTTCCTGACATAGTGCAGATTCAAGTTTGTTCAAATCATGGCCCCCAGGGCTAGTTTGGGGCCACAATAGGGGATCAAAGTTTTACATGGGAAATTGAGAATAAATAGAAAAAACCTTTTAAAATCATCCTCTCAAGAACCAATGGGCCAGAGGAGCTGAGATTTACATGAAAGCTTCCTGACATAGTGCAGATTCAAGTTTGTTCAAATCATGGCCTCTAGGGGTAGGTTGGGGCCACAATACGGACTAAGGTTTTACATGCAAATATATATGGAAAGTCTTCAGATATTGGCCAGGTAACTCAGGTGAGCGATGTGGTCCTTGGGCCTCTTGTTTTATTGAAAATTCGATAAAATCGGCAATGCGGCAACTTCAAAAGGGATGTGCGGGGGTCTGAGAACCGTAATTTTAATTTTATTTGGCCTTATTATAACCCTGAACACATAGTTTCGGAGACATGTTGTTTTTGCTCCATTTCTTATTATGTAACCGAACACATAGTGTGTGGGACTTTTTGTTTATTCTCCATTCTTATTATTCTTATTATGTCCCTGAGCACATAGTGTTGGGGACATTGTTTTTGCTCTGTTTTTTCTTATTATTCCTCTTCTTTGGCAATGAACTTGTCAGCATGATTTTATGAAAGTGCTTCAACAGATCCAATTTTAATGGGCTGATAGGGGTCATGAGGAGGAGTGCAATCACTTTTCAAAATGGCTGCTATTTTGAAATGGCTACCAAAAAATCTAGTTTGTCAGATTTCAACCAAATTTAGTTTCTAGGGTTAATTGAAAAACTGAGTCCATTTTGACCAGGGTCCATTTCTAACTTGGGGAGGTGTTCAGGGACATTTGTGTTAGCATCCCAACACAGTTATAGCTAGTTATTCTTAATATGTTCCTGAACACATTGTGTCGGGGACATATTGGTTTTGCTAAATTTCTTATTATTATGTCCCTGAACTCATAGTGTCGGGGACATATTGTTTTTACTCCGTTTTTCGTTATTATTGTAATTTCCTGAACACATGGTGTCGAAGACATATTGTTTTTACTCTGTTTCTTACTATTCTTATTAAGATCTTCCTTTTGCAACAGAAGACTTTATAGTGATTATACAGTTTATTAGTCCCCTGCAGACGAAGTCATATTGGCTGATATTGTCCGCGAGTTTTCTTGGATACAGTTGCAAATTTACACACCAAATTTTTATGGTTAATAGACCTCAATTAGTAGATGTTCAGAACAAGGTTAATAAGCATGTCAGTTGTCACTTCCGGTTGTCACTGAAGTGAAAAAAGGAATGTCAGTCTTTTGAAACAAAACTTGCATGGTATAATCAGGTCACTTCTAGAGTTTCAGAAAATGTTAGACTTATTGAAAGTTAAAACATCAACTTCCAGTTTTTAGATAAAAACTTCGTAATATTGGTCTTTTTTTTTTCTTTTTTCCTTTTTTTTTCTTTGTCCCTATATATCTCGCTTATAACTCATGTTTTTGATATGATTTTCCTATATGTTATTGGCACCATCAACCTCTAGCGTATCATCAAACATTTTTTTCAAAATTCACTTCCAGACGGCAAATATGGCTGTTTTTCAAGAAATTTTGTCTGGTAGTATTCCAAGAATTTTATGCAGATTTACACACCAAATTGATGTGGTAGATACATCTCGAATAGTAGGTGTGTGGAACGAAGCTAAGAATAGGTGTCACTTCTGGTCATCATAGGGAGTGAACAATGAAATGCCAATTTTCAAATTTATGTTTTTATGCCCCCCTTCACAGAAGAGGAGCATATTGCTTTGTACCAGTCAGTAGACCACATGTGGTCCACTTAATATTTTGAGAACCTTTCACTTGATTGTAATGATATTTCATATGTGGGTTGGTTATGGGTAGAAAAGGACCCCTATTGATTTTCAGGTCAAAGGGTCAAGGGTCAATCTACACCGGACGTAGGAAGCTACTGTCCGCTCAATATCTTGAGAACCCTTTGCTTGACAGACATCAAACTCGGTACACTGGTACATCCCAAGAAGTAGATGACCCCTAATGATTTTGAGGTCGCAAGGTCAAGGGTCTCACTGGACATAGGAATATACTGACCAGTCGATGTCTAGAGAACCCTTTGCTTCACAGACATCAAACTTGATACACTGGTACATCTTCAGGAGAAGATGACCCCTATTGATTTTGAGGTCAAATGGACAAAGATGTAGGGTCAAACTGGACATAGGAATATACTGTTCGCTAAATATTTTGAGAACCCTTTGCTTGACAGATATACATGGTACACTGTCACATCTTCAGGAGAAGATGACCCCTATTGATTTTGAGGTCACATGGTCAAGGGTCAAACTAGACATAGGAATATACTGTCTGCTCAATATCTTGAGAACCGTTTGCTTGACAGACATCAAACTTGATACACTAGTACATCTTCAGGCGAAGATTACCCCTATTGATTTTGAGGTCACATGGTCAAAGATCAAGGATTAAACTGGACATAATAATATATTGTCTCCAAAGAATTATTTGCTTGATTGACACCAAACTTGGTACACTGGTACAGCATAAGGAGTAGATGACCCCTATTGATTTTTAGATCACATGGTCAATCCACTCCTGACATAAGAAGATAGTGTCTGCTCAATAATTTGAATTGGTGATACTACTATCAATTAAATGATGTATGTGTATAACCCTTTTCAATTTTGCACCATGGGGGGCATATATGCTTGACAAACATCTGTTGCTTCTTTATCATTTGGTTTGGAGACAACTAAACAAGCATGAATACGTTATATACATTGTTCAATTTCTACCCAGAGTTATCGTTCCTTACACTCACATTAGCAGTGTTATTCCACATGTAAATCCATTATTCTAACAGAATTCTGATGAAAAAATATCTGAAATGAATTAATTAATTCTATATTTGCTTTGTTTAAATAAATAAACAACAAACAAGTTAACATCATTTACATACGCACATGGTACATTTTTGCGGGAATACTTCATGTAAACAGAACAAAGGAAGAGTCGATCAAGATTTTGAAGACTTCAACAGAATAATTTGTATCAATACCTGCTACAAATTGTGTCTGGGCTGTTACTGTTTTGTCTTTTGCTGTAGGCTTTTGATATTGGACGTACAAGTACCGATAGTGACCTTTGATCTTGACCTTTTATGTTCACACAATATTTTAAGCTTTTATGGGTAAATTCCTCTAGCCGATGTTTCGTGTTCCTAGTTTGTGATGTTGCATTTCCATAGATATCTAGTTATTTTAATAAGCATAATACGCATGTTTTACCATACTTTAAAGATTCAGAATTAAAGCTTATATGATGATGCAGTATACCCTCACCCCTTGTTGGAAATCGTGGGCAAGTCAACTTTGAGGCCCTTTAGGCCTTTGATTGTTTTCAATGATATGTGTTGAAATTTAAGTTATAGATATATTTTAGGACTCCTACCTATCTACTGTATGTGGTCAAAATCACTTACCAGCACGCACAAGCACATGTGCTGAATTTTGATTGGATAATACTTAAACATCAATAACTGAATTGTTTCCTGATGAAATGGACTGAAAGTCATAGTATAAGTACATATTGAGATGCTTAATTGATTAGCATGATCAGAATTACTTATTTCAATTGCATGAATGTCCCCTTAACATCTACACCCTAGATCCTTGCTTTTCAATGAATTAGCTTAAAAATTATACTGTAGACATCTATTGAGATGATTAACGGATTGAGATAATTAACGAACTGACAAAATTGCTGACCAGCAAGTGCATGCACATTCAGTTCATTTTGATTGGATAATGCTTTAACTTACATATAGCTCTCTTATAACTTGGAAAAATAAAGTGAAAGTTATACTGTTCTTAATTAAAGTGTATATTGAATGATATGATTCAATAGAACTTAATGGAACAAAATGGCATCACTTTGTAAATGGGGGATGTTTGGAGAACATCTGTAACGGTCCCCGTTACAATTAGAACTAGATATAGAATATAACATGCAGTAACATGGATTATACAATTGTCACATTGAAAGATTTTCATGATGAGATGTATATTATCAAAGAATTTAAATTTGAAACCAGGAATTTATAATATGTTTAAGGTAGCTCACTACACTAAGGAGCCTATGACACAACGTCACAAGATGGCGTTTTAAATGTTTTGTGAAATTATTTGTATCAATCGATTTGTTTGTCTATAGCTCAGTGGTTAAAGCATTGGGCTGGTGAACCGCAGATCTCGAGTTCAAATCTCGAGTCTTTTGTTTATATATGTGTTGAAATTATTTTTTTGAAAATCATGTTTTTATCCAAATTTGCATATTTTCTGCCTTTTTTTGGCATATATACTTATAATTTATCATCATGTCTTTTATGATTAAATCAATTCGTACTGATTTGAGAAACTATTTCAGGGTGTAGTGAGCCACCTTAACACGTACTAAATTAAAATTACATGTGATTGTGAAACAAGGACCTCCAATTTTGAATGTTTCATAATTCATTGGTATGAATATTTCTCAATGTGTAATCCATTGTAATTTTCTTATTTTTGTTCATCATTCTTTTATATGCTGTGTTTTTGTCACTGACTGTTGGGAACCACCATTTCTGTTTCAAAATTAACAATAAGGCCACAGGTTTTTTTTTATTTCTTGGTTTACAGATCCGCCAATCCTAATTTTTGGGGAATTGAAAAAAAAAGAAGCAAATTTAAACTTTTTTCAATTTTGTCAATTCTATCCAACATGCATTTTAAATTTTACGAATAGAAAATCCTGAAACGCAAACCTATGATATATTAATTGATAAGTATTTGGTAATCACTTAATTTTCATTATGTGAAATATGATTATTCCGTATTTTAAAAAAACCCATGTAAACTGATATGGCCACTGATGACAGTAACGATGCCTATATCGTTCTTCTCAACGAAATAGATGGCATTTCATCATGGAAAAAAGAATTGATAAAAATAAATAATTCTCATACAATTGGCAATATTCTTGCTGCTAATGTAGATGAGAAATGCAGTGCTATTTAAAAAGAATATACATGTATTTTAAAATAGTTGTATAATTGATAGCGGTAATTTTTCAACCTTTGTTAGTTTGGGATAAACTGAAAAACATCACTGAGTACCTGAAATCTGTTTTTCTTCAAGATAAACCAACCCTAATTTTTTTTTGGGGGGGGGGGGGATCCGTAAACCAAGAAATTAAAAAACTGGCCTAACTCCCAAGTTACCGAGTGTGTCAAGTTATCAGTTGTTTGTTGTTGTGAGAAGCTGCATGTTGTCACTGCATGTTTTCGTTGTTGTCTAGGTGACTCGGAAAGTTCTGACAGCCGCGGCAGCCAGGAAGAACCGATGCCTAATTGGGACATGCCAGTCAACTCCCCTGGTTAGCTCTAAATGAGTTTTATCTTATATTTCTTAAGCACTACCCCTTTCCATTTTGGAGTCTATGTTGAAATTGATATATAATTGGTGAAAAAATTACAGTGCCAACACCTTTTGAAAGATGCAGACAACTTACATAAATATGGTTGAAACATTCTGTTCAGTTAATAAACATTTGAAAGTTACTTTGACACAGGGTGTTTTTGAATTGGAGCGATTTTGTCATAGAATCCATAAGACTTCTTAAACAAGTAGGTTGGATGCATAGATGCCAAGTACCATGCAATATTTTTCATGCCCCTGATATGAAATGTCTGAGACTTTTTAGTGGTACCCTTTTCCATCTCTCTGTCATTATTCAGTTTTCGTTCAGTATCTCTGTTACAGATGTGCAAATTCAACTAAAATATGGTATACACCATACTTTGCTGAATATAATTTGTGTTTTTTATGCACGCACACACACTTTTTTGACTGAAAATTGGGGGGGGGGGGGGGGTGGATGCAGTTCGTGTGTATAATATACAGCTAAAAGTTTAGCTTAAACGATACAATATTTATTCAATAAATTTATGACAATATGTAATATTACATGGTACAAGTAACAATAGAGATTGGAAAGCAAGCCATACATTGACTTGTGGAAATCCGGTCTCTTATATGAATTTCATTATTTTCATGAAATGTTCAGTTAAAATTACCACAATATATAAAGAAGTAGGGATGTCAATTTTACTCAGATAGCCTAGTCGAAATACTTGGAGGCTTTAGTCAAGCAATAGTTAAGTGCTCGGTTAAAAAGAAAAGAAACCGGACAAACAGGGTACAAGTGTACCTAAGTCATCAGTCACACCTCTGAGTCAGCACACACAGATAGCCACGTTTACGGGATGAAAGGCTATCGATAACGACTGTTAATCACACATAGCTAGAATAATGTGATACAATGTTATGACAGACAGGCTTGAGTTTATTTATATTCAAGTATGCTAGCTAGCATGAAAAGTACACCAACATGCAAAATAAGGCAGAAATTCATTTTGATTTATTTTTGCAACAGTTTGCAAATTTTTATGCCCATTACGTTACATCTACTATATACTCTATATAATCACGGTGATGTTTATGCTTATCAAATAAAAATACTATCAACATACAAATATCTTTATTAAGTAATTTGGATAAACATAATTATAAACTGACATTGTATAGCAGAATATTTGTAAAAAATGATGTTCAAGAAAAAGGTATTTAAGTAGGCGAAATTGCATACCAAGTGCGCTATACCCCTTTACAACCCCTGCTGGACTCGAAACCGCGATCTACAGTCCAGCAGTCAACTTGCTAACCTACTGAGCTATTCAACTAGACGATGAAATTTGAAATGAATAGACAAATATTTTCATCTATGTTTTAAAAGGAAGTCAGCCATTATGACGATGTAGGGTAGCCCCTTAAGAAAATTTAGAAAATTTAAAATCATTTCACAGTTTCTGCTCGTTATCTCACTCAGACATGGACATTTTGAAATGAAATTTGGGATATAAATATGTCCTGAAAATATGCAGTTCAAGTTTGTATTTGGTTCTGGTCAAATGATTAAATATTTGGGAGAGTTGAGCCACTTGGACTTTGAAAAAATTTCAATAATTCACAGCTTCCACTCACATGGACATTTTAAATGAAAATTTGGGATATAGATATATCATGAGAATAATGCAGGTCAAGTACTTAATTAAAAGGGTCCAGTTGGATAACTTTTGGCAGAGTTATGGCCTTTGGACTGAGGAATCGATGGACATTTGAATTAAAGTTTGGGATAAAACTAATGATCTATATTTGTTATGAAGATTGTGTAATGATTCTATGACAAGAGTTAGCTAACATGACTGTAAGAGTTATTCGACTTACCTCACTAAGAGTTGTAGAGCGTACCAGGGGGATGCTATACATTAAACCATGTTTATCATCACTTCATTTTACAAAGCAATATAAGGCCCTAGATTAAACGGTTTGGGGGGGAGGGGGGGATTCATGTTATCTCTATGAATAGTAACTCTAGTGTCTGCATGCATATTTTTGTGGTGAGTATATTGATTTTATACCAGCAAAAAAGGGTTTGGAGTGAATGCTTTATGTATTTCTTCTTTTCCCAGCTATGCATATTGCTAAATTTGAAATGTGTTGTCTTCTTATTACCTATTTCTTCCAATCACTTCAAATATGTACCTTTGTTTTTTACAGTGCTTATATGCTTTTATCCTAGGTGACATTTTGAAAGTATTGTATGAGGCAAAAAAGCTGGATGTAAATCTCTATTCTTCTACATCGAATACAAACATTTTGTTTCAAACTTTGATATATTTATTGTAATTATGGTCATTTTGATACACTTAATAGGTTAAAGGACACATCTCATGTTTTCAAAGTAATACTATACAGAATTACATTCGTTTTGTCTTCCTTATGCTTGTAGTAATTAATTCTAATAGTTCGTTCGCCGAAATATTGCGATAATTAACCACAATACAGGCTTTAATCTAAGCCCCGATTTCAAAAAGTCTAGTTAATTAGTTAGGTAGTCACATGGTACAGTGACGTCACATGCGCCCTTCTTCGATCAACTGATTGTGAAAGTAGTGCGAGATATTATTAAAAACTCAGCTTTTAAGGGCCTAATTTATTCACCATGGACAACATTTAGACCGATGTTGACAAATTTGCCAAGTTATATATATGTTTTCACCACCAGTGCATACAAATAGCGATGTAAATACCCAAAATATAGCGAGGAAAGCGAATATGAAATCAGCAAATTTATTGCGAGTAAATAATGTTTAATAATATGAGTCACTGTCTACACACTATTTGGTAATGTTATTCCTGTATATCTGTAATTGGTGCTGTTTTTCTAAAATAAACTGCAATTATTATTTATTTTTGGATTAGACAAATTATAATACAGTGGAACCCCGTTATTATGTTTTCCATTTTGTCACGATAAAATAACGTAATACCGGGGTCAACGTAATAAACGTTCCCAGTGAAATCCATTAAAAATATCATTTGGAAACTGTATATCTTCCGTTGATACTCCGTGAAGGTGTGTGTATGAACATATCTATACTGTCTTTGTTTTAAAGACTATGACACTTGATTTATTTACATCTTATCTTAAATGTCCGTAATTCTTCATGTTTTCATCCATTTTCTTTATTTCTTGTGTAGGATAAATAAGGATGCTTTGATAAGCATTGCAGATCTGCTTTCGTTTCTGCCATTTTGTTCAACTTTAACATAATGTGTTCATATAAATTTCTCTAAATAACTCGTTCCGGTTCGTATTCAACATTCATACATAAAACAAAAAATAACAAAACATCGTTTTTCTTAAGTTATATCTCAACTACACGATACAAAACACAATTTAAGAAATCCCATCCCAAAACAAACCAACAAAACGACGACACAAAATGCACTCGATATCCAACACTTGCACACTTTTTTCACCAACGATAAACACGGAGAACAAACGCAATCCACTTTTAAAAAATAATGCACTAATATTAAGATCACATTCATAACTCTAAATGATGGCACTAAAATGATGTGCACATCAAAAACAGATATCAAGGGATTTTAAAATGTTCACTGAGCTAAATGCCCTGCACGAATCGGCCGATAACACTGGGCAGTTTGATCGGCATATTTATGGACGAAATCTAACAACACCCAAACTATTATGTCAAAATAACTGACAATTGTTTTAATTGATCTTTGATCATCAAAATATATGAAAAATGAAGAAAATTTTATTGAGTACAATTTCTAAATAAACATCATTTAATTGCTTATCACTGGCTTCGATACTGAGTATTCACCTGTATTAATGTCCCTAGATCTATCAAAGCGTGATCAGTCAAGCGTCTCTAATCCCCTAACAGACCAAGAAATTTACATGGTGACTGCCTGGGGCAGCCAAGGTGTGAATGGCTCATTATTTTGAGAATCACTATTGAATAATTAGGGGTTTATTACGTTTTTGTCGGAATTTTTACAATGTAATACCGAGTCCAGGCATCTTGGGACAACGTAATAACGAGGTCTATTTTATATAGGTTTGTTAAGAAATGGTTTTGTGCTTTGAAATTCCAACGTAATATGCGGACTAACGTAATAAAGGGGGAACGTAATAACGGGGTTCCACTGTATGTTACATTGTTGACAACTAGGCCAAAGGCCAAGCTACTGTCAGGTGCATTTCGGAAAGCAAAGCAAAGAAAAAACCACACACACAATTCAATAAAAATAATCAAATTTAAAGTGGAAATCACAATATTTTATTCTGATAAAGCAATCTTATCATTTTTGAATTGCGATCCGCACGTCTTTAGGAAGTGGGAGCACAGCGTTGTATTGACGCACTCAAAATGTTACAAGTTCAATGAGAAATAATTTTATAATTCAATTTAAAGTTAGGAAATACAATATTCTATTATTTATAATCAAAAGTTCAATTATTTTGTATCTTTAACATTTTTGTAAATCTATCAGTTGGTAGAAACCGGGAGCAAAGTTATGTTGTTACAAGGTGAAGGTCAGTTGATCCGAGTGTGTATTGAATTTGAAGATCAGAACAGAATTATGTATATGCTGTAGGCCTAGCAGTGCTTAGCTTCGATATATCCATTTTCTCGCAGTTTAGCTGGGTCTCTGTCCAAGCAGTGTTTGAAAAGGTGACTGAGTGTATTTTTTAAACGTAAAGTTCTTGCTCCAACAAAATTTTTTATCCAAGTCTAAATCCTTTCTACTGACAACTACTACACCCTTACATTGCACAAAACACCTTAATGCAATCTTATTTACAAGCCGTTAACGTGATAATTGGTTTTTTGTCGATTAAATCTAATCTGTTTATGAAATGGCTAATAGATGTTTTCAAACCAAAGGGTGCATATGACGTCACACATAATGGCGCGCAAAATAGCGAAAGTAAATATGCATATCACAAGATTTGAATTTCATCACTTTCAAACTTCGCAAAATATTTCATTAAAAACACATGTAAAGTAGTTTTAGGAATGAAAAGAATTAATTTTGCTGAAAAAATGAAAAAGTTTATAGAAACATGTGTTGTGTCCTTTAAATTAACTCATTTAAAATGTTCTGTTGATTTAACTGATTCAAAGTTAATACTGCAGTATGAGCTTTCTTGTGCACCTTGCATGTCTGACCCTGGTCTGTTTTATCTTGTGGTACAAGAGTTCTTTATATTATTCTTTTTGTGTTTCACATGTTTTATGATCACATTTTGTTTCATGCATTATGCACCTTAGCTTCAGCTGAAGTCAGTCCCAATGCAATTCATGAAGTTGCTTTAAAGAGGTTTGCTCCTGAGTTTTGATAGTATTGTCAATTTTCTGGGAAATATATTACTGATTTTTACATTGAAGTAGCTGGAGATATGTGGCTCTCTGAGAAAATATTGAGACAGATCAGAGAGCTACAGATCCAGCCCTTATAAAAACCTTCGATTTACGGCGCACAAAAAGCTGTGCACAGTTGAGGCCTGATATTGCTGTATTCTAGTGTTGCTGTCTCATAGATTTAATATTAAAAAATTCCTAACATATTTCCCCACTATACTTGTGGTCAAATATATATACCTTCAAATATTATTACCCCATGCGTCCCAAAACTCAAAGCTTCATAAATGTAGCCATGTAAGGTAGCCAGTGAAATCTCAAACAGTCCGTTGATTTTTGTATTTATTCATAATATTCTATATGAGTTTATGTATTTGGTCTTCATTTATGATAAACACGAATAATTAATAGAAATTAAACAAATATAATTTTTCTAAATATAAAATAAGCTCTTGATTATTGAAAATGCTTCAAAACCTTACACTCCATTTCAATAGGGCCGGCCATGATTAAAAATATCTTTGTTTCCCCTAACCCAACCCTAAATTTTCAGACTGGGAAGGTAGATAGGTAAATTATTTTTTTTTATTTGGATGTTGAATGTGTATTTTAAGTGTTACATTCTGCATCTCAGTCTATCAATAAATCCAAGAAACATGAACAAGCAATACGTATGAAATGTCAATTCATATCTAAGCCAGTATATCTGTTCATATGTGTTCAATATAAATTCTATCGGGGTGACAATTAAGACTAGAAACTTTTTCAGATTTACGTGTACAGTGTAGCCACATTAATCTGGAGATTTTGCTTCCCAGCAAAATTGACCGGATACATGAAACATCCGGATAACTGAATCACATATTTTAGATCTTCATATATACAATATGATTACTTTATTGATGTGTGGTGAATTAAACACATTTTATCATTCATTTATAATTGAACCATTTGCTTTAGTAATTAAATCATAATAATGTTAACATTTACATGCATTTCAAAGCATTAAAATTGAAATATACATGTGCATGTATATCAACACTACAAACAAATATACAAACCTGTATCACATGCACTAAAATCAAATAATGATTCAGAAGCACTATATGTAACTGAAGAATAAATAAATTATCAATAACTAACATAATAATTTACACTTGAAACATTTGATCACACTTTTACTTCTTAAAGAATCTGAAATATGTCTGCATTCACGGGTCTAAACAGTCTTCATGGTCCAAAGATGATTTAAGAATTTCCTGTTTGTCATGTCAGTTGACAACATTAGTTCACAAACATTCTATCTGCTACAGTTTATATTTCATATTCTATAATCATCCAACATACATGCCAACTTTTAAAAATCCCCATAGGGGATTTTGCGTGTGACGACCTTTTTTCAAAGCTCAAAATTCAGGACATTTTACCATGAAAATAAATATTTGTCCTTTCAAATAAAATATCAATCTAATCATTGTACAAGTATCATATATTAACACACAACATCAAGTGTGTCTGACCATTAACTTTAACAAAACTATAAAAAGAAAAACCACTTTGAAAGATATACATAAATATTTTATTAAAATCATCTATTCAGCAAAAAATCCTCTCCAACAAGTCACATACATATTATCAAATAATACTTAAACTTGCATCCTTTTACACCATATAAACATTGGCTGGTCTATATATCAAAATTTAAATTAAAGCACATGCATTTAGGTACGACTACAAAGGCAATCTTGCTTGTCTGTAAACATGGGCTTGCAGAGTTTGGTGGAACAACCTGCATTGCAACCAGAAAAGGAGTGATCTGCCCTGCTATGAAGTTTGCGAACAAAACCTTTGCACCCATGACATCTGAAATAATTACCATGAAAAACACATCAAAATATACGTTTTTACTTGTAAATTAAGGCTACTTGCTAATATAAAATTCAGTACAGACTTGTGCGAATTACGCATCACAAAGTCTATTGAATACTACACTATATAATACATCGCTATAGACAGATAGATTCAGATAGCCTATATTATTATAGTTGGAAAAAATATATATATTTGACTTACCTTATTGCATATTTTGGATCGATGCTGTCAGCGAGAGGCAAAAATTGGGAATGTCCGATTGTTTGGTGGTGACACTATCATCATTGTCATTCACGTTTGTGTAAAGGATATGTCAATTTGAAATCCGTCTTCCCGATTAATTACTATCAAAACATGCTTCGCACTGTCCAATAAGCACCCCGACACAGGCAGACCAGGTAAATTACACCACCCCGATACCATGCGACACAGGTAAACAGCAATGGCTGACTATTGTCCCGATTTCTGATTGGTCAGTTCAGAAATGATGCGGGATTTCAAATTCCGGTTGGAAAGGGGGGGGGTGTTGTCGTAAAATGGGAGATATTTTTAGAAAATAGGGATTTCGGGATATTTTTGCAATCCCAATCAGGATATCGGGATTTGCCTTTTCAACTTCTTCAAATCGGGAAAATCCCACACAAATCGGGAAAGTTGGCATGTATGATCCAAGCCAATATCGGGAGGACAAAATCATCTAAGCTCGTAATATTACAAAGTATACTGCTTTGATCTAGCCATGCACACTTTTTGATTTGATGCGATAACAATTAACAGAACAAAACTCAGGCGAAACCAACATTGTGGGTACATACAATCCCTGAAACGTTCTACTTTCCCACATGAACGGTGAACACACGCAGAGTGAACACTCGCAGAGCAAACAGTGAACGGTGAGCACACGGTGAACGCAAAATGGTCTATTCATTCGGTAAATTACTGATTTTCCCCTTGGATTGTACTTGCTTTATAATCAGGTAGAGAATATGTATATATGAATACATGTTTGTTCATTTTTTGTGCAAGTACTGGATGTATATTTCTCACGAAAATGATCGTAAATTTCACATCAATGCATGTAGCAATCATGCACAAACAAAAGAAAATTTCATATGTACATTGTTTACAGTATTACAGATACATGTATACATGAACCAGGTACCTCATGTTGACTCCTGAACGCTTCTAAATAGTATGAAAGGTTTATTCCCACGTGGATTTTGCGTAATTCACTTTACTGTATCAATACATGTATAGTATATTGACCTGAGAAAATATTCCCAGAATTAATGTACGTACGTGCAAAATAAATAGTGTGACCATGAATTTATGTTTAGATTGTGCAATATTTGTATATTTTAGATGCAAATTAAACTGTTTATTGTACTGTACTATACGTTTATCATGTGGGCCAGAAATGTATCTTTATATTAGAGACAAATGATTCAAAAGCTTCAAATTTGGGGAAAGGAGTAAATGCTATTATTTACAATGTCTCATAAATATAGGCGTGAAATAATCAGAAATATTTGTCAAATCAATCTGACATTGGGGTACAAATGTGCATTGAAATGTACAGTGTAGCATTGGGTTGTTTTTTTTTAAGTAAGAGAGGGGGGGGTGGGGCTTAAGAAAAATAATAAACTTATATAGAATTCTTGTCAAGTGAGACAAAATAAAACATGATTAATTGTGCTTTTGCCCCAACTTGAAAATGTTAAAAAAAATGATAATTCGCCGAGGGGGGGGGGGGGGGTATTTATTAACCAAAACTGCCTCATTTTCGTACACATACCAGCACTCGTTGCTCGTTCTTCGCTACATGTACATGTATAAGGGTTAAATTCATAACTAAAGGCTTTTGTATTCCTCTATCATTCAGAACTTCCCCCACTTTTTAACCAAACAATACTTGTGTTTTGTAATGATAATAACAATGATTTATTTTATTCTTTGATGTTGATGTGTGATCTGCAGTTTTCCTTGAATTTTCGCAGTTGATAATCCTGATATTTGTACTTTATAAATTAAATTTCTGATATAATAAGAAAGTTTACTTTCACTCTTCTGCACACGGTCCTTTTTCATTTTTGCCTTGCTATGAAAATTGATCCTTTGACTTTGGTGTTCCGAATGACAGTGATTGGTGAACGCTTTGTGAACAGTGAGCGAAAAACTATAAACGAAGAGCGCACGGAGAGTGAACGGTGAACGCATGGAGAGCGCACGGTGAACGCACAGAAAAATGGTGAAGTAGAACGTTTCAGGGACAAAATTTATTTTTCATTTTCATAAAATGGTAATTCTCTCACAGAGTTTTAAAAAATCAAAAACAAAAAGCTCTACAATTGGGATTATTTGAATATTCTGACCGAAGTTTAAATACTCAGTGGGTGTGGTGTTTTTGTGAAGTCTAAGCATTTATAGTATGACCTAACCTTGGCTGCCCATAGGGCAATGCTTCATGACGTATAGTCAAAACACCCGAGGTATTACTTATCTCCGTTACCGAGTTCCTCTTCCGTTTCTTGCACTCAATCGAAGCAGACAAAGTTTTTTACAAAGCCAAAGTCAATCCACCCCTTTTCCATTAAGAAATAACTGTTAACAAGTACATTCTACATGCATGGCATTTTATACATTAAAAACTTAATACATGTACATGGACATATATTTCACTTCAATCAACAGTATAAAATCCATATATATGGATCTATATAAATATATATATATATATATAGTTACAATTACAGAGGCAATGTTGCTCTCTGTACACATGCATGGCCTTGCAGAGTCTGGTGGAACAATATTCAACCAGAAAAGGAGTGTTCTGCTGTACCACAAAGTACTCGAACAAAACCTCTGCATGCATGACATCTGAAATAATTGCCACCAAAAAATATTCATCAACATATATTTTTATTGTAAATTTAGACTACTTGCTAATATCAAATTCAACATTTAAAATCTTAACTGACTAAAGACATACATGTAAAGTAACAGATTTATGCAAATTGCATATCGCAAAGTCTTTTGAATACTTGGCCCCCTATAATTTTTTAATACATCGCTGGAGATTCAGATATATAAATGAAAAAATATGATTTTACATACCTATTGCATAGCTTGGATGCTGGCAGCCATCCCAAAAATCAGGAATGTCCAAATGTTTGGTAGTGACACAAACTATCATCGTTGTCGTTCATGTGTTTGTAAAGAATATGCAAATTCCCGATTAAGTACTATAAAAAATACTCCTCATTGTCCATTAAACACCCTAACACAAGTAGTAGACCAGGTAAATTACATCATCACCTGATATCACGTGACACAGGTAAACAGCAATGGCTGACTTATTTTCCCAATTTCTAATTGGCCAGCCACAAAGAAACGCTGCAGGATTTTAAATTGGGTTGAAAATCTGGGTTTGTTGTCGTAAATCAGGAAACATTTTACAAAATCGGGATTTCTGGAGGTTTTTACTTTCCCAATTGCGAAAGCGGGAATCGTGCTTAAGATCGGGAGAATCCCGCCTAAATCGGGAAAATTGGCAGTATATACATATCAACCAAATTTACAATATTTGAATTAATTCAAGTCTATATTACTTGTATCATAAATTACAAAACTGAAATACATGCCTAGGGATATAATTATTGATGATATGTTGGATAAAATAAACACTGTAAAATCATGCAAATTTTGTTCTTTTTGATTAAAGATTCCTTCCGCCACAAAATGTAGTCCTTTCCAAACCCTTTCAAATCTGGTATTGACATACAAATTTTCAACTGGATAGGTTTCAGTAGTAAATATATGATATATTTTGATCAATACAATAAGTATTGAACCATTATCTATACAGTTAAAGCATCCTGCACAGTTGTGCTCAAAAGCTGAGTAGCTAACTTCCTTAAATAATTGTACACATGTATTTCTTGCAGTCTGACATCCTTTTCTTGTATTCCTTTGTCCTAGAGCAAGCTAGTGAATAGATTCTTAAGATTTAGACCTTTTGTGATAACTGTTACCACTGACAATATTTTTTAACTAAGTTTTTGAATTTTGTTAATGTAAAATACGAAGACCATGAGATGCAATATGAATTGTTTTCTTTTGGTAAAATGGTGAAATTTTGGAAAATTTCTTTTTCTAAAGATTCTTTTACAGATGATGACCTTACTGAACTTGCCCAACAGACAGCCCAATTTGCACAGAAACATGGAAAAAATATAACCCCCAATGGACCCAGTCCAGATGTTTTATCAAGCAGTTCACGATCGAGCAGTTACAGCGATATTGTGAGCAGCAGTGAAAGTAGTAAAAACAAGGACAAGGACCAGAGACGCAACAATTCTTTCCCAGGCTATGGAGAGCCAATCATACCAGGTAAAGTTATAGAAGTTGTCAAATTATTTCCATTCTAGTTTTATTAACTCACCTGAGCTGAAAGCTCAAGTGTGAGCTCTCTTATCACCTTTTGTCTGTCGTCTGTCTGTCCGTAAACTTTTCACAATTTCATCTTCTCCAGAACCACTTGACCAATTTCAATCAAACTTAGTACAAACCATACTTGGGTGAAGGGATGAGTTAGAAAAGTGGAAATTTACATGAAAGCTTCATGACACAGGGTAGATTCAAGTTTGTTCAAATCATGGCCCCCAGGGATAGGGTGGGGATCAAAGTTTTTCATGATGATGTACAGGAAAAATCTTTAAAGATCTTGTTCTCAAGAATCACTTGGTCATAATAGTTGAAATTTACATAAAAAATTCCTGATATAGAGTAGATTCCAGTTTGTTCAAATCATGGTCCTTCTTTGTAGTATGGAGCCACAATAGGAGATCAAAGTTTTACATGCTGATATATAGGAAAAATCTTTAAAAATCTTCTCAAGAACCACTGGGCCAGAAAAGTGAAAATTTACATTAAAGCTTTTTGACATAGAGTAGATTCAAGTTTGTTCAAATCATGGTCCCCGGTAGGAGGATGGCACCACAATAGGGGATCAAAGTTTTATACTGATATACAGGTGATTCTCGATGGCTCAAACTTCAATCTCTCGAAGTTCTCGGTCTCTCAAAGTGAAATTATGGTCCTGATTATTATCTCTATATAACAAAGCAAATTTACTATCGATCTCTCGAATGTTTGATATCTTGAAGTTCTCGATCTCTCGAAGTGAAGTTGGGTCCCGTAAAACACATTTCATTGTTTTTCACTCTCGATCTCTCGAAGTGGTGGTAGCGTATACCCACCGTTACCCAGGCATGTAATAATTTCCGCTTGGGCCTTGCCTGGATTTTGTTGAATGCTGGAGGGGTAATTAGGTGTTTACGTAGTTGATACATCGCCCGTGCTTCTTTGTGGAGGTGACACATTTGAGTATATAATTGGCTAATTGGTCAGTTTACACGTTTTGTGTCTTGATGATTAAAATTATATATAATCCGACTATGAATAAACTCTATAATTATATCCCCCGAACGAAGTTCAGGGGGGTATATAGGAATCACTCTGTCTGTCTGTCCGTCCGTCCGTCTGTCTGTCTCCAGATTCGTATCCGGGCCATAACTTCTTTGTTCTTTGACATAGGCATACCATATTTGGCACACAGGTGGATCACCATGAGACGATGTGTCAAGTACCTTCATGACCTCTATATGACCTTGACCCTTGACCTCAAGGTCAAAATTAAAGGTTTTTTACAATGGATTCGTGTCCAGGCTAAACTTCTTTGTTCTTTGACATAGGCATACCATATTTGACACATGAGTGTATCACCTTGAGACAATATGTCATGTACCTTCATGACCTCCATATGACCTTGACCTCAAGGTCAAAATTAAAGGTTTTTACAATGGATTCGTGTCAGGGACTTGACTTCTTTGTTCTTTGACATAGGCATACCATATTTGACACATGAGTGTATCGCCATGAGACGATGTGCCGGGTACCTTCATGACTTCTATATGACCTTGAACTTTGACCTCAAGCTCAAAATTGATTAAAGGGTTTTGACATAGTCATACCATAAGACATGGGTGTAACACCATGAGACTATGTGTCATGTACATTCATGACCTCTTGACCTTTGATCTCAAGGTCAAAATTATAGGTTTATACCATGGATTTGTGTTCGGACTATATCTTCCATTTTCTTCTACAAAGGCATACCATATTTTTACACTCAGCAAAGAGGTAATTTATAGCTATTAACAACACCCTTTGGGAGATTGGGGTAAGCGGGGGGTATTCTTAGTGAGCATTGCTCACAGTACTTCTTGTTTGTTTTGATGTGACAACGAGAGAGTAAGTTTTATACATAATTTAGAGATCTACAGACTGTTAGATTTCTCGAGTTTGTTATTTGTGTAAAGTTACTATAAAACATCGTTTGTTAGAATTTTTGTTTTGGGTAAAGCGACTTAATATTGTGCTCTGTTTAGTTTGCGATAGTAAAGCTTCATCGGAACTTGGTTTTGTATGCCTATCTAAGCATGATTAAAGAACAAATAAATACATAAACTTTGAGGTTTTCTATTTTGATATCAAATTAACTACCTGACGAATATGAAGGAATGTCAAAACGATATCATATGATCTTGTTGGTAAACATTTCGGGTTACTGTAAAATCTTAACCATACCGGTAGACCTTCAATTTCCGAATTTGGAACTCGAGATTTCTCGGAATTTTATCAAGGCCCCTTGAACTTCGAGTTATCGAGAGTCACCTGTATAGGGAAAATCTTTATAACATTTAAGCTAGGCCTTTCATATTTTGTATATACATTCTTTATGGCAAAGTCTTTCATATGCAATGGTGTGTGATCTTGAGTCTTTGACTTGGAAGTTTGACCTACTTTTAATACAAATCTGACATATTTGCCCAAAACATTTTTAAAAGACCCCACTATTTTTATACCCCCCGCGACAAGTTGTGGGGGGGTATACTGGAATCGGGTTGTCCGTCTGTCTGTCCGTCCGTCTGTAGACACAATGGTTTCCGGGCTCTTAAGCATTATCCTTTCCACCTACCGTCACCATATCATATATATGGACTACCCATGGGATGAAGATGTTCCCTATCAATCTTGGGGTCAAAAGGTCAGAGGTCACGCGCACTGGACATCGAAGTAGCAATATGGTTTCCGGGCTCTAAAGCGTTATCCCTTCCACCTACAGTCACCATATCATACATATGGACTACCCATGGGATGAAGATGTTCCCTATCGATTTTTGGGTCAAAAAGTCAAAGGTCAAGCACACTGGACATCGAAGTAGCAATATGGTTCGGTTTGTCATGCCATTTGTTTTTTACACTCAGAAAAGAGGTAGTTTATACCTATTACCAACACCCTTTGGGAGATTAGGGTAAGCGGGGGGTATTCTTGGTGAGCATTGCTCACAGTACCTCTTGTTGCATTTGTGTGATTATCTCCCCTTTGAAGGGGGCATGGCCCTTCATTTGAACAAACTTGAATCCCCTTCATCTAAGGATGATTTGTATCAAGTTTGATTGAAATTGGCCCAGTGGTTATGGAGAAGATTTTCCTATAGGCCAATTCAACTTAATTAGTAGATTATCATCCAGGGTCAGCAAAAAGTATGGGGCAGGTGGGAGGATTTTATTTTTTAATTTTTATTTTCTGAAAAAATATTAAAGACAAACGATTTTTTTTTTCAACAGATGCACATCATTTAATGCCAGGTGGATATCAATCTATGCTATTTTCACAGACGAATTCTAGGTTAAGCTTTAATTTCAAACAGAAATATACCTAACTTCTTCAAGCCTGTAAGAACGCGAGAAATTAAGAAACCATATAGATATATTTTCTTCGCGTGGCTTTTCACGTTGCTATACCGGAAATGTAAACAAAAAGTGTAAATACCGGAGTTGGACATGAAAATATTCCAGAAATCGCAAGTTTCGCAAAATAAAAAATTCGGGGTGGGCCAATTTTTGAGGGGCGGGCGGGGATGATCATCTATCAATTAAGTTGAATTGGCCATATATCAGCATGAACAAATTTGAATCTACTCTATATCAGGAAGCTCTCACTTAAAAATCTCAACTTACGGCCTGGTGATTCTCGAAAAGAAGATTTTGAAAGATTTTTCCATAATTATATATTTGTATGTATAATTTTGATCCTCTTTTGTGGCTTCACCATTCCCCCAGGGGTCATGATTTTAACAAACTTGAATCTTCAGAAAGCTTCCATGTAAATTTGAGATTTTCTGGCCTAGTGCTTCTTGAGAAGATTTTTATGTAACCCCACCCTATTTTTTTTTCATTTTTGTGATTATCTCCCCTTTGAAAGGGGCATGACCCTACATTTGAACAAACTTGAATCCCCTTCACCCAAGATGATTTGTTCCAAGTTTGATTGAAATTGGCCCAGTCGTTCTGAAGAAGATTCTTCTATATATATCTGCATGTAAAACTTTGATCCCCTACGTTGGCCCCACCCTACCCTAAGGGGTCGTGATCTGAACAAATTTAAACCTCTCTATATCAGAAAGCTTTCAGGTAAATCTCCACTCTTCTGGTCCAGTGATTCTTGAGAAGAAGATTTTTAAAGATTTTCTTTATATAATTGCAAATGTAACTTTGATCCCTTATTGTGCCTCCAACATCATTTAATCTTTAATCATGCTTAGATAGGCATACAAAACCAAGTTCCGATGAAGCTTTACTATCGCAAACTAAACAGAGCACAATATTAAGTCTCTTTACCCAAAGCAAAAATTCTAAATAATGAGTAAAACGATGTTTTAGAGTAACTTTACACAAATAACAAACTCGAGAAATCTAATAGTCTGTAGATCTCTAAATTATGTATAAAAATTACTCTCTCATTGTCACGTCAAAACAAATTAAAGAGTTTATTCATAGTCGGATTATATATAATTTTAATCATCAAGACACAAAACCCCAGTGCAAGGTTTCTTATCCTCTATTATCATTATTATTATTATTATGCCCCCTTCAAAAAAAATTGTATTTTTCATCGAAACTTTCAGGAAAGTTTCCTGCACACTCAATGTGGAATTTTCAGACGTTTTATGGATTTCCAAGATTCTTGAAGTGAATGACAGAAAACTGGGAGTTATTTAAAATTGTTAAATCATAACTCTTACATTTTTAAGAATTTAGATGCTTATTCCTTTCATGTACAGTTGTTCTTCACTAATTGAATTATCCCTGTCAAGATTCTATTTCATATGAATTTTTTTTTTACGTCTTTTGACATAGGCCTTTGATATTGGTATGTTGGCAAGTTTAATTTACTATCATATGTTCACAACAGTGTTCCTTGTTTGAAGCTCATATGCCTAGAGGTGAATGTTATGTACCATTAAGTCTTAATTTTCCACTTTAAAGATGACCCCTTAAAAAATATTTTTAAAAGTATGGAAGGGGAGACATCAGTTTTAGTGTGCTAAAACAATTCTTCCTTGGTATATTACAGGTGTTATATTACAGTATTATTTTACAGGTGCCATTGGGACCAAAGCAAGAGCGGCTCCTGTGGGATCTGGGAAGGGCCGAAGTGTTTGGAACACCACCCCACCCACCACCCCAGATTCTATGTAAGATACATCACAGATGTATTGCTGCAGACTTTCATACAACAATCATTCAGTTACTTTCTCAGCAATTTACCCTGTTTTTATGCCCCGCCATGAATATGGCCAGGGCAAAGAATGTCCGTCACACTTTGCGTTTAGCTCAGTTTCAAAGAAACTATTAAAGATATTTTATCAAATTTTATATGCTGATATATATTGGTGACATCGATTCAACTGCATCAATATTTTTTTACCTTGAAATTTCCTTTGTACTTGACCTTACTTTTTCTCTTGAAAGATGTTACGAGTTCATTGAGGAAATAATTTTATAATTCAATTTAAAGTTAGGAAATACAATATACTCTTACTTATATAATAAAAAGTTTAATTATTTTGTATCTTTAAAATGTTTGTAAATCTACCATTTGGTAGAAACTGGAAGCACATTATACCGGGTATGTTGTTACTGACAAGGTGAAGGTCAGTTGATCCAAGTGTGTATTGAATTTGAAGACCAGAACAGAATTATGTAGTGCTTATAAGCTTCGATATATCCATTTTATCGCAGTTTATCAGGGTCTCTGTCCAAGCGGTTTTTGAAAAGGTGACTGTGTGTGTTTTTAAAGGTAAAATTCTTGCTCCAACAAAAAATTATCCACATCTTTTTTCTCGTACCTTCCTTCGAAAAATTGAAAAATAGTACACCCAAGCATGGCACAAAACATCTTAATGCTATATATTATTTACAAGCCGTCAATGTGATAATTGGTTTTTTGTCGATTAAATCTAATCTATGAAATGGCTAACAGATGTTTTTTAACCCGAGGGCGCATATGACGTCGCACATAATGGCGCGTAAAATAGCAAAAGTAAATATGCATATCGCAAGATAATTAGATTTGAATTTCATCGCTTTCAAATTTGAAAACTACGCAAAATATTTCATTTAAAACACATTTAAAGTAGTTTTAGACATGAAAAGAATTAATTTTGCTGAAAAAATGAAAAAGTTTAGAAACATGTGTTGTGTCCTTCAACTTTGGATTCCCACCTACATTTTCAACTCGTATATTTTAAAAAGCTTTTCAATTTTACTAATGAGATTTTTTTAAATACAAAGTAGAATTCATTAGTAATTGATTATTACTTTTATACCAGTGTTAATTAATTAATTGCTCTTAATTACAATTCCATTTGATTGGAGGGTTGAAAAGTCTGTTCCTTGAAATCGGGCTTTAAAACATCATTTATTTTAAAATGCTTATTGATATAAATGAATAACCATGTAATTTGTCATATTATTGAGTAAAAAATGGTTAAATCTTCATTTTTCATAGGTTAACCTCATTTGCGATTGATCAATGAATGAAAATTTTTGCCGTGTTGTGGTTTGTAAACATATGTTTACCCCCAACTCAGGTGACCTATTGCAATTGGTTTGTCGTCCGTAATTGTGAGACATGCGTCGTGTGTTAACAATTTTTTAACATTTTTAACTTCTTCTTGATAACTACCAGTCTAATTCTGTTCATATTTGGCATGAAGCACCTTTGGGACAAGGTGGACATAAATTGTCAATTTCAGGACTCCAGCACCCCTAGGGGCGGGGCAAAAACTGTCCAAAATTGACCAATTTTCAAAAATCTTCTTCTCTACAATCGCACACGTGTAAGAAAAACTAAATGCATAGTGATGTAGAGCAGGAAGGCTTCTACCAAAATTTTTAATTTCATGATCCACGGGGTAGGGGTTTTGACCCCAGGGTGGGGGCCAAACTTGGTATATAGTGTTTATGTGTAAAACAGTTAAATAACATCTTCTTTAGTGCTGTTGATACTAGTCCTTTACCAAAATTGTAAATTTGATGATCCCAGGGGTAGGGGTTTTGGTATCAGGGTGGGGCCAAAATGGTCAGTTATTAAATATGTGAACAATAGACATTTTTAACTTCTTTATAACTATCATTCCAATTCTTTTCAAATTTGGTATGAAGCATCTTTGGAACAAGGGAGACATAAATTGTAAATTTTAGGATTCCTGCACCCCTGGGGCCTTAGGAGCGGGGCAAAAATTCTCAAGAACCGCACACGTGTAGGAAAAACTAAACGTGTGGTGATGGAGAGAAGGAAGGCCTCTACCAAAGTTGTAAATTTCATGAACATTCACAGTGCTCCAAGTTGCGAGTAAAACGGTCGCATTTGCGACCAGAAAATCAATTTTGCAACTAGAGATTATAATTAAGTCGCATTTTCGCGAGTGAAGAAAATTTGGGCAACAAGTAAAATTTTAGAATCGGGATCGGAAGTCTGAATAAATATTTTTCAGTTTCGGTCAAAACAATCAAGATGGCGGAAAAACGAGGTTTAGAGCACTTTCGATTTATCAATAGTAAAAAGCAGAAGCCTCATCCTAGTACATGTAACAAAGAAATTCAAGAATCACATGGAGAAAGTTCTACATCAAAAAATGATGTAGCAGTGTCTAAAGAGAAATGCAAAAGTAAAGGAAGAACCCCAGTCCTGAAATGGCGGAGGGAATTTTCGTGATGGCAAAATGTTTTGCAGAATTTGTGAGGCCAATTAACCAGCAACGTCCACCATTTCTGGACATTCATTGTCCTATTTCGCCACGACCGAGTGTACATCTTTCAATCGTGGAAATGTGACTATTCACGGTAACAGTAAGAGACATGTCGTTGTCCGTGACTGCATTATTAGCAGTAAGTCCAGCGGGGCAACTGTTGCTGTTAATTTTCAAAGACAATCAAACTCGGGATGTAGTGTTCTTATTGATGCTGGTACTAATTGTTCAGCAAAAGATCCAACAAAAAAACTAGGAGCTCTTATTCGCATAACATGATAAGCAGTAAAGGCCCACTTATTGAGAACTTTAAAGCAAATCCTTGTGTGGAACGCTGGGTTTTCTTCCCCAGAAACGTACTGTAAAATATACAGGGTGGCCCAATGCAATACAACTTTTGCCAGAGTAAATACTTGACTTGTTAACATCCAGCATGTTTCACAGTACATTTCTATTAGTTTAAAAATAAAACAAACAAAATGCATACATGGGTGTTGATTTTTTACTTGAAAGATATTCATATTTTAAAAAAACCTTATAAGTCTTATTTACAAAATCTTTTACTATGGCGAGTAGAAATTTTGAAAATGGCGACCAGAAATATTTTTAGGTCGCCATTTTGCGACCTGATAGCAGATGCGACTTGGAGCACTGATTCAGTAGGGGTTCTGACCCCAGGGTGGGGCCAAACTTGGTATATTGTGTTCATGTGTAAAACACTTAAATAACATCTTCTTTAGTATTGCCTCTTTTCGTAATGTTTGCATGTAGGAGTTATCGTTTGTGTGGGACGGTATATGTGAACTTCCGGTAAAGAGTATACAAAGCACCCAAATACAAACAATTACATTTTATGGTATGGATTCGCTTATTAATACATTACAGCCTAGCCATTATCTCCTAACACTGCCTTTGAATGCATCACAGATTTTCAAAAATTGCAAATACAAATATTTCCTCGAGTAAGTCATTTAATTAAAAGTAGCAACAAACTCAAAGTTGCACAACATGTGCAGGACTCGGCGGTCGGCTCCATTCTAACAGATAACACATCAGACATTAAATATATAAAGAATTTGTATTCAGGTTGAAATCGAAAGCATTTCCTAAAATCAGATCCACTCCTTAGGATAATCTTCGGTTTACGGCGCAGGATTATTTTGCGTACAGTTGAGGTTTGTCAAGTTCAACTTGAAGATTGCATCGGATGTCAAAATTCTACAATAATGTACTAAAAATAAACTGTAAAAATATAATAAAAATCATAACATATTCTTCCACTAGTAATCTTATTAAGGCAGACTTCTCCTCTAGTCTTCCACTAGTAATCTTATTAAGGCAGACTTCTCCTCTAGTCTTCCACTAGTAATCTTATTAAGGCAGACTTCTCCTCTAATTCCCAATTGCTGTATTATTTTATTTCATTTTAGCTTCAGTTTTTTTTAAATTCACTGAAAAACAGTATGACGAGTGTTTCGATAAGTGAAGACGTGAACAAAAACCATATGAAAGCAAGAATATTTTTAGAAATTCAAAATGTTCAGTTTTTGTAACGCCCAGGGGTCGAAATTAACTTTTTCTACCACAGGCTAATTTTAGCCTGTGGGTAAAAAATCCACAGGCTAAAATGAAAACCTACAAGCTAAAATGAAAATAATGAAGCAGTGCTCTTTTTATATATATATATTTTCAATCAGTGATTTTCCCCATCATTACTGAGCCTAGTGGGTCAACAGGCAGCGTTTGGACAAGACACTAAGTTACGTAAGTCATATGGTGCAATGTCTAGGTCTCTTGATTATCGCACCTCTAACAGTCTAATCCACGACTTGTTTACCGCAGTTCTAGATCCAGTCTTCCAATTTCATGCCACATCAGGGTTGTCACTAGTGATTTTTTAAAGCGAATACAGGATTCATGGTTTTATAAGCAGCACGATCACGAGTCCTATGACTTTTTTGATAATCGTCTACGCGGTGAGAAATGCACCCGTGTTGTCACTACAACCCGACCTCAATATGACAATGACATTCTCATGATTCTGATAAAAATAACTACCAGAAGACTTGGTAAAACATAGATTCCGATATTTTTTTGTAGATAAATGAATAACAAAAACATCATACTTGGAATTATTCAATTTAATCACCCCTATAGGTGAACAGGACTTGTGGCACATGTCGATATGCGATGTCCAATCTCTAAAGCATTTGTTTGACTCCGAGTTTCTTAAAAAATCATAAAAGAAAAATCCGGATAAAAACGGTTATTGAAATCGGTCGTTCATGTAAGCGTTTGTATGATTCAGAGTGCAAGTTTGAGAAAAACGAATAGCGCATCACCGTATAGAACGGATACGATACGATCGTAGTTTGTAAATCACCACTCGCTAAGATTTTCGAGTGTCCATTATTTTTACTCGCTATTTTTCAAATGTACTCGCATTTTGCGAGTATTTCTCGCTAATTTCGACCCCTGACGCCACGCCAGAACGGTGCATCATATAATCATTTATTATATAATTACAATATTTGGCTTGAAGTTTATGTTAAAGAAATAATTCTATTGTCTTCGAAGTTTGTTTACAAGAATTGCTAAGGTGGCAAAAATCAGTTCGGACGGCACTAAATTAAGTTACTCAGAACATGTGAGTCCGTCGTACATTTCATCTCTTTTTCATTTAAGTATTACTATGTGTGAAACATTGGGGAAGTCACCCAGAAATATGATTTAGTCTGACCTCCATGATTTTTAGGCATACCCCCCCTCCATTTTTATTTTCATCCTCTAACGTTGTATAATAATGAATCTTTCTCTGACCAGATATGTACATTATGTTACTTGTCCTCATTATCATGATAATGGTACGAATCACTGAACTTATTATAAAATCCATGTGGAAATTATGCTGGCAGCGTCGAATTTATCATTGTGATACTAGTACTGCTTGGTAGTTTAGTTTACGCAAGCATTATAGAGCCTGACTGGAAAAAAAGGTTTTACCTACAAAATGGACTGTAATTATTGGTATTGCATGAAATTTTACTTTGAAGATGATCAAATCTGATCAGTCATTTAAAAAGTGAATATATTTAATAAAAACATCATCTAGACTTTTTAATATTACGACACACACACACACACACCCCTCTTTTTTTTTTTTTTTAAACATATATACATATACATGTAATACAGGCACGACAGAATTTCTCTTCTACAAATAACCCGGCCAATCGGTTACAAATTTTCTAATCAGTTAGCATTTTTTCAGCCGAGTAATCGGTTAACTGGCTAATCGTAGTTATCCATAGTACAATTGTATATAACACATGCTTAAACCAAACATACCGTCCCGCATGAACGACAACTCGTACAAGTAAGAGTTACGAAAATCCGGAAATATTGATACTAAATTGAAACTAAATGGATATTTAGAAAGAAGAGGTAATCCTTTACCAAAATTGTAAATTTGATGATCCCAGGGGTAGGGGGTTTTGGTATCAGGGTGGGGCCAAAATGGTCAGTTATTAAATGTGTGAACAATATACATTTTTAACTTCTTGTTATTACTACTATAACAATTCGTTTCAAATTTGGTATGAAGCATCTTTGGGACAAGGGGAACATAAACTGTAAATTTCAGGATTCTTGCACCCCTGGGACCTTAGAGGTAGGGCAAAAACTGCCCAAAATTGACCAATTTTCAAAAATCTTCTCTAGAACCACACATGTTTAAGAAAAACTAAATGCATTAAGATGTAAAGCAGGAAGGCTTCTACCAAAATTGTAAATTTCATGATCCCCGGGGTAGGGGTTTTGACCCCAGGGTGGGTCCAAATTTAGTATATAGTGTTTGTGTAAGTTTGCTGATACTGTATAAAATCTAAATGCACACTAAGGAATAGCAGAAAAAGATATGAAAAAAAAATTATGAATTTCACAACCCAAGGTTTTGACTCTAGGATGGGTCCAAATTAGTCATATCTTTTAATGTTATTACACCTATTATATTATGTGAAGCCTTTCATCAGTGTATGCACTTGTGAGGGCATTGAGGTTGTAAGAACACATCTTGTTTTATACTTTTGCTGAATGTTAAAATTTAGCTTAGATATTCAGAACAGTAATTTTTTTCTAGATTGCATAGCCCTTGGGAGTAGGGATAATTTTTCACTATTACTCAAGTGACCGATAAGGCCTGTGGGCCTCTTGTTGTCAACAAGTGCTGGACAGCTTGCACTGGGTCAATTTCAATCAAACTTGGCAAAAAGCATCCTTGAGTTAAGAGCTTTCATGTCTGTTCTAATAAAGGGCCATGCCTCCTTCAAAGGGGAGATAATCACAAAAATGCAAAAATTGGGTGGGGTCATTCAAAAATCTTCTCAAGAACCACCGAGCCAGAAGAGCTAAAATTTACATGAAAGCTTCCTGACATATTCAAGTTTGTTAAAAGCATGGCCCCCGGGGTGTAGGATGGGACGACAATAGGTTATCAAAATTTTACATACAAATGAGAAAATCATTAAAAATCTTCTTGTGAAGAATCACTGGGGCAGACAAGTTTACATTTACATGAAAGCTTCCTGACATAGTGCAGATTCAAGTTTGTTAAAATCATGTTCCCCTGGGGAAGGGTGGGGCTACAATAGGGGATCAAAGTTTTACATACAAATATATAGAGAAAATCTTTTTTTAAAAACCATTGGCACGATTTTGGCGTAAGGCTTACGATTTTAGGGCCGAAAATACACCTTACGATTTCACCATATATCTTCCAATTTTTGCTTATTTGACATTTCGAAAGTTTTAGAGCTGTCCGTCATTGGTTTTTACTTTTATAAGAAACAAGCCATAGTCGTTGCTACGTTTGTTTGCATAGTCTATATATATACAAAATCTCAATCATTTTAATGCTTTGAAATAAGCAATATGGAAGCTGCTACTAAGCGTAAGGCATGTGTTGATGGAAATAACAACAAAACTCCCCCAAAGAAGAAAACCTAATAGAGCCAGTAATTCAAAGAACAACATGCAAATACACTGTAAACATCTATTCGTTTCAAAGTCAGAAAGGGAGAGTCTGTATGATAAGTGTACAATCTGTTTGACAAACTTCAACATTTTTCACGGCGGAGAAAATGACATTAAAAAACTTGCGATATAACTAAAACAGTAACTGTAAAATTATATAGTATACTAAAGTAACAAGGTTTTATACCCAAGAAAATAAAATCAATAAAAGATGTATTTGACCTTCTGCAGTTGTAAAATGCATAACAATTAGTATGTCTAAATTCATTAAATTTGGATTTGAAATAGTCTAAAATTGCTCAGGTTATATCTTTATTCATAAAGATCTCCAGTGGCAGGGGGCGTCGCCTTACTATTTTCCATTTCATAATGTTGGCAGCTCTGCATTGGACCAAAGAGGTTTACATTTGCATGAAAGCCTCCTGACATAGTGCAGATTCAAGTTTGTAAAAATCATGTCCCTCGAGGTAGGTTGGGGCCTCAATAGTTTTACATGCGATTATATAAGAAAAATCATTAAATATGGGTCAAGGTGAGCGATGTGGCCCATGGGACTCTTGTTTATGGTTCTCTTTTGTCTCCATGTGCAATGTCACTTCTGTTTCTTTCATATTAATTTCGCTTTTGAGTGATAAATAAATGGTCATGTTATAATTTTGAATAGGCTTGGAACCTTTGGACTTCAAACTATTCAGGAAACCAATCGCCTGTCTACCACTGAAACCATCCTGCCGACCTCCATTCCAGAGAGCCCCTCAGTGGCGTCAGATGCCCCTGTTGACCCTTTTGCTCCTACTGGTGGTCCATTCTCAGGTAATGTATTGTGCTCTGCCTATCCCAAACATCTGTGCATGATATAAGTTCTTTTGCTTTGTTTAGCAAAGTTTTACATATTCAGACTAGATTGTATTTCATCAGAATCATGTGATTTATACAAAGTTTTACATATTCAGACTAGATTGTATTTCATCAGAATCATGTGATTTATACAAATGTATGTATATGTATCTTTATGGAAGTTTTTGGTGAAATATTAACATCAATAAAAGTACATGTACTTAGATTTGAATTGATAAAGCAATTCAAAATGTCATGATTTTACAAGTGATTTTATCATAAGAGTGCACTGACAAAAATTTCCATATATGAATACATGTAGCCATAGTGGAATAAATGAATGAAGAGGATATCAATTCAGTATTGATTGGTTGTGATTTTGTAGAAAACTATTACTCCACTGCCCCAGGATATGAGGCTCCTCAGACTATGATGCAGAAGCTCCAACATGAACGCCGCATCAGACTCCAGGAACACAGACGAAGGGTTATGCAAGGTGCATTACAACATTGTAATTTACTGCAAAGATGAATCATTGTAAAAGCACACAAATTTAGTGTCTAAGTAGTTGTTCTGCCCCAGAATTGGAGATTTCTGAGCATATAGTTTTTGGTCTATCTGTTTGTCCGCAAAAACTTTAACCTTGGCAATAACTTTTGAATTGATGGTGATAGGTCTTTCATATTTCACATATGTATTCCTTGTGACAAGACCTTTCTATTTGTATAAAAAATATTACCTCATGACCAAGTTTGGCAATACAGGGCATCGGTCTTCTCAAACACATCTTGTTAGTTCACCTTGAGCTATAAGCTCAAGTGAGCTTTTCTAATCGCCTGTGGTCCATCGTCTGTCTGTCTGTAAACTTTTCACATTTTCGACTTCTTCTCCAAAACCACTGGGCCAATTTCAACCAAACTTGGCAAAAAGTATCCTTGAGTGAAGGGCTTTCAAGTTTATTCAAATGAACGGCCATGCCCCCAAAGGGATCTAAAATGCAAAACTAGGGTGGGGGTCATTTTAAAAATCTTCTCAAGAACCACTGGGTCAGAAGAGCTGACATTTATATGAAGGCTTCCTGACATAGTGCAGTTTCAAATTTGTTAAAATCATGACCCCCGGGGTATGTTGGGGCCACAATAGAGGATCAAAGTTTTACATACAAATATATAGGGAAAATCTTTAATAATTTTCTTCTCAAGAACCATTGGACCAAAGAGGTTTACATTTGCATGAAAGCTTCCTGACATAGTGCAGATCCAAGTTTGTTCAAATCATAGCTCTTTTTCTCAAGAACCACTGGGCCAGGAAGTACAAATTTACTTGAAAGTTTCCTGACATAGTGCAGATTCAAGTTTCTTAAAATCATGACCCCTAGGGGTAGGATGGGGCCACAATAGGGGATCAAAGTTTTACATACAAATTTATCGTGAGAATCTTTAAAAATCTTCTTCTCAAGAACCACTTGGCCAGGAAAGTTCAATTTTACATGCCAGTTTGCAATTGGTTGTC
The DNA here is from genome assembly GCF_947568905.1 of Ostrea edulis. Taxonomy (NCBI): domain Eukaryota; kingdom Metazoa; phylum Mollusca; class Bivalvia; order Ostreida; family Ostreidae; genus Ostrea; species Ostrea edulis. Next base: position 53,253,004 of record NC_079165.1, on the reverse strand, counting down.
GTCCGTCGTGCATTAACAATTTTAACTTCTTCTTGATAACTACCAGTCCAATTCTTTTCAAATTTGGTATGAAGCATCTTTAGGACAAGGGGGACATAAATTTTAAATATCAGGACTCTAGCACCCCTGGGGCTTTAAGGGCGGGACAAAAACTGCCCAAAATTGATCAATTTTCAAAAATCTTCTCTAGAACCGCACATGTGTAAGAAAAACTAAATGCATGGTGATGTAGAGCAGGAAGGCCACTACCAAAATTGTAAATTTCATGATCCCCGGGTTAGGGGTTCTGACCCCAGTGCAGGGCCAAACTTGGCATATATAGTGTTTATTTGTAAAACACTTAAATAACATCTTCTTTAGTGCTGTTTATACTATATTGAAACTAAATAGATATTTAGAAAGAGGAGGTAGTCAGAGTGGGGCCAAAATGGTCAGTTATTAAATGTGTGAACAAAGTCGTTTTTATCTTCTTGATAACTATCATTCCAATTCTTTTCATATTTGGTATGAAGCATCTTTGAAACAAGGGGGACATAAATTTTAAATTTCAGGATTCCTGCACCCCTGGGGCCTTAGGGGTGGGGCAAAAACTGCCCAAAAATGACAAATTTTCAAAAATCTTCTCAAGAACCGCACATGTGTAAGAAAAACTAAATGCATGGTGATGTAGAGCAGGAAGGCCTCTACCAAAATTGTAAATTTCATGATCCCTGGGTAAGGGGTTTTGACCCCAGGGTGGATTCAAACTTGGTATATAATGTTTATGTGTAAGTTTGCTGATACTGTATAAAATCTAAATGCAAGTAAGACCACAGTTTTTTAATTTATTGGTTTACGGATTTAAAAATAAAAATTTAGGGTCGGTCAGGAGGAAGAAAAAAAAATAAAATAAACAATTATTGAATTTTGATAACGTTTTATTTTCAATAAATCATTTAACATCATTTCGTGAGTACATATAAACAAAACATGTATTAAATATTAGTTTTAAAAATTCTTTAGATATGTTTCAAATTCAGTGTATAACTATTACATGTATCTATGTTACACTTTGATAGAACATAAGCTGAGAATGTGTAAGGTCATATCTCTTTGATGTTGTAAAGTATTCAGTATATTATGTTGTTCAGTAATTTTGCTGTATTACTCAATAAAGAGTTTACATTTACAAATTGTAAATATGAAGAAAACAAAAATTAATATAAGCAGTATTACAATTTTATGTAGTAATTTCATTTTTAATTTCAGAATGTTTATACCCCCATGAAATAATTTTTAACCCCATTTTTCCCACATAGACATGCCCTTGGAATTCTCTACCACCTTTTTTTTGAAAGAAATGTTTCTTGTTTTTCATTTTTATTTGATACTCAAATTCTTTCCACCACTACACAAGGTATACTAATTTTCGAGAAATATGCATACCTTTCTGAGTTTCATCTGGGAATTGGTAATATTTTTTACAGGCGTTCATTATAATTCGTGTTATGTTAGCAGCAAGAATACCGCCAATTGTATGAGAAATATTTATTTCTATCAATTCCTTTCTTTTTATGCCCCCGAGATCGAAGATCGGGGGGCATATTGTTTTTGTCCTTTCTGTCATTTTGTAATTCTGTCATTCTGTCTGAAACTTTAACCTTGCTAATAACTTTTGAACAGTAAGTGATAGAGCTTTGATATTTCACATGAGTATTCCTTGTGACAAGACCTTTCCGTGGGTACCAACATTTTTGACCCTGTGAGCTTGACCTTGGAGTTTGACCTACTTTTTGAAAACTTTAACCTTGCTAATAACTTCTGAACAGTAAGAGATAGAGCTTTGATATTTCACATGAGTATTCCTTGTTACAAGATCTTTCCGTTGGTATTGAACCTTTTGACCTTGACATTTGACCTACTTTTAAAAAAAATTTTTACATTGGTCATAACTTCTAAATGGTAAATATTAGAGCTTTCATGTTGTACATGAGCATTTCTTTTGACAAGATCTTTCTACTGGTACCAAGATATTTGTCCTTGTGACCTTGGCCATCTTCGGAATTGGCCATTATCGGGGGCATTTGTGTTTCACAAACACATCTTGTTTTTTGATGAAATGCCATCTGGCATCTGTTTCGTCGACAAGAACGATATAGGTATTGTTACTGTACTGTCATCGTCTCCATATCTGTTTACATGGTTTTTAAAAATACGGAATAAAGATATTTCACAAAACGAATAGTGATTACCAAATACAAATCAATAGGTTTGCGTTTCACGATTTTCTATTCGTAAAATTGAAATGCATTTTATTTTTATTTTCGGTTTGACATGTTGGGTAGAATCGGCGGAATTTTAAAAAAAAAAGTAGAAATTTGCTTCTTCTTTTTTTCGATTCCCCAGAAATTAGGGTCGGCGTATCCATCAACCAAGAAATAAAAAAACTGTGACCTAAGGAATATCAGAAAAAAGAAATGTACAAAAAATTATGAATTTCACAACCCAGGGTTCTGACTCTAGGATAGGTCCAAATAGTCATATCTTTTGATATTTCAATGTTAATACATCTATTATATTATGTGAAGCCTTTCATCACTTGTGATGGCATTGAAGTTGTAAGAACACATCTTGTTTTATACTTTTGCTGAATGTCAAAATTTAGTCTAGATATTCAGAATAGGAATTTTTTCTAGGTTTCATAGCCCTTGGGAGTAGTGATAATTTTTCACTAGTACTCAGGTGACCAATAAGTCCTGTGGACCTCTTGTTTTAAAATCATGGCCCCTAGTGGTAGGTTGGGGCCACAATAGGGTATCAAAGTTTTACATGGGAATATATCAGGGAAAATCTTTAAAAATCTTCTTCTTAAGAACCAATAGGCCAGAAAAATTTACAATTATGTCTTCCCTCTTTCAGGGAGACAAATTGTTTTTGTGCTTTCTTATTGTCCGTCTGTCTGTCACAAAATCTTTTGAATGCTTCTCGTCCTATATGGCTTATCGGATAGATTTGAACTTTGTACAATGCTTCATAGTCATTTGTAGATGTGCATATTGTAGGGACAGGAGGATCCAATTATTTTCCTAAAAGTTATAGTGGATCTAAGAGTGGTGGAGGATGTAGAATAGCTTATGAACATTTCTCCTCCTATATGGCTTATCTGATAGATTTGAAACTTTGTACAATGCTTCATTGCAATTTGTAAATGTGCATATTGTCGGGACAGGGGGATTCAATTGTTGTCCTTAAAGTTATAGTGGATCTGAAGGATGGAGGTTGTAAAATAGTTTGCGAACACATCTTCTATGTGGCTTATTGGAGTTCCTTATGTCTATGTTCCTGCTCATGCATTCTCCTCCATACCATGCAGTACATTAAGGGGAGGAGGTTTCATTTGGAGCACTTCCTATTTGGGGAGCTTGGGGGACATTTGTTTTTCATTAAAAACAATCTCTAGTTATATGAAGGCTTTCTGACATAGTGCAGATTGAAGTTTCTTAAAATCATGGCCCCCGGGGGTAGGGTGGGGCCACAATAGGGGATCAAAGTTTTACAGACAAAAATATAGGTAAAATCTTTTTCTCAAGAACCGCTAGGCCAGGAAAGTTCAAATTTACATGGCAACTCTCTGACAAAGTGGACATTCAAGTTTGCTAAATTATGTTCTCCAGGCGGAGGATGTGGCCTCAATAGGGGATCAAAGTTTTTCATAGGTATATATTGGAGGGAAAATCTTTAAAAATCATCTTCTCAAGAACCACTAGGCCAGGAAAGTTCAAATTTACATGAACACTTCCTTATAATCTATAATGCAAATTCAAGGTTGTAAAAATCATGGCCCCCGAGGGTAGGGTGGGGCCACATTGGGGGATTATAGTTTAACATACGAGTTTATAGGGAAAATGTATAAAAATCTTCTTTTCAAAAGCCACAGGGCCAGAAAAGTGGAAATTTACATGAAAGCTTTCTGACATAGAGTAGTTCCAAATTTGTGCAATTCATAGTCCCCGGGGATAAGGTGCCCGGGGCCACAATAGGGTATCAAAGTGTTGTATGCTGATACGTAGGAAAAATCTTTAAAAATATCTCTAGAACTATTTAAGCTAGGGTTTTCATATTCTGTATATACAGCATAATTTGTCCAAACCGGCCTCTGAGTCCTCCGGCGCTCTGTCAATTCCGGCCGCACAAAGTATAGTCCCTAACATTTCTTTAACAAATCCTTTATTAATAATTCCCTGTACTCCGGATACTGCGTATTCTGTATATCGGCCGGCTTACACAGTCCCAACTGCTATCAAGTTACTTTAATTATCCTGTGTAAACCGGCCCCTCGATGATACACCACCCTAATTGCTGCGGTCAATTGTATTCGGTGTACACACGGTCCTAACTGCTCTTAATTAGCTCTAATTATCGCATTTAAACCAGCCACCCCACGATGACCAATCTGTCGGTATTCGGTCGATCACACACTGTGTACACAAAGGGTGTCTCAAGGGAAGCCACAGGTAAGTAAAAGAGTGCAACTGGCGAGGAGTCGCGATCAGTTTAAAATAAAACCTGATTTTTAGGGGGTGCACTTTTCAATTGTGACAGCACCACGCATGAGGTAATGGCGCTCCCCCTAACGACAGAGACGAGAACTGACATTAAAAGACAAAGTTCAATTAATCGATGAATTCGATACATTCTTGGAATGAAACAAAATCGGCAACAATCCCATTATGTTTTCCAAAAGCAGGGTTTCCCCTCGTGGACTTCTCGGAGCTCTACGGCGAGTCAGACAGTGATGATATGCAGTTAGTTAGCACAACTCGCCATGTCCGGTCGATCACTCGGCATTGCATTAGTTTCCGTTTCACAAACTGAGACAGTTGAAAGCGATACATTTACAATGAAAGCTGGGAAAGACAAATTTTAAACGAACACAACACAAACTTGACGAACGTACATAATGTAGCACTTGATAACGGCGATGATGTAGACGAAATCGACAATTTACCAACAGAAAATTGCGCGAATAATTCCAAGATTTTAAACTGTTTAATGAAAATTGAAACTTTTTCAAATGAGCACGACAATAAAACACTGACATTTATATTTTTACATTTTGAATTCTTTTGTGATATATTAAAACGTTAGCAATCATTACACATGTATGCATAGATAGTGAATACAAGGGAAGCAACTCTCATTATTGTCAACATTCTGGACTCCGTGCAAACCGGCCAATTTCTTTGGAACCACACATAGCTGGTTTATACAGATTATACTGTACATTCATTATGAAAAGACCTTTCATGTGATGCAATGGTGTGTGCGATCTTGTGACCTTGAGCTGGAACTTTGACCTACTTTTACTAACATTCTGACCTATTAAATATCTCCTCAACTATTTAAGATAGAGCTTTCATATTTTGTATATAGATTTCTTATGGCAAGGGCTGCGTTCAAGATCATAGCGACTAGGTATGGTGGTTGATTAGTGCCATGTTGTCTTTTTGTTATTTTGGGATGAAAAGTCGCTAAATATCATTTTGTCATCTTTTCGCCTAGAAATAACAAAAAGACCTTAGAGTGTAAAATGGCATTATTTTAAAACTGAGCATTATTTCAGGAGAGGAATGGCCTGGCTTTGATGTACCCCCTGTTGGCAGTGAAAGTCTCTGGGACAATGAGTACAACCCCCTGTCAGCAAAATGGCCCACTGGACCTGATACACCCTCTACCATGCAAGTAAGTTGTCCAATTTTGAACCTGATTAGGTACAGTGTATATATATCATTTCATGGGTAGGGAATGTAGATTAAGATTTTCATGATCCCTGGCCCCTTGGGGTTGAATACCTCTAAAGATAGTCTTTTAATATCTTCTATAGTTTAGATGATCAAGTAGACAAAGCAGACAAACTGGGTATATATGTATTTATGATGCCCCCCCCCCCCCCCCCCCCCCCCCCCCTTAGTAGATGAAGGAGCATGTCTCCCACAACTTGTGCAATCACTTCCCTCATAGACATCATACTTTGTAAGCTGTTGCTCAGCTGATCAGTTTGTCCAATATCACTATCAGGTCAGACAGATTATCTTGCAGTTCACACTTGCACCACAAGTTTAATTAGAGACATATTGTTTTTGTACTTTCCGTTTGTCTGTCACAAAATCTTGTGAACGCTTCTTCTCCTATATGGGTTATCGGATAGACTTGAAACTTTGTACAATGCTTCATAGTCATTTGTAGATGTGCATCATATTGTAGGGACAGGAGGATCCAATTATTTTCCTAAAAGTTATAGTGGATCTAAGAGTGGTGGAGGATGTAGAATAGCTTATGAACATTTCTCCTTCTCTAATAGATTTGAAACTTTGTACAATGCTTCATTGCCATTTGTAGATGTGTATACGCATAAAGTTTACCTGGATTCAATAAAGTAGTTAAATCAGGCACATTTTCTTTATTATGGCTTACAGAAAAGGGTTGACTATTTCTTTTAGTGAACGCGTGCAAGACAATATAGCTCTTTTCCATTCTACACTAGCTAGGTTGTAAAATGTCCAAGTGTTTATAAGCTCTTCATGTATTTAACCGCACTTTGTGAACCACTAATCTATACAAGTCAAACAAATTAAACACTTTGAAGTTAATTAAACTCAAAAGAAGATGCGAAAGAGTAAAAAGCGCCGCAATATAACTACACAGTTAAGTCTAAATAAAGGGCAGAGAGCTCTAATGGGAAGACATTTATGCGCCAATTCACTAGTAATACGAAGTAAATTTGATATAGGTTACACACTGTTTCAAAGTGTTTTAATGCCAATGTGTTGGGTAAATTTGAAAATAAGATTAAGAAATACAGTCATTTAGTGTATTCTGCATTTCGCGATTCTCAGAATTTCACTTTCACGCTGTACTTTGTACAACACGTACACACGTGTGACAACAAAACAATCAGCACCAGCAAGCTACATAATAATTATATCCAAAAAATGAAAGGATAGATATCATGCATTGATATATTAATTACAGTTTAATTCATGAACTATCTATCTTTAGTAGAAAAAAAAACTGTCTCGCTACATGACATTTCTCATTGGCTTCGTAGCATTATTGATGGACAAAGCATGACATTAGATAATGATTGGATGGTAATTTTGTATGCTTCCAAGAGCATTAATTGTTTTTGTCAACACTTCAAAGTAGAAAAAGTTGTAACCACATTTGCGACCCCCTACAGTATGGGGTATTTCGAATCGTGTGTACATAACTTCAGCCGAATAAATGAACAGCTGTCCACGTGTATGTGCTGCTTTGTAGTGTCAGATTTTTTTTATGCCCCGCCATGAATATGTCTCCAATGACAGTTACTTCCAGTGGACAGAATCAATTAAAAAGTACAGTTTATATCTTATATGTTTGCGAATTGAAATTTTCACAACATTTCAGAACAAATGTGTACATGTATTATCCGATTAATTGACATTTCCTTCAGAGATCTATGCAGTATGATTTCGTTTTCCTATTGTCAACGATGATCCCGAGTTGCATATGCTGAAATTTAGTGATTGGCAATTACAAGTTCTGTATAAACATATTTATATAAAGAATTAATTTGAATTTAGAAAATATAACGCAACATGTTGAAGAAATCTATAGCTTCACAGTGTCTATCCTGCTCATGATTTACAGTATCGAGTTTTCTAGCCTGTGGGGATTAAATTGCACGTGCAGGGATGTGTCTTTCTTTTACATACATTTCATTCTATTGAATTTCAAAGTTAAATAGAATAAATGATTACATCAATCTTCAGGGGGGGAAAAATCAGTCTTTCATATTATTAGCTTTCCTGATCAAAACTTTTTGTTGTCCGTTGATAGCATTGTCGTTGTTGTCGGAAACTTTTCACATTTTCATCTTCTTCTCCAGAACCACTGGGCCACCTTCAACCAAACTTGGCACAAAACATCCTTGGGTGAAGGGGATTCAAGTTTGTTCAAATGAAGGGCCATGTTCCCTTCAAAGGGGAGATAATCACAAAAATGCATCAAACTTGATGCAAATCATCCTTAGGTGAAGACAATTCAAGTTTGTTCAAATGAAGGGCCATGTCCCATTCAAAGGGAAAATAATCACAAAAATGGGGTGGGGTCATTTAAAAATCTTCTCAAGAACCACAGGGTCAGAAGGGCTGAAATTTACATGAAAGCTTGCTGACATAGTGGAGATTCAAGCTTGTTAAATTCATGGCCCTTGGGGTTGAGTGGGGTCACAATAGGGAATCAAAGTTTTACATGCAAATTATATGTAGGAAAAAATCTTTAAAAATCTTCTCAAGAACCATTTGTCCAGACAAGTTCAAATTTACATGGCAGCTTTCTGACATACTGCAGATTCATGTTTGTAAAAATCATGGCTCCCAGGGGTAGGTTTGGGCCACAATAGGGGATCAAAATTTTACATGTGAGTATACATGTATAGGGAAAATTTTTAGATATGGGCCAAGGTGCTTAAGGTAAGCGATGTGGCCCATGGGCCTCTTATTTTCATATTGCATTACAAATGTCACATTGAGCAGGGCATTCATGTCCTATGGACATATTTCTAATTAATATCTTATTTTTCAATGTTATGTTGGAATAATTGATGAAAAATCTATGATCACTTTAATGGATTGTGTCACCAAATGTGATGACCCTACTTTAGCAAAAATAGTGGGTATAAGAAATTAAATCTTCAACCAGACGCAGTTCCAACTATTTTCGACTATGGACCTACTGCAAGCATGGTCAAGATGGGGAACATTCTCAAAAAAGTCAACTGCTTTATTCAAATGAATAATGATAGCAGTACGAATGTTTATTATTTATTAATGTAATTTTTTTTAAATGGTGAGCAATGTTGAAATTACAAGTTTTTATGTGAAGTGAAATAAACCAAATTTTACCGTCTTGCAACAGTTGGAGGGATAAATTTTTTTCTATTGAAGCACAATGAATTTGCACATCCATTTCCTTACTGGGGACAAAATTAAAAAAAATAAAAAATAACATTTTGTTAAGCAAAATTATCTTTCATATAGGCCTTAATGTTGCAAATTTTATTATAAAAGAATGTTAAGTAACCATTCATATTTGTTTATTTTAATTACATCCACCTGTTATACTAAATTAGCTGCACACATTGCCTGTAAAAATCCTAAAGAAAATAAATTATGGTGTTCACTATGTGTTCAAAGATAAAATATTTCGGAGTCAGGATGGGGTCCCCCTAAACAGGGGGAGTAACCACCATCATTTTTGACAATGATCATTATCTGTTATTTTCATATGCAAATAAAGATATATAGATGTTTTGCACACTCGGTGCCGCCATATTTAATTACCTAATTATAATATGTGTGTCAAAGGTCATAGGGAAAAAACGACGTAATCATGGACGCAGCCTTTTGACAAATCAACGATGTATTGTTTTTTTTCCCCAAAGTTTATAATGATTTATCCCTTATATTATGATACAATTTGTTTACATAATAGGTAAAGAGGACCAAAAGTTTACTTTAGCATATCTTTTATGGAAAAGTTCCTTTCTAGAATTTATAAGAGAAACTATTTATTGGCACTAATGTTGCTTTTCATACCCATGTTTGAAGATTCCATTTCATAATAAAACAATCATTTTTACACTTAAAAATCTTAATTCTGAATTGCACAAAAATGTAAAATTTCGATAATACCCCTCTACCGACTACTGGACCCATTGTATTGTGATGTTTTTTTGGGGGGGGGGGGGGTATTTATTATTAATGGTAATTTTACAAAGAGAATAGCTTATAATGCATTACAACAAATCACGGCAGTATTATACAGGCACGTCGTAGCATCCCTTTTCAAGTGGGGGGGGGGGGGGGGGGGAACTACAAAATATAAATATTGACAACTACTACAATCTATACAGATAGTATTTTTTAAAAGAAAATTTTACAAAACAGGGGGCGAGATTATACGCACGACGACCGACGACAAATTTTGATAAACACTTGTAGTCTACATACCGTATTTTGCCGAATATAATACGCACTTTTTTTAGAGAATATTTTTGTGCCAGAAAGGGGTGCGTATTATATACCACAATAGGTTTTTGACCTTTTTTTCCAGATGAAACTCGGCGATTAAGTAGTGTAATATTTCACTCAAAGACCAAGGCTTCGGATACTGTACGCCTTTTCACGTTCACCTATTTATTAACTAGAAAATTCGACCTCAAGAAAATTACTACAGAAACGTAAAATTGCAGAAAATGTGATATATATACTTACAATATCTAAATAATTCAATTATCATGAAACAAACAGCCAATCAAATTGCATTGGATCTGACTATTCATTACATCGCATGCCGCCATTATTGAAAGCATGTGTACACAATAATGCCTTGACACGTGCTAAAATTGTTGGAAAATAATTTTGTTACTTGCTAAAAGTTTGTTTACTGTAAGTTTTATGAATAGGCCTAATTTTTAATGAAATACTTATTTGAATCTTTGAAATAACTATTGCGTAAAAGCGTGTGTTTTACGAAGCCATTGTTGTGTACAATGCTTTTGTTAGATACCCCCTCCGGGTAAAGAAATACCTAACAAAATTTTTTTTCACACATTTTAATAGTCATCGTAGTTAACGAGGAGTTGATAATTTGCATCTTTGTACCTACCATGGTGTGTTGATTACAGTAAAATAAGCGATAGTTTAATTGTTTAATTTTATTTTTATAACATCGGCTATTTGATTGATTTTAAGTTTCAACAAAGGAAATATCGAGTCAGTTAAGACTTTAATGTTACAAAATCTCGTGCTTTGCTGAAATGAACAGGCTTGTCCGGGTTGATATTTCCCTGAAGATTGTCATTGAAGATTACCGCGATGTAGACCTCATCTCAAAAAGTTTGCAAATTATTGTGCGTTGTTTAGAATTCATTATTTCTGTAAAAATATTAAGTGAAAATTAACACCAAGTATAAAATAAAGATTACCGCCTGGTCAAAATTTTTGCTGCGTATTATACACCCGAAGTGCGTTTTTTCACCAACTTTTAGGCTCAAAGTGGGGGGTGCGTATTAAACACCACTGCGTATTATATTCGGCAAAATACGGTAGTTAGGGAAAGTCAGGAATAATTCAGGGCTTTTCCAACCCCCTTCTCTCCTTACACTCGTCAAATACACCCCCATCTCCTTACAATAATACAAACCCTCCTTTCTTAGAATCGTCTATTACCCCCCACCCCCTCCTTTTCCTTACATTCGTCTTATACACCCCTTTCTCTTTACACTCGTAAAGAGAAGGCGGTGGTGTAAATCAGACTGCTGAAAATGGATTGACTAACAGTTGGGTATTGGATGGTGACCCACCACCTAAATTGCCTGGTTTATAATTAGTATCCTTATAATTTGCAATAAAGTGTCTAGCTTTAATATAATTATATAGGCCTACATATGTTATTGCATAGAGAAGTGAACTTTGAACTGGTCATTTGTCAAAGTTAGAGATAAATTAAATAATTGTGTAGACATGCATCTCGTTTGATTTTTTAGCCGAGTTGCAACGAAGTTGAACTCGGCTATTGGTTTGGTGATGCGGGTTGGCGGTTGGGCGTCAACAATTGGTTTCCGGATGATAACTCGAAAAGTTTACAATCTAATCAAATGAAACTTTTTTTAAATTGTCAGAAGCTTATAAAATTTAAAATCATACAAATTAAATATATCTCTAACTCTGTCTCACGGGCAAGTAGAAGAAATTTATAATTGGGAAAAGAATATCATGCAGATAGGAGCTCTAATTATAAGCGCGACCATCTTGCGAATAGTGAAAATTATTGGCAAGACAGTCATGCTGATGGACACTTAAAAAACAAAACTCCTAAAACTTACTTCAATCCAAACTTCAAAATCCTTAATTGTGTGAGGGGTGACTTAATTCATAGATTCAAACTTAATTACTACTCAGTACAGTGGAACCCCGTTATTACGTTCCCCCTTTATTACGTTAGTCCGCATATTACGTTGGAATTTCAAAGCACAAAACCATTTCTTAACAAACCTATATAAAATAGACCTCGTTATTACGTTGTCCTAAAATGCCGGGACTCGGTATTACGTTGTAAAAATTCCGACAAAAACGTAATAAACCCCTAATTATTCAATAGTGATTCTCAAAATAATAAGCCATTCACACCTTGACTGCCTGAGGCAGTCACCATGTAAATTTCCTGGTCTGTTTGGGGATTAGAGACGCTTGACTGATCACGCTTCGATAGATCTAGCGACATCAATACAGGTGAATACCCCGTATAGAAGCCAGTGATAAACAATTAAATAATGTTTATTTAGAAATTGTACTCAATGAAATTTACTTCATTTTTCATATTTTGATAATCAAAGAAATAATTTCTCAACAACCTGCGTGTTCAGCATAGTGTGATTACCTTCGCTATTAAAACTCTATTCACGGACAGCTTTGGTACCAAACAAGAAAGACAAGATTTATCGTAGCAATGTTACAACCGCTTGGGTAACTGCTTGGACATAGGTGACTAAAGGTGTTCAATTAAAAAAATTGTTCGTTGTTTGGACATGCAGCTTGGGTGTTCGTAAATCTCGTCCATACATACACCAATCTATCGGCCGATTCGTGCACGGCATTTACCTCAGTGAATATTTTAAAATCCCTTGATGCGCACGTGATTTTAGTGCCATCATTTAGCGTTATAAATGAAATCTTCGTGCCTCATTATATTTTTTTTATGTGGATTGCGCTTAAATTGTTCTCCGTGTTTATCGTTGGTGAGAAGTGTGTAAGTGTTGGGTATCGTGTGCGTTTTGTGTCTATAGTTTTGTTGTTTTTTGGGTGGGATTTTTTTATTGTGTTGTGTATTGTGTAATTAGAGAACTTAATAAAAACGATTTTTTTTTTTGTTTTTTAATACGAATGTTGAATACGAACCGGAACGAGTTATTGAGAGAAATTTACATGAACGCATTGTTTTAAAGTTGAACAAAATGGCGGTCCAAATGAATGCAGAAAAAGCAACGTTTATCAAAACATCCTTATGTATCCTACACCGAAATAAAGAAAAGGGAGAAGAATTACGGACATTAAAGATAAGATGTAAATAAAACAAAGTATCATAGTCTTTTAAACAAAGAAACAGTAAAGATATATTCACACACCCCTTCACGGAGTACCAACGGTTCCAAATGATATTTTTAACGGATTTAACTGGGAACGTTTATTACGTTGCCCCCAGTATTACGTTATTTTATTGTGACAAAATGGAAAACGTAATAATGGGGTTCCACTGTACTGCATACCACAGAAGAGAGAGAGAGAAAAGAGGGGGGGGTAAGCCAATAAGGCCACAGTTTTTTAATTTATTGGTTTACGGATTTTAAAAATAAAATTTAGGGTCGGTCGGGAGAAAAAAAAATAAAAATAAAATAAACATTTTTAATATCTATCATTGTTTTATTTTCAACAAATCATTAACGTTATTTCGTGAGTACAAATAAACAAAACATGTATTTCAAAAATATTAGATAAAAAAATTCTTTAGAGTGACTAGTACATTATGAATTTTGAAAAAAAAAAAATGCAATTTCAAATTCAGTGTATAACTACATACATGTATCTATGTTACACTTTGGTAAAACATAAGCCGAGAATGTATAAGGTCATATCTCTTTGATGTTGTAAAGTATCCAGAAAGATTTTACATTTACAAATTGTAAACATAAAGAAAAAACAATAATATATAAGCACTATTACAATGGTATGTAGTAATTCCATTTTTAATTTCAGAATGTTTATACCCCTATGAAATAATTTTAACCCCATTTTCCCCACATAGACATGCCCATGGAATTATCTACCATCTTTTTGAAAGAAATGTTTTTTGTTTTTCATTTTTATTTGCTACTCAAATTCTTTCCACAACTACACAAGGTATACTAATTTACGAGAAATATGCATACCTTTCTGAGTTTTATCTGGTCATATTTTTTTTTTACAGGCGTTCATTATAATATCAAAAGCATCTAACAATTTCTCACAGTGTTCTATTCCCTGTTAGTATTTTTGACGGCAGAGATGCACGTACATGTATTCAAATACATTTATTATGACATGTACTGCTCTGGTATAAAGTCACTAGTTAGAATAATCTAATTATGTCTCGGTACAGGCCCTCACCACACTCAAACCGGGTCCATAGGACATTATCACTTTAACGATAGAACATCCAATTTAGTAAAGTCGCTAACAACTGTACCTTCCTCTCATCTTTAAACACCCAAATAGCACTGCATTTTGTGTTAAGAATACCGCCAATTGTATGAGAAATATTTATTTCTATCAAACTCTTTTTTTTTTCGTGATGAAATGTCATCTGGCATCTGTTTCGTCTAGGTATCGTTACTGTCATCGTGCGTGGCCATATCTGTTTACATGGTTTTTAAAGATACGGAATAAAGATATTTTGCAAAACGAATAGTGATTACCAAATACAAATCAATGGGTTTACGTTTCACGATTTTCTATTCGTAAAATTGAAAATGCATTTTATTTTTATTTTCGATTTGACATGTTGGGTACAATCAGCGGAATTTAAAAAAAAGTAGAAATTTGCATTTTATTTTTTTTCCAATTCCCCAGAAATTAGGGTCGGCGGATCCATAAACCAAGAAATAAAAAAACTGTGGCCTAAATCTTAAAAATCAAATGGCTTTGTCATTTTAAAACAAAAAAGACACATTGTCAATAAAATTATTGAACTGTTATCACTTCTTTATGCAATGTACTACTTCACCGGGTTAATTTTAGAGAGTTATTTAATTCGATAGAAAACATCGCAATAAGTGAAAGTAGCGAGCGCGAGCAGACATAAACAACCTATACTTCACCAGCTCAAATTAAACAAATGTGAATGAAACATTCTAATCTGCAACTTAGTGGTAACTTTAAATTGTATTTTTTACAAATGTTATATTTTTATCATCTTACATGCTTAAACAAACTATGTCTCACCAGTGAAATGTTGGTGAGCAGCCGTTGTCGTTTGCTGTTTCACATTGACAAAGGACCCGGATGTAAGATTTTTTTTTCCTATGACCTTTTGACCTAGTTTTGGTAGTACATGTAGTAGCGAATGAGAGGAATGTAAGCTTGAAAGATACCCATATAGCAGAAGATGAATGCTTATGAAACAAAGTTGATAATTACAGAAAGAGAAAGTATTGCTAAAAATGGTCTCCCATGACCTTTCAAATGAAGAAACAAAAATGATTGTCATTGCCATAATTCTGGTAAATATCAACAGCAAGATTGGCATCATGAAATATTTTTGCATTAAGAGCTACAAGTGTTCTCTGTCAATGTAGAAATATGCAAAGCCTGTACTTGTACTCGGAGTAACTACATGTGTACATGTATCTCATGCTTGCCTGTTCTTTTGTATTTATTTATACCATTTTTCCCCTATAAGGACAACAACAGTTTATGGAGCACCCTAACCAACAGTGCAAACAGCAGCTGGAACTCATTGATGAGTTTCACTTCAGGTTGGGGATCCCAACAACCAAACTCTGTTGCAAAGACAACCACCACCGACTCTGCCTCTGTCTCTCCTAGGACTCAACAGGTAGGAGGATTTTAATTGTTATTTAAGTTATTAAATATAGTTTATATAAGTTTATTCTGTATCGTAGCTATCAGGTCTATATTTAGAATCTGGCGGATCTCGTGTATCACGTGATCAAATGGACCAATCATTATTAAGCTGTATAGCATCACTGCATCAGTTTGAAGTTCTTCTGTGGCTAAACAAACCTCCATCCACCCCGCCACCACTTTAATCTGATCTTGGGTAAACTACTCAACAATTCATAAGGCATAACACATTGAAACAATTTCAGTCATAACACATTGAAACAATTTCAATGTTCTACCCCAAAAGAAATAAGTTTAGGGAACACAAACCATCAGCAATCGGCCATTTACATATTACAGGGCCATCGGCCACTTATACTCAAGGCCACTGGCCTCTCACCATTACATGCATGGCCATCGGCTATGCTCTTAGCAAGCATTTCAGCTTAAGCTTTCAACTTGACTGATCTTGTTTTAATTTGAGATGTATGTTAGAGTTGATATTTATCTTGGATGTTAAAAATCATGCATGTGTTTTTGATGTATCTTGTTATTCTGTAATCCGCTAAGTAGTACCCAAAAGGCAAAGTTTGAATAAAATATAGTAACTTTTCATCTGTATTATTTATATAAACTTTGAAGTTTACAATAATTTTGTCTTGTGCATAGTAAAACTTTACAGAATAATTATAAATGTATTGAAAAAGTAAACGTGGATCGAATAAATAACTATGACCTTTGTCAGTGATGTCAAAGTACTTCAAGCACACTTCAGACGTCTGATTTAAATAACAATCATGATGATCTCGTCCGTGTTTACTCAACTCGTGAAGGTGTTAGTATCACCACATCAGGCAGTATCCTGCTGTCTGGTATATTCTATAGTTATTTGTAGCACATTTTTCAATTTGATTTTTTAAAAATGAAATCTCCAAATGCTTTGAATATATATTTATATCCCCCGCAAACGAAGATTAAAATCAACATGTCCGTCCGTCTGTCTGTGGACATGATTTTGTCCCTGCATGTTCTAAGAAACTAGTGCATGGATTTTTCTGAAAATTTGTACAATCATTACTCACTATATGAAGGTGTTTTTATATTTTTTGTATTTTCATATTGATTGGACAATTTTTCTACAATTTACAGGCTTTTTTTAGCTCAAGTGAGCTTTTAAAGGACACATCTCATGTTTTCAAAGTATACAATATTACATGCATTTTGTCTTCTTTATGCTTATAGTAATTAATTCTAATAGTTCATTCGCCGAAATTTTGCGATATTTAACTACAATACAGACTTAAATCTAAGCCCCGATTTCAAAAAGTCAAGTTAATTAGGTAGGTAGTCACGTGGTACAGTGACATCACATGCGCCCTTCGGATTGTGAAAGTACTGCGAGATATTATTAAAAACTCAACTTTTAGGGGCCTAATTAATTTACCATGGGCAACATTTAAATCGATGTTGATAAATTGTCCGAGTTTTATATGTGTTCGCCACCAGTGCACACATATAACGATGTAAATACCCAAATATAGCGAGTAAAGCGTGTATTAAATCAGCAAAATTGTGAGTAAATAATGTTTATATGGGCCGCTGTCTACAAACTGTTTGGGGATGTTATTCCTTTATACATCTGTAATTGGCGCTGTTTTTCTAAAATAAACAGTGCAATCATTATTTATTTTTGGATTAGACAAATTATGATACGTTAAATTGTTGACAACTAGGCCCTATGCCAAGCTATTGCCACGCGTGCATTTCGGAAAGAAAGAAAAAGACAACACACACAAATCAATAAAAATATTCAAATTTAAAGTGGTAATCACATTATTTTATTTTGATAAAGCAATCTTATTACTATTTTTGAATTGTGATCTGCACGTCTTTAGGAAGTACGAAGTGGGAGCACGGCGTTATAGCCTACTGACGCACTCAAGATGCTACGAGTTCAATAAAGAAATAATTTTATAATTCAATTTAAAGGTCAACTGAAACGAAATATAACTTTTTCCATATTAAGTATGTATTTGCTTCATTTAGATCGTATAAAATGATTGTGCGGGTTTGTTCGGTTCATTTTGGTCATATATCCGCGATACGCGCGGATAAAGATAGCGCACCTGTGTCAGAGCAGAAAATATTGCGGGAGTTATGCCCCTTTACACGAACCCGCCATATTGAAACTAAAGACGCTAATCAGCAGGTGACGTCCGGTAAACAACGAGTAAATATGGTGTTTTGTGCGGTTCCTGACTGTAAGGTTTAATATAGACAGAGTAACAATGTTTAGTTTCCCTACACACACAAAAAATTGCGGAATTTGGGTGGGGAAATTAAAAACAATGGATTAATTATTGGCCGTCGAAGCACTCTATTGAGGACTGTTAGGCCTACATAATAAGCCGTCCATCAGCTGTCCATGGCATGGTCTTTGCATGGAACACTCAAGAATGCAATGAAAGAAAAAGCCAATCCCAATTCTCTTTGATTACAAACCGCTACACGTAGCTACAAAGACCTGAAAGGGCCGAAAACGGAAAACAGATTTGGACTTTCCCCTTCATAAACAAAACTTCCAGAGCTGTGGAGAAAAGAACGTAAGTTTTGATGTAAATGATATTGGCTTTTTTATTGACATTGATATAGTATGACACGATTTATTTGTTCTCTATACGAATATCCTCTACCCCCACCCGTCACACAATTATTTCATACTGAAGCTTATTTTTATTACCCCCCCCCCCCCTTCATGCAGTCACACAAGTCATTCATAACTGAAGTTTACTTTCATTCATTTGTTTATATTAGTTTATATGAGTTAGAAGTTGATGACAATGTCCGAATCATTCTTCCCCCACCACCCAATTCCAAGACAATCAACAAAAACAACCAATTCCATTCAATGTCATATGATCCTGCCATTCAAAATGATTAAATCATGAATGGGACAAACACTTATGAAATGACTACACAAACCACATATGGAATAATTGCAAGATTTGTACTAGAGCCACAAAATGACATGAATTGTATTATCAAATTTGTTTTCAAAAATATTACACATTGGTGTAAATTTAATGGATACTTTGAATGTTCAATTGTTCATGTAACATACATGTACATACATATGTATACAAGTTAAGTGAAGGATATCAAGTAAATATCTATGAATATTATTCTAGATTGAAGTGAACTTTTGCAAATGTGTAAATTAGAATCATAGCCAATATGCATGTTAAGTAACTTTGTATAAAATCTGAATATTTTTTCACTTGTGTTCTACACTCATGCCCTTTAGATTTTTTACACTTTGTCCATGATGTTACTCTCGATACTGTTACTAAATTTGAATACAAACTCAATACAGTGTCAAACATGAAAAAATTGTAAATTTTTCTAAAATTCATTATTTTTATGCCATAAAGGTAAATGATTTTAAAACAAGTAAATATAGGACACATATTTGTACTGAGTTTTCTCTGAAGTACAATAATTAATATAAAATCCAGAAATAGGTATAGAAAAATCTACACAAGTAGTAGTACAATAAAAATATCACTAGTCGAGTATACTTAATCAGCTTTATGATATACATGCAACATGAATAAGTACACATGATCCACATTTGATTAATTAAATGCAGAGCATATATTTATTTATCCATGCTGATACTATGCAAATTTCCCAAGTTACAGAACCCCCCCCCCCCCCCCCCCCCAAAAAAGAAGCAATTTTACAATTTACTAAATAGATAAATTGTGAAATTGATAAATGAATATTTCTTACAACCATAGTTTTGATAATATTCTTATAATTATGAGATGGAAAATTAAACTTGTATCATTAAATAAATCCAGTTGTTGGAAAAAGAAACGGAATACATGTACAAATTTTACATGTAGGTCAATTTTGACCATTGACATACTTATTTTCATTTTTATCTACTAATTTGCATTAAATTATTTGAAATACTTGAATAAATTAGCAATTTCAATCTAGAAAATATTAAAGAACATTGGTATTTAATAGTATCTAGACATTTATTTTACAATGCTTCATTAATATGAAAATTAATTTTCTGCGACATTTGAATTTTTTTGTTTTTCTTCACCTCAAATATGTACATTTTTTAAATTGACCCACATAATTAGTATGTATGTGAGTGGATATTCATAATACTAGACAATAAGTACATGTTTATTGAATTGTAACGTTTTGTTATATTTCAGATTAAGCCTTTGAATTGATGCAGGAAGTGATCAGTTTGGCTCCTACAGAAACTCCAGGAAGTTAATATAATGGATGTTGTTGGTAATTCTCCTGCCCCGATCACAAATTCCTACCAACATGTGTCAAACTCAGGTGACTGGGACCTGTAGACCTTTTGGATTTAACCCAAATTACATATATGTAAATTGGTGATATATATTATGTACAATATAAAAACTGAACATCAAACTATGTTTACTTGTTTATATTTATTTATATCACTTATGAAAAATGCATTAAGAATTTATCACACATTTAAATTAATACCAAAGGGTATTTAAATCCACAGTACTGTTGTGATGGAATGATTTCTTATCATAGTCACAACGCAGGATAGAAGAACTTTCCAATTGTTTTTCCCAAGCTACTACCAGATCTCCAATATGCATGATGTCTGTAAAATCTGTTAAAAAAATTATGAAGAATTTTAAAATTTCAAATATAATTGATGACTTTCATCTAACCAAAAAAAAAAAAAAATTGGGGGGGGGGGATGGGGTTACTTTAAATATGAATGATTTTTCAGGAATTAATTTCTGATTTAAAATTGATATAAAATGTACACATGGTTAGACAGTAAAATGGGTAAAGATAAAACATAAGAAATTGATTGAGGCACATTTTATGTTTATTTGAAAGGAAGTGCATAAAAGGGTCAACAATTCAGTGGGTTTAGATATTGAAATAGGAGAGGTTCATTATGACTATGGCTCATAGTGAATCAGGAGACCGAGTGCCTGCCCCATTGACCATTGACATACTTATTTTCATTTTTATCTACTAATTTGCATTAAATTATTTGAAATACTTAAATAAATTAGCAATTTCAATCTAGAAAATATTAAAGAACATTGGTATTTAATAGTATCTAGACATTTATTTTACAATGCTTCATTAATGACTATGACTATGGCCGTGTCATAGTGAATCAGGAGACAGAGTGCCCCCCCCCCCCCCCCCCCCCCCCCCCCATATTAACTTTGAGTAATCATAACAAAATACATACTTGTGAATCAATTCCCCCTCCTCCAAGGGACCAATATTTTGTATGCATTCATAATAAGCTGTTCCTATAACCAATCTGTTGAGACAGTTTGCCACAACAAAACCTTCGTGATCTGTGATGCAGGACACGCCCACCTCTTCAATCCTATGCACTGCAACATTTGGACTCCCTTCTTGAGGGCATTGCGATGACATTACTAGCCTATATGATCACCTGTTAGAATAATAGAAAACTAGTCTTAGAAATACATGCTGATGCACTTCTGAGCTTTGAGTAATCGTTTCGTTTTCATTAAAAGTCTCATATAAATAATTAGCCTAAATTAACAAACCATTGCATATCGACCTCGCATATCAGATGGTGAACAGGTGAAGGGCATTCGTCCGATTGATCCTCGCTGTTTTCTGAATAACTATCGTTTTCCACTAGTGGGGATGCGTCTCGCTGTACAACTGGTTCATATTGGCAGGGCTGCACATTAACACTAAGCGATATATCTATTTCAGGAATACAATCTTCCGAATGATTTTCATATCGTGCCGCCATATTGAAATATCAGGTTCGCCTAAAGGGCAGATAACTCATACAATAAAATTTACCGGGTTGAAATTAACGATGTCGTATCTACCTGGATGATCGAAACAAAAATTATTCTTATGTGAAAACATTTAAGGAATGGTATTTTCTTACGGAATTTATTTGAAAAACGAACTTTGAAAATCGTTTCAGTTGACCTTTAAAGTTAGGAAATACAATATTCTATTATTTGTATAATTAAAAGTTCAATTATTTTGTATCTTTATTTTTTGTTGTTGTAAATCTACCAGTTGGTAGAAGTTACATTGTATCGTCGATATATGTTGTGACAAGGTGAAGGTCAGTTGATCCGAGTGTGTATTGAATTTGAAGAGCAAAACAGAATGTATGCTATAGGCCTACCAGTGCTTATAGCTTCGA
>NC_079165.1:53191083-53226083 GCF_947568905.1 Ostrea edulis | reverse complement strand
TATCTTTTGTTTTACAACTTGCATGTTATTACCTTAATTTTTTCAACTCTGTATAGAAATTAAACTGGTTTGCTATGTGAGAAGGTTGCTTGACTGTGAACTTAACCGACATGAATTTTTCGAACTATGGACTTGAATAATGGAATGTGATCTTAAAGTTAACAGAGGTGCACTTGATGGCATCACTGCAAATGGATATAACATTTATACTGGACCAGACTTAACAAGTACCTATTTGATGGGTATTATTACATTACTGGAGTTGACAAATTGAACACTGGGTATCAAAAATGTTGATATTGCTGGTTTCTCTTTGTGGATTTGGTGTTGTGTAGGAGGCCAGTCCACAAATGATATTGCAGGATGAGAATACCAGTGGTCTGTTACTGCTTGTAAAAACTACATCATAATAATTATACCAGATAAAATACTAAGCAAGGTATTTATATCTAGATGTATATCAAGCTTTGCATCTGGCACATTTTCTGGATGAAAACAGATATGAAATGGTAGAAATAAAGTTAGTTTTTTCACAGGGAACAGGAATTGTAAAAATGTTTAGAGTAATTTTTTAAGAGGGGGGGGGGGGGGGGGGTAGAAAGAGAGAGACAGGTTCTCTTGTGAAGAAACAGCTAAGAGCATTTTTAGGTAAAAATGTTTTTTTTAATATGTATGTTTTGGATTAGTAAATTTTTATGAACTTTTATTTTTGTTCATACAAGGAAACAAGGGAAATTTTATGTCATTTCTTTAAGATTCTAATTTCTTTTTTCTATGTCAGGCTTCAAAGCCACAAGTCTGAAACAAGCTCACTTTTGATCTTTGTCTCATATTTTTTCTGATATATTCCAAATAGGGTGAAACTTGGATCAGAAGAAATCTTGTCCCAATGCCAATCGTAAAAATGATTTTGTAAGAAAACGAAATCATTTGAATTTTTTTTAGATTAACTCTGATTTTACTGCTGGTTTTTTTTCTTCCTGTGTCAGATTTTATAAACTTTCACTCTAGAAGGTAATCTTCTAATACTGGTATGGATCATGCCAATTTTTGTAACAAGCTCTGCAAGACTGTAACAGAGTTACCATTCTTTGTTTACTCGTGACCAAGTTGTGAGGTTGCTTTGAGAAGCTCTCTTGAGAAATGTGTGTCTGTTAACAATGATAAAAAAGTAAAGCAATTTTAAAAAAGCATCAATTTAATACTTTGTGTTTTCAATTTACTATCAACAAAATTGAAGAGTGGTGAATTTTATGTGAAGGCTGTATTGCCCTGGTATTACAACTGAACAGTCATGTACATGTATGATATCATTAATAATGCCTTTTGTATAGGCTGAAGGGTCACTTTTAAATCAATATGAGAAATTTATGGTAGGTTTTGAGTGAGACTTTGGATTGTAAGATGGAGAAAATTTCTCAGAATTTTGGATTCTAAAACCAGATAACTAATGGAAAACCTCTTGAAATTTAGAAGAAAAATGGTGAGGAGTAGGTTTTTTTAGCTCACCTGAGCTGAAAGCTCAAATGTTCGTCTCTCCTTAAACTTAATGTTTTCAACTTCTCCAGAATCACAGGGCTAATTTCAACCAAACTTGCCACAAAGTATGCTTGGATAAAGAGGATTTAAGTTTGTTCCAATGAAGTGCTATGCCCTTTTTGAAATGGACATAGTTAAGAATTAGTGAAAATTTTGTGGCATCTTTTAAAAATCTTCATCTTTAAAAACCAATGAGCCAATTTCAATTAAACTTGGCACAAAACATCCTTGGTTAAAGAGTGTTCAAGTGTGTTCAAATGCAAGGCCATGCTCTCTCCAAAGGGGAGATAATTAAGAAAAATAAATAGAGTAAGGTAATTTAAAAACCTCTTCAAGAACCAGTGGGCCAGAAAAATGGAAATTTATATGAAAGATTATCTATGAATAATAATTTTTATTCATATGGCGATTCAATATATCCCAGTGAACTCAAAATAGAAGACTTCATACTTAGATATTTTATTGAAAGTAGATATTAACGGCAAACTAACAACTCAACTTTATGACAAACAGGATGATTTCAACTTCTCCATTGTCAACTTTCCATATCCTATCATTGGGTCAAATGCTGTCTTGACGTGTATCATGCCGATTGTTAGGCCGTTCTTGGCACACTGATTTTGACTACGGATAACTCCATTTACCTGATTTTATAGGGCTCACAGCAGGTGTGACCGATCGACAGAGGATGCTAATTCCTCCTAGGCACATGATCTCACCTCTGGTATATCCAGGGGTCGGTGTTTGCCTAACTCTCTATTTTGTATTGCTTGTAGGAGTTATGAGATTGATCACTGTTTGTTATCTTTGCCTTTCATCTGAAAGCTTCCTGATATAAAGTAGATTCAAGTTTCTTTTAATCATGGCTACAGGGGGTAGGGTAGGGCCACAATAGGAGATCAAGGTTTACATGGGGATATATATAGGAAAGTGTTCTCGGGGCCATGATTAGTCATATCAGTAAGCAAGCATCTCCATATAGTACAGGTTCTAGTTTGTTTGAATTGTGGCTCCCCGGAAGTAAAGTAGGGGATCAATGTTTTACATGGGGAATATTTATGAAAAAATCTTTGAAAAATAGTAGGGCCATGATTAGTCATATTTATATTAATCTCTAGGTAGTGCAAATTCAAGTTAAAATTGTAGCCGCTAGAAGTAGGGTGGGGCCACGATACGGAAACGTTTTAAGTGGAATTTTATAGGGAGCAACAGGACCATGTTTAACCATATTAATATAAAAGTATCTTCATGTGTTCAGTTCAGGGGCAATTGGAGTAAGGTAGGACTACAATAGGAGATCAAACTTCATATTCCAATATACAGGAAATTCATTCAAACAAATTCTTTTCAGGAGTGGCAAGGTCACACTAAATAATACTCATAAAGCAAACATTCTTAAGTTTCTTTGTCCCCATAATCAGAGATTCAAGAGCGTATATATATAGGTTTTAGCTCTTCTGATCATCTGTATTTGGCTGCGTTGTTGTCGTTAACTTTTCACATTTTTATCTTCTCCAGAACCACTGGGCCAATTTCAATCAAAATTGGCACAAAAAATCTTTGGGAAAAGGGGATTCGAGTTTGTTCAAATGATGGGCCATGCTCCCTTCAAGAAAAGGCAAACATAGAATGGGGGAGTTTAAAAATCTTAAGATGGTGTGGGCCAGAAAAGTTGAAATTTACATCAAAACTTTCTGACAAAGTGTAGATTCAAGTTTATGGGGAATCAAAGTTTTACATGGGGATATATAGAATAAATATTTTAAAATCTTCTTGGGAACAATAGGACTGGCTGCGTTGGAGGACTACAATAGGAGTAAAGGGGAGACATATTGTTTTTGACATTTTTCTTCTTATTATTAGGGTCTTCCATGCAATAAAGTGATGCAAGTTTTTATTAAAAAAAAGAAAAGTTGAAATTTTCTAAAAAAAAAAAAAAAAAAAAAAAAAATTCACTTCCGGTGACGACAGGAAGTGACGGCGGACGTGCTTAACCCAAACTGGCTCGCCTACTCCTTAAGGTCTATCACTCCTGTAGGTTTGGTATCTTAATCTTTTACCGTTTCTGAGATCTCGCGCGGACATCATCAGACATCATGCAACCACCCAACTGCAGGGATACACAATATTAGTAAGTTTATTAGTATTTAATAATAAAATAGCTCAAACAAAAATCGATAATCACCATTTTTCTTTGATTGAAATATCACTCGTGCAGAGTAAGAAATAAAAGATAATTTCATATTTTATTTAATGGCCTAATTCAAACAAATAATATTTTTGATATGGTCGGTTTGATGTATACCAATGACTGATATAAACAAAATTTACACTTTCATGACTTTTATCCGTATTTACATAGCTAGGCTATAGTATATGTATAATACATCTTGTACCAACCCAAGCGTTCAACAGAACACTGAATGTACCTCCATCACAGAAGAGCTGATACCTCGGAAGTTGCGTATTCTGAGACAAGCCCCTCCTCTATTTTTGATAGGACTACGTAGTACTGAATGAAAAGATATCAATACATCTAAGTGTAACGAAAATGATTACATAGGAAAAATCCAGAGGGGTAAAGATTATCAGGAAGTATTTCTTCAAGTTTGTGAATGGCAACAATGACGTAATGGCTAGATGAGAATCACGTGACCTCATCAGTGTATACAAATACGGCTGCTGAACACTGAGGTTCAGACTGAGTTTGTACAGCGTATCGTGAGGACGAATAGGTGTATTCTAGGTAAGGTAACTAGCTATTCATAAGTCAATATTGCTCGGCGATTTGCAGAATAGGTAAGTTAAGACTTACCTAGTACTTTATACAGTAGAAGTAACTTGTCTTCGTGAGCGACCGTGGCTTCAGTGATAACCTAGTTATTATCGGTTGTAAGCGCCCTGATGGTAATTTTGATGCTCATTTTGATAGTTTATAAGGTACTAGATAAGTGCTATGTGTATATATTGGAAAATTAAGTATCTACAATAATCAAACACCCCAGCAAGATATCTGGGGGAATCCAAGACCCGAGATATATAAGTGTCAAGTTGACACGTTACAGAAATTGACACCCAACGTGGGGCATATTTTGATTATATATATATAAATAAACTGTTTTGTGTCTTTTATTTGTCTAGTATTAAACCCAATATATAATGGATCTGAAGCAAGAGATAGCGAGGATTGATGCTTAAATATAACAGTTGGAAAAGACTGAGCTTGGATATTCAAGGGTGATCCAAATATCCTTCATCAGGATATCACATAAAACACCATAGACTCACGTGTGCTTTCAAGTGAAATACTCTAATTTGAGGAGAAGCGCCTGGTGTAACGGTACGACGTCGGAGAATACCTGACATTCATTTAACCGTGGGAGGTCAACAATGATGTTGCTTTTAAAAAACTATCAAACTACATAAAGCCGGCAACATATGACGGTCTCGGATCATGGCTAGTCACATTTTGAGGCGTGTGCTGCTTTGAATGGATGGTCAGTTAAAGAGAAATCTTGCAGTTTCGCTGAGGGGCCAAACTGAAGGAGTGTTAGGAAATCTCCCTGGAGAACTTATAGTGAACTTATTAAGGCCTTGAAAGATTGCTTCGCCCCTGCAAACGGAGCTTTATAGAGTACAGCTTCTGGAGCGTAGACAGAAACCGACGGAAGCTTTGCCGGAATTAGGCCAGTCCATTCGTAGGTTAATACACCTTGTATACCCGACAGCACCGAGTGACGTGAGGGGAAACCCTTGTAAAAGAACAGTTGTAGACGCTTTTTTGGGTGCGGAATAAAACAAGCTAGACCACAAACTTAGAATGATGCAATCCGATTAGCTGTTGAATTAGAAGCGTTTGTAAGATCAGATCTGAAGAGAATGGAGCAAATGTCACATCTACGTGTTGTTGCATATGGTGCAGCATCGGATAACTCTAACTCAACACTTGTTGAGTAAGCAAAGATAATGAAAGATCTACAAAGTGCAGTTAAAGAACTGAAATCGGATATAAGGCAGTCAAAGAGTTCATCGGCAAGTAGAACGAGAGAAGCTCCCACGATGCAACGGGACATACTGAGTAAACTAAAGTGTTATAACTGTCATAAGGAAGGACACATAAGTAGATAATGTCTTTCTAAGCGAACAGATAAAAATTCTGAAGTGAAAGACAGCGAAAATCGCCGATCAAAGCAAGATGCAGGGTCAGCTAAAGTCGCTAGATCAGGAGAAAAGATTAACAGAAAGCCACATTCGGTAGCTTTCAATATTCCAAGTGAAGCTGGAATTTATGTGATAGGCAAAGTAGAAGATACTGAGATTAAATTGTTAATAGATACTGGAGCAACTGTGACGCTTCTAGCAAAAAAGGTATTTGATGAAATAAAGATTCTTACAACTGATGAGCCACACCAAGATATAATGACTGATGAGGGAAAGCCTCTCAAACTCTATTGAGTGTAACAATGGGATTGAGTAGATATCAAAGAAAAGTGATCATTGCAGACATCACGGTTGATGGCATTCTAGGTTTAGATTTTATGAATGGATACCAAACCGTTTTGAATATATCCGAGAAAATGTTATCTATAAACGGAGAATGTCATTGTCTGAATATCGAAGGTAAACTAGGATGTTATCGCGTAATTACTTCATAATCTTTTATTGTTCCATCTAGAAGCGAAATAGTAGTTTTCTGTGATGTATGCGTACCAGCAGGAGAAAGGCTACCGACAGAAAACTTTGGTATTGTAGAGCCCAAAAGCACTTTCCTAGAATTGAACAAAGGATTAGTTGGCAGGACCCTTGTTAAGAACGACACGAAAGTACCAGTAAGATTTATGCATCTTTCAGAAGATGCGAATACTATTTATAAAGGAAGAAATATAAGACATTTTGCTCAAGCGTCTCAGATTATCGATGGTTCTAGGAAGACAACTGGCAACCAATCTTGGTCGAAAGAGTTCCTTACTCTCAAAGAGGTAACAATGTCTAAATTGGATGATTATCAGAAGACAAATTAGAGCTGTTTCTTTCTAAGTATGCGTTTTTGTTTGCCGGTTCAGATGACGACCTTGGACAAACAGGTGTAGTTAAACATAGTATTAAAACTGGTGGTGCTCCCCCAATAAAACAACCACCAAGACCCCTTTCCGTGCACAGGCGTGACAAGGTCGGTAAGCTAGTAGATGATATGTTGAAAAGAGGAGTGATAGAGCATTCGTCAAGCCCGTGGGCTTCTGCTGTCCTGTTTGTAAAGAAGGAAGACGGGACAACGAGGTTTTGAAATTTGTTAACCATCGCAGAGAATTGTGGTCTGTCCACAAGATCAACTTTCGGCCGTATTGGTAATGCTTAAAATACTTTGTAAAGTACACCACTGCCAATAACCCTTTACTGGTTACACAGTATTGTCTCTCTGACTTCGTCAATGCCTTGCTTCCATAGGCGACTACTCTCCTCCTGACCTTTATGAACTTGTGACAAAACAGCTCCCATAGCAAAGTTACTGGCGTCTGTGTCAAGTATAAATGTCTTATCAAAGTTTGGATGAGCCAACATTTGCTGGCATAGGCATATCTCTAATGATTTCTGTTTTTCTTTTATCAGGGAGCAAGTTATTACACGGTTTAGGGTGCCTTATACCATACATTCAGACCAAGGGCGGCAGTACGAAAGCGAGCTTTTGAAACAAGTGTGTAATTTGCTGCAAATAGAAAAGACACACACTACACCATACTATCCACAATCAGACAGTATAGTAGAAAGGTTTAACAGGACTTTGGAAGCTATGCTGAGTAGCTGTGTGAATCAGATTCACACAGATTGGGATGAACAGTTACCATATTTGATTATGGTCTATCGATCTGCTGAGCACTACACTACAGGTTACTTCCAAAATTACCTCATTTTCGGTAGAGAAGCGACGACACCATTAGATATACTGTAGAATCATATAAATTTGTGGGGGCCAATTTTCGCGAATTGCTGAATTTTTACGGGTTCGGGGGGACGTAATTTCGTGGATTTATATATTTGTAAGATTCTTGTATACTCGTTGTCTTTATTCGTTGAGGATGTAAATTCGTGGGTGAGGGGTATCCACGAATTCCACGAAAATTGAGCCACCACGAATTCTAACGATTCCACAGTAGTATACGGTATGGATTTGCAGGGAAAATCAGTACCTCAAAATCAATGGGCTTGGTTACTTCAAGAAAGGATGGAAGAAGCATATAGTATTGTTAGAGAAACTATAGACAGAGTTTCAATTTATTGTTAGAGAGAATAAAAGTGGAGAAATGATGCGACAAAAGCGTTATCATGATCGCAAGTTAGAATGGCATATATTTTCTGCTGGAGATCTAGTTTATGTATATTTCCCACGTAGACGAATAGGTACTTCGCCAAAGCTGACGAGCTTTTGGCAAGGACCGGTTCAGGTCTTTTCCAGAAGCGTTCAGATTATACCTATAAAAAGTCATGTGGAAGTAGAGGATCTCCAAAGGTGATACATGGAGACAGAATGAGCTTAGTGAAGCCCCAACTCCTGTCTGGTGAAACAATTTCTGAGGTTAACAAGCCTTCTCAAAATAATGAAGTCGAAAAGCAAGATCAAGTTGTGGGTATTGAGAATACTGAGATCGATAGCTTAACAAAACGCTACTAAGTTAGTTAGAAATAGACGCGCTCCTGCTTACTTAGAAGACTGTGTGCTTGAAACGTAGCTATGTTTGAATATTTATTTAATATCTTTTTGATATTTTCAGATTTGAAATAGTCATGCCTAATACGAAATTTACAAAAGACAAACAGCCTGATAGCTGCCCCTTCTGCAACAAAGTCAGTAATGAACCATGGCAGAACCATGTTATATTGTGTTCTGGGCGAAGATTTAAATGTTTGGAATGTGGAGCCCGCTTCAAGAAGAACGGCTATCTGCTTATGCATATGAAGAAGCACGAGTCACCTATGGTAACTCAAACACATGTGAAGAAGTTGAAGGACAACTCAAGCACTAAAGGAACAGAAGAATCCATTTTCGCAATTCCAGTAGCTACGGTAGACAAACCAGCCGAGACGAATGAGAGTTCAGGTTATCAAAGTGACTGGGAAACGCAAGATCCCGGAGATTTAGAAGATGTTTTAGGCTCATGCAGTGAGAGTGAAGTTGAATATTCAGTAAACACAGAATCCAAAGACCAGTCGACTTCAGAATTCGAAGTTGGAAGGGTCGTTCGAAAAAGAACACAACCAACTTTATTTACCGGACCAAAGCAAAACAGTTCCATTGGTTCCGAGGACACGGCTAACATGAAGAAGCCAGAGATCTAAAGAAGTCTACAGCAGAAAAGAGTGCGCAGACAAAGAAGATCACCACACAATGGGAGAATGGCATAAAAATTAAGACAATCGAGAAGAAATATTTGAACTGATAGTGGAGCATTTTGTAGCCTAACGTTGTATTGTACATGTGTAACTGTTACATTATGTCAAAGACATTGGCACTTGGAGAACTTGAGGTAGAAGAGGATAGAAACCACGTGATTAGTTAAAATCGTGTATTTTCACGTGAATTCATTTTTCGGAGTTCCGTACACCGTCATAGAGTAGTTGATTGTTTGTTTTGCTGTTTTCCGCCACACTCAACAATTTTTCAGTTATCTGGTGGCGCCCAGTTTTTATTGGTGGAAGAGAGAACCCAGATACAATGTACCTAGGGAAAGACCACCGACCTTCCGAACGTAAACTGGGAAACTTTCTCACTTACCGACGCGAGTGGGATTCGAATCCGCGCCGACCAGAGGTGGGAGGCCGTGTGATTTTGAACGCGATGCTCTAACCACTCGACCACGAAGGCCTTCATAGAGTACTTTAAAAACAAAAATGGGGTTAGAGATGTTGAAAAAGAAAAAATGGGTTCCAAAAGTGCATGTTGTTGCTGTGACTGACTCGATGATTGAGTGACTCGATGATTGACGGGGGCGTCTCGACGAAAGATAGAGAAATTTGGGCATAGTTTAGATTAGGAATACGTCAATGTAATACTGAACTTTTGCGAGAAGGGCTGACTTTCACAATCAACGACTGACTTGGACATTTAAACCTGCTTATGGTATGGAAGCACAATATCGTTAAATATATGTAATATCGACTTGTTAGCATTTATACAGGGTACTTCTACTGCCTCGCTCTTCAGCTAGCCTTTTTTTGTGATTTCTCTTAATCACGCAAAAGCAAAGGCGAGCGTGTTCAAACCACTGCACGTTACAAAATCATGGCAGGGTAGTGACTGATGTTTGGTGGGAGACCTACTTCAGATAGAGTATTTCTGGGACTTTGTGTCCATGTACGGACGGGGTTTCGTCCGGGAACAACGGTGGTTGTCGGAAGGGCGGATGTCTTTGCCGAAGAGGTGCCAAACAATCGGAGATCCATGCTAAGCTTCGGAACGAAGCTTTCCTGAGCGTAGGAAGTGTAGCAAACAGTTTGTAAGGAATTTCTACTGCTTCGCTAGAAAGCCACATGTAGCGTTTCTAGTGATCTGGTAGTATTTCTCTAAGCAACGGTGAGCGTGTTCAGATCACTGTACGTTACAATATTATTATAGTACGCCTGTTAGGTTTTAAACCGCCTGAACTTCTTTCATTTATCTGACAATTATCAAAAAATAAAAACAATTCATTTCATTTTTGCATGCATACATACATTGCAGGTGTAAAATCCTAACTCGCACAGATAAATTGATTCATGTTCAAACTTTACAAAAGTCATCGCAACATGATAAATCGAATGTACATGTAAGTTTATTATGCAAGAGCTTTGCGTTTTCTTTTACCATAAAAATGTATGAAGTCGTTATACAGGTTTATTTAATCACAACACAGTGCATGCCAAGCGTACCGACAATTCGGAATTACAGGTGCCTAGGAGGAGTAAGCATCCCCTGTCGACCGTTCACACCCGCCGTGAGCCCTGTGAGGTTATAGGGAAGATGCTTTAACTTTGATCAATTTTTGCTCCATCCTTAAGGCTCCGGGGGTGCAGGATTGATTGAATATTGTTGAACGTCCCTTTCGAGAATGTTTCACTCATATAGAGACGTCACCACTGCCGGTGAAGGGCTGCAAAATTTAGGCCTATGCTCGGCGCTTATGGGCTTTCAGCAGGAGGGATCTTTATCGTGCCACACCTGCTGTTTTTGCGGTATCATCCGAAGGACCACCCTATTTAGTCGCCTTCTACGGCAAGCAAGGGGTACTGAGGACCTATTCTAACCCGGATCCCCACGGGAGCGGGGGTGCAGGAGGAATATATGGCGAAATTAGGTCACATAGACTTTACTGTTCCAGAAACAGTACGAGTATGGAAATGAACCGGGACAACTCGGTACTCTTTGGACAACTAACATTTCTGTACAATGCATCGGTTCATCACTTATTCATGTATGTACAGATATGTCACGAAAAGGTTTCCGTATATTATTTTTGTGTCAAAGTCAGCCGTTGACTGTAAAAGTCAGCCCTTCTCGCAAAAGTCCAGTATTCGTTTATCATTCTAAGTAAATATTAATAGAATTCTCTCACAGTAATCCGATTATCATTTCCTTCCAATTTTAACACTTGCTTAGTAATAGATGCAAAAGATATCATGGGTGAAAGGGATTTTGATCTTTTACATGCCTCTTTACTGAAAGCAGCAGCAAAAGGCTGGCAAGCCTTGCAGCTCAATGTATCTTTAAGATACACAAGTTGCAAGAAACACTACACCTATGATCTGAGTGTAATGAGGTCCGATATATTGCCCAGAGATGGTAATCTGGACAAAATTGCCGAGGCGCTTTATCCAGAAGATGGCCCAGTAGATATTTGTCCTGTGAAAGTGTACGGGGATGGCAATTGCTTCTATAGGGCCCTCTCTAAAGCCATTTTTGGTCATGAAGAGAGACATATCGAACTTCGTTTCATGACCATATTAGAACTTGTAAAAAATTCGAGAAAGTATGCGTCCCAGGCAACTTACGACAAGATGTGTTCTCATCCCACAAGTGTACAATATGTTGTGGAGACGTCAGTATCGGACATATCACTTGTACCGGGAAATTTTCTCAAGTCGATTCAGAATGAAACTCTAAATTTAATCAAATCAGGGGAATATTGTTCTTTGATTCGTTTTTTCGCAGCGGCAAATGTCCTGAATCATCCAATATATAGCATTTATCCAACAATACAAAATGTTGCTGTAAACAGACATTTTCTTCATCAAGAAATAAAGCCATTTTGAGATGAAAAGGTACGTCAGGGTTCCCCCATCTACATCATGTGGTCACACACTGAAAATAGCAACCCAAAGAATTGGTCACCAAATCATTTTGTGGTTTGTTTCCCAGTTTTACCTACTGAATCCAATGAAATGAAGGAGCCTGCCCATAAAAAGTCAAAACTTTGTATTGATTCAGATGATACCCCGGAAATCTCCATGGACTCACAAAATGAAAAGACGGATATTAAATCTGATGACAATGAATTTATTAAGACAACAGAACATGATAAAGATAAAACATCTTTTGACGATTCGGATTTTTCTGATCTTGGTAAAATTGTAACAGGTGCAGTAAAGTTGAACACAATGTCCTCAGCTGAAAAGATAAGTTATGTTCAGAATCAACCCTTGTCAGACGATGTCGCCAAGTTAAAAACAGGTTGTGCTCAAACAACGAATACGGGTGAACTCAAAAAGACTTTATCATTTCAATCTTCTTGGATGAATCAGTTTTCATGGTTGACCTTCAGCAAACTGTTAAATGGCGGTCTGTGTAAGTTTTGTGTCATGTTCCCTCAGTCAGATGTCCAACATCAAAATACATTTGTTACGCAGCCTTTTACTGCGTATAAGAAAGCCCTTGGAAAAACATCTGCCCTTTTAAAGCATCAAAATTCAGAACACCACAAGAGTGCCAAATCTGTTTATCACACAACCAAGATGACATCCTAAGTGCCATCTTCGTCTCTTCCGTATAAACTCAATCAGCAAAATCAGGCACAGTATCAGCACAACATAAAGTTTCTTGAGAAAATAGTAGATGCGATCATTCTTTGTGGGAAACAAAATATTCCTCTCCGAGGACACAGAGATGATACCACAAGTGATTCCTCAAATAAAGGTAATTTCCTGGCAATATTACAGCTGTTGGCAAAGCATGATGAGCAGCTCTGATCTCATCTACAAACAGCAAAAAAAGAATGCCTTATATACCAGCAAAACCATTCAGAATGAGGTTATACAACTCATTGGAAATCACATCACATGTAAACTTTTGAAGGGTTTACAAGAAAGGTTTTTTTATTCCATCATAGTCGATGAGGTAACTGACAAGTACGCTAACAAAGAAGTTTTAGTCTTGTGTCTCAGATTTCTAGATACTAGAGAACACCCTGCCATCATTAAGGAGGAATTTCTTGACTTTGCAAATATAGGCAGAACTACTGGGGAAGCAATTGCTGATAAACTTATTGAAATCCTCCGCTCGCTTGCAATTCCGATTGAGAACATGCGAGGACAAGCATACGATGGTGCAGCAGCAATGGCATCGGAAAAACGGGGGTGTCAGGGACGAATCAAGTATCTAAACCAATTAGCTTTGTACACACACTGTCGAAGTCATGTATTGAATCTGAGCATCGCTTCAGCCTGCAAATTACCCCTTGTGAGGAATATGATAGATGTCCTTCATTCAGTGTTTATTTTCATTGACAGTTCTCCTAAACGACAAGGGTTTCTTGAGACTATTATAGAAAATGATGGGTCTGTAGATTTTTCCAGAAAGAAACTAGTTGGACTCTGTAAGACTAGGTGGGTTGAGCGTCATATCTGCTTTGATGTGTTCTACACTATGTACAAGTTCGTCATCAAATGTCTGCAGCACATTCTCAATCAAAACCTTGATGAAAGTACCAGTGAAGACTGGTCTTGGGATAGACAAACTAAAGTGACCGCGCAGGGGCTTTTGGCTTCGATGACGTCCTTCTCTGTGTTGATAACATTTGTGTTTGTAAGGTATGTCCTAGATACAATAAAGCCTTTGATTCTCAAACTTCAGAAAAGAGATATTGACATTTTCACTGCAAGTAAGTTAATTGAGGAACACGTGGATAGGATCAAAGAAATTCGTAGAGCGGTAGATACCGAGTCTTGCTTTGAAGATGCAAAACAAATTGTAGACGCCCTTGATATAGTGATTAAAACCCCAAGGGTTTGCTCCAAGCAGCAACACAGACAAGTAATCCAAGAGATTATTATAGATCTGTCGTGGCCATTCCATTTCTGGACTTTTTCCTCAGTGAATTAAATACGAGGTTTCAGAAAGAAGATCTGACGGCATATTCGATATGCTCTTTGTTGCCTGTCAATGTGACAAATATTTCACACGAGGAATTGTCCAAACTTGCCTCAGAACTAATATTTTGGGGGAGCGACCATCCTTGTCTTTCTGTAAAGGACTCGGAGAAAGAACTCAGAGATTGGAGACGTTATTGTGTTAACATGAGCAAAGAAACTTCAGACAAGCTCTGCAATCTGCTCAATCTTTTCAACTTTGTAGACGGGGACGTTTTCCCGAACGTGAAAATTCTTCTTCACATTGGATGTGTTTTACCTATCACAACATATGAGGCTAAAAGATCCTTTTCTGGATTACGACGCATCAAGAGTTACATGCGCAGTACTATGCAAGAGGACAGATTGACTGGGCTTGCACTAATGCATCTTCACCATTCATTAGAAATTGACCAAAAGGAAATTGTACAATCATTTATCAGGCAAGGAAAACGAAGCTAAATAACACTTCCTACCAGAAAACATCAATAC
Source organism: Ostrea edulis (assembly GCF_947568905.1). Taxonomy (NCBI): domain Eukaryota; kingdom Metazoa; phylum Mollusca; class Bivalvia; order Ostreida; family Ostreidae; genus Ostrea; species Ostrea edulis. Next base: position 53,211,680 of record NC_079165.1, on the reverse strand, counting down.
ACGACAAAAAGGTCGCCCGCGTGGTGCAGTGGTTATATAGAGCGTTTCCTTCGAGAGTTGGAAAATAAAGGGTTGAACATTATATCACGGGTTCGATTTTGTAAAAAGGTTCGACCCCCCCCCCCCCCTGGAAAAAAATTCTGGATCCGCGCCTGGTACTATTAACAGTGGCGGATTTAAGGGGGCGCAACTGCCCCCCCCCCTTTTCAAATTTAAGGTAAATCGTGGTCTCTTGTTTATAATGTACATGATAAAAGAAGCAAGAATTTCTTCCACTCTCAAAGAAATAAATGACAAAATCTTTTGATTTATTGAATTACTTTTATCGGGAGAACTTACATTTTTTCCAAAAACTCTTAAAATTTGAGTCATCTTATTAATTTCCCCTTATTAAAATTGACAGAAAATAGTAAAAATGACTACATAGGAGACATATTTCGAACCCTTATAAAATCTGTAAAATCCTGGAGCTTCCGGGGGCTTCGCCCCTTGGGCCCCCACTAGGACTCATAAGGTTGTGCCCACCTAACCGCAATTAATGGATCCGCCCCTGATTAATACACTGGTTTAAATATTATTTTTTTAAATGCAGAATTCTCAATTTTATATAGATTAATTGGGATGAGTTTTTCTATTTTGGATTCTATGGGGGTATCTGTGGTATTTATGGGATTTCTATGTGGTTCTTTGTGGTAAAAAGACGCACCCCTTTATTTAATTTGTCGGTTCTTCATGGACAATTTAAGCTTTGGCTCATAACATTTTTCCATTGAAGACCTTGTTACAATTGTGAAATGCCATTGCAATTTCAATAAGTCATGAAAATCGAATATATCAAGCTTTTTCTTCATTCACGAATCATGGCTGGAAGTGACAACATTACAGAAAACGCGAATAAGCATATATTATAGTGCACCGAGAAAACACAAGATGGTGTGGTGTTTCGATATGCTAAAAACTATCTTATATCAGAAGTATTTCCATTGACCCTAGACGAATATTCAGACCTATGCAAGGATGTGATCAAGAACATATATACACCGACGAGGGAATGATATTGACTCATATCATGCGGGAGGAATGAAAGAAACGCATGCCAGAAAAAACAACAGAGATTGAAACTATCGCAATGGCCTGGCTTCGAGAAATGTACATAAAGTATAAAGGACTTTCATCAATTTGATTTTTCATTGCCAGTTCATGGTTGAGATGGATAACATCGTTAAAAAAAACCTTGTGCTTTTGAAGTACAGTGTATTGAGGAAATAAAAAACTTAAAAGGATTTCATTTTGTGAAAGACTATCTTCGTTCAGTAATATTTCCAATCACCGTAAACCAATATCCACGGCTATGCAGACATCTGATCGAAAGCCGTATCAACCGCGTGACATTGGTGTTAATTCATTGAATGACAGAGGAATTAGAGAACAATGCCAGACAATACAACAGAGATCGAGACCTTTCGAGTGCAGTATCTTCACGATATGTACATCAAATTACCAGAAAATGCGTTACCTTTAATCTGGACAAAAATCAAGTGTATTTGTTACCTGAAGAAGACCGGAAAAGTATCTAGTGCTGTATCAGCTGATCGATATCGAGCTAGGTAATATGGAAAACATTTTGAATCCTGTCTTAGAAAAGCTTTTTAAAATGTGATTAACATTGTTTTACGTATTCTTGTTTTATATGTGACATGAATAAAATTGTTTAAACGTATGTTGTGTTTGATAGTCTCTCAGAGGAGAGTTTATTTTATGACTGATCCAGAAAATCCTAAAAGTGGGATTAAAATCTGATAAAATAAGGTGTTCTCTATTGAATATAGTGGTTTTTATAGGTGTACACGGTGGAGAAATAAATTTTAAAAGAGGTCTAGAAAATGCGTTTGACACCGACTCTACCTCTTTATCCTTCACTTATGTGGATATAATGGGGCACAGCAAAATAAAACTATGCTTGGTGGTTTCAGTGTATCAGAATACATAATTCTGAATCCTAAAAATAAAAGAAATCGTATGTCTAGAAAAAGAAAATAAGACAAAACCCTCTTCTCAAAGCACAAAGCCGCCATTTTGACGGTCGCCATCTTGGCGTCCGCGCTTTATTGTTATATACCGGTGTCTCGCCAGCCCAGCCCTCCACAAATAACAAGGCAAATGCTGAGCCCAAACAAAACACCACAAAAACACGCACACAGACAAACACCAGACCAACACTGAAAAATACAATCGCCGCACAAACGGTATAATCAATACCAGGCAAGAAGAGGGACCGATCTCCTGGCACAGAGGATGACCCGTCATCTCCCTCTCACAAACATGTCATCTTGTGTAGCTCACAATTCTGTGAGCAGCTAGATGATTTCGACCTCTCCTTGCTAGGTGATACACCATCAAAAGAAATCATGATCTCTCACCTCTAGTTATACACCAAACATATCCCAAACTTGACAATTGACGGATTCAGTGTCTTACAATGGAATGCTCGAGGTCTTCGGACCAACATTGGTAAGCTCAAGCACCTAATACAAGAAAAGTCTCCTTCAGTCATATGTATACAGGAGACGAGCTTGCAAACACATCACAAGTCACCGAGCGTACCAGGGTAAATCAACTATGACTTAGATCCAGTTGAAGTGGTCGGCATACAAATTAAACTCAACACAGTTTTCATTAACATCTTAAACATATACATACCACCACAGGATACTAAACATCTTCAACCTGCACTAGCAGAGGACGTCATCCTGTGGGTAGATGATCAAAACTTAGTCATACTTAATATTGGATCCCCTACTAGGATTGATCCAAATTACTGGTAACAACTCAGCATTGGATTTAACCATCGTACCACACACCATATCGACCATGTCCGATGCAATTCAAGTAGATCAAATTGTAGATAACAACATAGACCAATATCTAGACAATACCAACAAAGCTATTCTTCAAGCAGATGAAGATTCCATAACCAGGACTTCAGGTAAAACAGTCACCAGGCCAATTAACCCTGCTTGGACAGATAACTGCACTCAAGCCAGGAAAGCTAGCAGAAAAGTCTTCAAGGAATTCCAGCAGGGACACATCTCCAAAGAAGAATACAACAGAGCATGTAAACACACAAAACATGTTATCCCCCAGGAACAACAAACTCATTGGCAAAACTTTATTTCAACATTACACTTGCGTACAAACACAACAACAGTCTGGAGAAAGGTCAAGGCACTTTAAGGCAAAAAACACTAGGACAACTCTTCCAACAATACAAAATGCATACAGCTCACAAGACAACACAAATCTAATTGCCAAAACATTCCAACAACCTAGTTCAAACACTAACCTTGATCCAGCACATGCACTAGTCAGGGACCGATTCAAACACAAACTCCAAGTCAAAGACACGGGTCCCAACACTGGAACACCCAACCTACTATTTACATTTCATGAACTCAAGCAAGCTCTTATACATAACAAAAACACTGCACCCGGAGGGGACAAAATTACATATATCATACTAAAACACCTCCCTCCAAATTTCACGAACATTATACATGTACTTCATTTCTCCTTACAAAACACCAACTTCCAACATCTTGGAGAAATGCCATAGTCATACCAGGCAAGGATCACCATGTTCCTGACTCATACAAACCAATATCACTAACATCACACTTGTGCAAAACTTTTGAAAAAATGCTCAACACCAGGTTGAGGTGGTTTCTAGATAAACAAGACAGACTAGAGACCGCACAGAGTGGATTCCGCCCAGGTCGCAGTACAATAGACAATGTTGTCCAGATAGAAACCAAAGTATTAACAGGAATGACAAACAGTCAATACACAGGAGCAGTCTTCATCGACATTTCCAAAACATTCGATCTTGTTTGGCATGATTTCGGATTTCCAGCATTTCGGCTTGAGCATCACTGAAGAGACATTATTTGTCGAAATGCGCATCTGGTGCATCAAAATTAATGAAGCTTAACCATCAGTTCAACATCATTGGCAACACACTCTGCTTCTTCGGGTCTTTCCTCAAAGACAGGAAAATACTGGTCACTGTAAATCAGTCAAATTCAGATCTGCACACCTTGGACCATGGTACAACACAGGGTTCTGTTATCAGTCCTACACTTTTCAATCTCATGATTAATGACTTATTATCCACAATATCACACCAAAAAACAACCGTACCAAGTGGCTTATCTCTCCCAGTTTGCAGATGACACGCAAATTCACCACACAAGTCAATAATCAACATTAGGTTGCAAAGCACTCTGGACTCAATTTCAAACTGGTCCATCCAGTGGGGTTTCAAGCTGTCGCAACCAAAAACTGTCGCAATCTTATTTGGCAAAACTAACCAAACGCACATTAACCACAAATCCCAGCTAAAGCTCTACCTAAGAAATCAACCATCAAGGTGGAATCACAAGTAACCTTTCTTGGAGTCATTTTCGACGAACATATGACATTCAAAGCTCAACTTCGAAAAACTCTAATTTAAATGTTGCAAAATACTTAATCTTATGCGTTTTGTTTTAGGCACAACATTTGGTGCTGACATACAAATTCTTGTAATGCTTTACAAATCTCTTATTAGATCAACACTTAACTATGGTTACAAGGCTTACAACTCAGGTTGCAAGACCTATCTTCAAAGTTTGGACATGATCCAATCGTCGGCACTCCGAATTGCACCACAGCACGGAAAAATCACAGTCCTATTAGAATCGGGAGAACTACTACTTAACCTACGCAGACTCCAACTTTCTCTAAGGTACTGGGTTAGGGTCTCCTCTGACAAAACAAATCCTGCAAATACATTATTTCAAGCACCTCATACATACGCATACACTGACGAAAGATGGGGGGGGGGGGGAGAGAGAAATGGACCATTTGGCTATCAAATATGGAAACATGCAAACACTTATGGGCGACCCGAGCCACCTGACAAACAATTGCTACCAATGGCTCCATGGGCCTCTCCTCCGCCTACAGTTTACACCAATATCGGCAGTGCAATCACCAAAAACAACAACATAGTAACCCTTTAGAAATCAAAGCAATGACACTGCAACACATAGACATACACTACCAAGGGTTCCAAAAAATCTACAAACTCTATTGTACTCTCTATTTCACAACCACCACAGAACAAACCTCATACAAACACTTCAGCAGTAAGAGTCACTCCCTTTGACCTTCAGACACAGCTAACCATATCCACAGCCAGCATTAACACTATCGTACCAGCAATATTAAACTTTATCACATCCACTGGATATACTAACTATATCTTAGTGTGATTAATTGCTTTTGGCTCGAACGCCGTATCTCATTGTTGAGATGCCCCAGTTGGGGAAGTAATCGGCCATTTGCTTTTGGTTGCATCTTCTCTCACTCTTCCCTCCATCATCCTCTATCATCGTAGTGGTTTGTGAGGCGTTGGTACTATGTCTGGTCAGAATTTGTCTGCTGGCAGTGGTTCGGGGCTTTAACCCTTGACCGGTGTCAAATGTCTCATGAACATGCTGTGTCACATCCAAACTCAATACAAGTTCATCACTACATCACTTACTGACACCCTCAACTGTCAGACACTCTTGAAGTAACACCTCTTAAGGGCTGCAGCAGGTATCAGTTACTTCTGCTAACTGTAGTTTCCCGGCTATAACGCATGCCTACCACTATAAAAATTTATACACCAAAACATACCATAAACATATCACTTACCCATGGCAGTTCTAGCTTACACCTTTACCAAATGATATACTCCCTCAACTAATTCCATTTCACATATACTGTAAAAATTAAAATAAAACATTAAAAGAAAAATTAAAAATGTAAATACTAACATGCATGTCTTTCCTTAAAATAACAGTCCCGTGGGGATCCGGGTTAGAATAGGTCCTCAGTACCCCTTGCTTGTCGTAAGAAGCGACTATATGGAGCGGTCCTTCGGATGAGACCGTAAAAACCGAGGTCCCATGTCACAGCAGGTGTGGCACGATAAAGATCCCTCCCCGCTCAATGGCCATAAGCGCCGAGCATAGGCCTAAATTTTGCAGCCCTTCACCGGCAGTTGTGACGTCTCCATATGAGTGATTATTTTCGAGAGGGACGTTAAACAATATTCAGTCAATCAATCAATCCTTAAAATAACACAAATTACAGCCAACACTCAAACACTACATATATAAATCCCTAATATTAAAACTTCCCATTTAGGCCTATTATCAATTTATTTTAATATATCCAGGTATATCCTGGATTAGATATAGGATTCAGAATCCTATTCCCTCTATTATCAATAAGCGTATGCTCCTTTATCAAGTAATTCTTTTTACAATAACGCATCGGTGCTAAAGGCCAACTATCTCTTAAAGACAGTGGTGTAACGCGTCTTCCGTGGCTTTCTCATAAAGTTATGGACGTGCAAGCTTGGTTACATTTGCACACACAACTATCCTTCTGCTTTCGGCTAATAAATGAGGAAGTTTAGGCGACTATCTAAATTATTTAGACAAACTGAAGCACAGATCTAGTGGGTTTCTGCACTGGATCCAGTAAAGGGCTCCACTCCGGACCTCCCTTGCCGCGTCCTCAACACGATTTTACTGGGGGAGATCCGAGGGTCGATCGGCCACAGATGAAGAATGGCAGGCTATCTTCAAGAAGTCCTTCCCCGACTATACTGTGGGGATCCGTGGGCGATCGACTCGAGGAAGAGGAGATGGACCCATCCACCACCTTCTGGAGGACCCAACCATCTCCAGATTTTCAAGAAGACCCGTTCCCAGGGGATCCGAGGGTCTACCATCATCGTCACCTCGCCGCAACAAAACTGGTGTAGCAGGGTCCCTACTGTGCAGTCTGCACTATAAATCTTCACCATGACCGTCGTTCGACTCATTCCGATATTGTAACCCATCTGAGAAATCTCAGAAGATTGAAATACGAAGATAAGAAGATAGAAGGTATCGTGTCAGAAGAAAGAATAAGACAGCTGCCATTCAACTTTCAGACACCGCCTGGATTCAGGTACCGATTGTGGTGATTGCAAAACAGCAAGTAGGGGAGAACTGTGTTTTTCGTTCCCAGAATGACCTGGACCACTTCTCCTCCTTCGACACTGAGAGTATAAACCAGGTGCGAAGTCGTTATCAAGATCATGGAAGAGGCCGCATCATAGCAAGGAGTTTTACAACCACCAGACCTCGCCACCGGGCCCCACTGCCCCCATCACCACCACCGCCGTACTCCCCAGCGATGCCAGTTTTACCAGAACGAGCGCTGACTCCAACGGCAGCAGCATCGTCATCCATGATGTTGGAATACAGTCCGATGTCGTTGACTGATTCAGCATCGTCACTGATGGAGTACTCACCGAGGTCACCATCCCCGTCGCCACCACCTACCACGGATCAGAGTCCGTCGCTGTTGGTCCTGGATACACCATCACGAGCGAAACCAACACCCCCTGGAAGACCACCCTCAGTAACTCGCCACGCAGGGAGAATTCCTCCGCCAAGGCCGGTCCATGCACCTAAGGCAAGCGAACCTCCCACGAGTCACCCAATGATTGTCCCTGACTGGGCAGGTAGGGTGGTTCCTATATGGTTTAAGTGCCCCGTCTGTTGGCAAGACGGGACGCACTCCGAATTGATGTGTGGGAGGTGTGTGCAGTGCCCAGTCTGCTGCATGTGTGTGGAGCAGTTGGAGGAGAGAAGACAGACCCGAGGACGTTCCCCATTATGCACATTCAATGAACAGGCTGGATCCAGGCGGTAAAGAAAAACAGACGGTCTTTCACACCACCTGCCCTTTTTAGGGCCACCCAAATTTTTATGAAAAGATACTTCTATTTCAATTGAGAAACACATATTACAATTTGTTATCTTATTGCTAATGAGAAACACTTATGTTTTAATTACAATCCATACCTCTTTATCATATATAGAAGCAAAATCATGAATAAATTGTCTATAATGAGTCCAATTTCCTTCCACTAATCCACAACCAATTTTTGTAAGAAAACACTAAAGTCTTGTAAGACAATGTTCCCAATTCTTGTAAACATTGTTGGAACCAAAGTTCTCGTTGTTCACGGGTGTCTTGATAGAGTGGAATACGTTGACTGCCTTTGCCGTAATCCCATTGTGCTAAGAAACAAATCACATCAGGATCTGTAGAACTAGGCATGATAAGTAAGGTGCCAGAAATTCCACGATTAACTTCTATGGCTAAATTTCTGCGGTCTAAGGGTCCCCGAGTACCACATAAGTTAGCCCAGGAAAAAATTTTCAGCAATACTTTGACTTCCAAACTGTCTATGTCACACGCGCAGGATTCTCTGTGCATCATTTTGCACGATGTGTTACTGATCGTTGAATCTCATCTAATGTGATCCCTCACCACCTACATCACCTTTTCATAGGTTCAGTCGAAAATGTTTAAAGATCGTTTCTTCGACTTACCCCGGGGCTTAACAGATAAACGGGACTTAGTCGGTGCACGGGACTGTCTCTTTCTTTCTTTTTTTACAAGGTCCTCCGCGTGCTAATAGACGTTATTTCACAACATCTGATGCATTCTTAGCAGCTCGTATACAGTGTGTCTTAAGGGCGTCTTTGAGAGATCTCTTATTTTCAAAGACATCTAAGCCCGTCTCAACTGCTGCCGTCAAAGCTTGTTTAGTACCTGTTTAGAGTAAATCGGTTAAAAAAAAAAAGCCTTTCCTCTTCTTTTTTTTCTTACTGCCGATGGTTGACGACAATGCTTGTCGAGAGAACGTTTACTTTCCAAGACATCTAAACCCTTCCGATATCCGGCTTTTATTGATTGTCGAGGACCTCGTTTTACTAACCCGGCTAAAACACCATCACCTTTTCGGGACTTAAATTTTTGATTGATTTTAGACATGGCAAATCCTGCTGTAATTTTCACTGCTTGTACTCCGTGTGTCTTGACATCTAACCCCATTTTAACCACTGCTGTTAAGGCACTTTTAGCCCCCGATTTTAACAAATAGGTAACAAAAATCCTATCCCGATTGCGGAGGAGGTACATGTATCTTCCCTCTGGATAATATTGATATGAGATGACCGGTCCCGTGGATAAAATCCTTTACTCCGAACACTCCATCTCCTGTTTGTGATGTGGGGCTCCCTCCCAGTAATCCTCCTACGACCAAGGATATCAAGGGAGCGGCTACCTTACCTCCCTTGCCCCACCCATAACCCCACTGATGTAATAAACCTACGGCACTGGCAATCAAAGGGAGGAGAATGGTAAATATTCCTTGTCCTTTCTGATGTCTAACTCCACGATAGTACTTCATAATAGTAAAGCAATGATTCCTAAAGTGGTGACCAAAAGAACCATTCTCTTCGATATAATTTACGGAAATAAAGTTTCACGATCGTTCTTCCAATTAAAAGAAGCATGGCGGTGCCTAAAGCGGTCATGATATGAATGTCGTTGGTATCGAAATGTTTTTATCAACTTTCACACATTCTGTTCTCACAGATTCCCAGATTGGTAACTTTGTATCTTGTTGATTATCGTTGTTACGTGATATCACACGCAACAATTTCAAAACGTTACTTCTCACGATTTCAACTTGTGATATAAATCGACCGTATTTCTGACTGTATATTCCATGTTGAATTATCTCGTCACCTTCTCTGTTGTATTCATGATTTCCGCTTCAAGTCCTAATTTGTAACCCAAGGCTTCGGACAACCGAACACAGAAGGGAAAATCTCGAAGCTTTGACCCGTTCTTGAAAAATTCTACTCGATCGAATTTGTCTTTATACATGAAATGTTGCCCCACATCAGGGACAAACTTTTAGCCATATTTGATTCATGGTTCGATGTAATCTGTTAATTTCACTGATGATAGCGGTCGGGTGAACATACACCCCCCTCCCCGCGAAATTTGATTCTATAGATATTCATCGTAAGTAATCGAGTGATCGGTTTATTATCCCCAGTGATTATATTCATAAGGGGCCATTGGGATATAATGAAATCGTCCTGATTTGATAGGATCTGGGTCTTCTACAATGAAATACCAAGACGTCGAAAAAAGCTCCTCATCCGTAATAATTTGCAAGGCATTGGGATACATCATTTCGGGTAAACACACTTCCCATTCTCCGTCTAAAAGATATATCGCCTGTGGTAATAAAGTTTTGAATTGAGCTAATGTATTGTTTGGAAAAGAATCCATACAATCATCACTGGGGAGTGTTACGTAAAATCCTTCTTGTTGCGCCATGATTACTCAAATGATAACAACTACTCTTTTCCTTCTCTATTTATACTCAGAACACATTGAACATTTTCATATTTTATTGAACATATAAGTAGCAATTCAACGTACAATTTTGTATAATGTCAATACATAATGAAAGGTGAAGATAACGAGCAGTGATCAATCGCATAACTCTCACAAGCAATACACAATAGAGAGCTGAGCAAACACGGACCCCTGCACACGCCAGAGGTGGGATCAGGTGCCTAGGAGGAATAAGCATCCCCTCTCGACCGGTCACACTCGCCATGAGCACTATATCTTGATCAGGCAAACGGAGTTATCCGTACTCAAAATCAGTATGCCAATAAATAATATCATTTTTCATCTAAACCTCCTTTCGCAAAGGATTCTGCAAAATATTCTCCCAGCTGTAGGCAATACAATCTTCGTCTCTCTCCAATGAGTCTTTGCATCACCAGATAGTGTCGGATTCTCCAACAATCTGCCACATCATACCCCTCCTGTAACCTGTCTTTGAAATGTCGCAGACAATCCTTAGGGTTGTCAAAGCAAGGATATTCAATCAATGTCCAATCCGGTTCGTGTTGTCGAAATCCCCAATAAGCATTCACTTTCCAACGGAAATCTTGATACTTGGTGTTCATGATAAAGGGTAACTATCAGTATGATATCATCAGTATCAGTATACGTTTCTACAAGTACACGGGTTGGTCCGATTTATGTTGTTTACAATGCCTAAAACTCATCTTCTTATCCGAAAACCATTCAGTTTTCTTTCCTTTCTGTTTCCATGCGTACTGTATGTTAGCCATGGTGGGTCTGGAGACGATCGTTCCTGTTTTATATTCTGGCTCGCTAAATTCATTTGTGGACTAGGCATGACGTATCCTACAAGAGAACTTAATATGACCATCCAAAAAACACGGCTGGAATTGCTTAAGACCAACATCACGACCGAAGTAATAATGATAGTTAAACACAGGAATAATTGTGCAAAATACACAATTTCCGCTCGAGGGACTTTTTCATCCAAGAATTTCCATTGTATTGTCCTGACAGAATGAGATCCGCTTGCGGAATCCGTGAGTCAAAACTAGGGGGATGTCGTTTCCAACGTACTTTGACTTCTGAAATGACTTCCCCCCCACACGACGCTTTTTATACCCTAAGAATTCTTCCACTGCGTAGACATCGTCTTTTTTTTTAAATCACTGATTGTAATTCTTTATCGTAAAACGTCCCTTCAAATTCTTCTCCATGGATATACGTTTCATCCTGGAACTTTTCTGGCGAACAATTCTGTAGTCCAATTAGGTAAATAGCCTTTTATAAATGTACGTTTCGCTTTACTGATCCGTACACGATCTCCCGCTTGTAATGACGAGGTACATGGTTTACTCTGTTTTTCATACAAGGTTTTCCATACTTTTAATACATTCTAAGCATTGACTTCAGCAGGAGCTCCCAGGATACTGCGATGATATGTATGATTGTAACCGTGTACTAGATCCGGTAAGACATCCACATACCGTCGTGTTTTATGATGTGTGAAATAGCGCCACATACGTGCTTTAAGCGTGCATCTTTAAGCGTTCTACAATACTGGCATTACGCGTGATAAGAAATGAAGGGTTTTGAAGGTTTGACGAAATTTTCCCGTTTTCTGTTTTGAAGGCACCACCCAAACATATCTAGACAACACGTCAATAGCACACAATAAAAACGCATACCCATTATTGTATTTTTTCAAGTTCGACACGTCTGCTCAATCTAATAGCCATTGTTCGTCTATATCCGTCACTCGAATCTGTTGTCTCTTAAATTTCCGACGTTTGGGCTAATGTAAAGTATACGTATTGTGTTCTTCTTCTTATGAACCAAGGTCTGTGCACACTGCTCCTTCTTATGATTATAGTTTTAAGTGGCAGAGTGTAAGGGGTTGAAATACCCGTGATGAACGGTCTTTTCTTGACGATAGCGACTACTTTACAAATTGTATTACAGGGAACAATATCGAAATTTATATTTCTGTTTAGGTTTCGATGTGATTAAGGGTGTAAAACGTGACATTCCCCCAAAGGTTTGCCCAAAGCTGGAAAGAGCTGTTTCGGTGCTTCTGGAACTCCCTTTGGGGTCTCGCATGGTTCGTTCCATTTCCTTGTTTCAGTTATGCTAAAGTCTTGGTTTTCCTGGGAGGGGTCTTCGATGTTTGGATATTATTTCGAAAAAGGTATCTTCACAATGAGTTTAGGGGTCTTCTTCTTCTTGGGAAATTTTGCTAAGTGTAAGATATAAGGAGACAGGACACTGGTTTTAGGACCGGGCATCTTCCGATGAATGATGAGTTTCGAAACTTTCTTAGGTTTTTTATTAGGAACTGTCTTTTCTTAGCTAATGTTAAGAGGGATGCCGGTAACACCCGCGTTTTCTTTCTTTTCATCACATTCACGATACTACACAGACGTCTTTTACGTTTGTGTCCTGTTTCCCACTTGAACAAATGATGAATGATGGTACCTCCTAAGAATCCGGCTCCATCCCGTTTGAAAATGGTTTTTTTTAACGATGTTTCTCATTCGAATGGCAATGACACTCAAGTCATGACGATGTGTTTGAATGAAACGCACAGTGAGTTTATTCACAGGTAAGACCCCTGTAATAAATTTTTAGCCCCCATGGCAAACCAATTGAGTAATGCTTTACGCCCTATTTCAATGAGATGGGTTCGTTGAACAGGATCCTGTTCCCTTCGTAAACATCGTAACGTTTTCACTAATTTACTCTTGGCTGTAGGTCTTCCCACGATGAAGGTTGTCCCTGAAATGGAATTGTTGAACATGAAGTGTTATTATTTATACTCTTGGTGGCATGTGCACCGGTAGGGTAGAAGATAGCCAACTTCTTAATCTTAATTCCTCGGGTGTCTGAGGACTTAAAATCTACCAGTAAATACCTGGTGGTTTCATCATACGCCGGTAGTAAATGAGGCATTTGTAATGCCGACTTAAGGTAGTGATTGCATGGGTCACTGAAACTATATGAATCTATCTTTTCTTTTCTTTTTTTTTATACATATTTTGCAGTTGACACTATTCGTAACACATTATGAAAGTATCATATATGGTTTTCACGGGAATTGTGACGCTACGGTTGTCATAGTAACCCATTTTGTAGACTATCCGTAATAAATGGTACAGGTGTTTCACACGGTGTTTAAAATTGATAAAAAAGAGAGTAAATGATACAAATTTTACATCAAATTGAAGTTAAAGCTTTAATTAAAATATAATTTGCATCAAGATGTTCATTTACTTTCATATGAACAAGAAGCACTTTTGCTATTTTTAGAAGCCAATTATTTACCACAGCAGACATATTTTCACCTCCGAGAAATCAATTACAATGAATTCTCTTTACTGCACTACGTTACGAAGCTTCGGGGACTTACGCACTACGACTACGTTGTAACCTTCTCGGAGCTCGCGCTTCATATTCGTAACGTAGTGTAGTCGATTGTGATGTCAAAGCTAGCGTCGTTGCTGTTTTGAAATGAACTCTCGTCATACGCGTGAGATAACGATACAGCCCAAATCCTGGCTGTCAAAAATTGGTGTTTACCTGTTGTACACGAGAAAAGTGAGGTCAACAGGGTACCCGTTTAGGCTACAGCGTAGCTGTAGTGCGTAAGTCCTGGAAGCTTCGTAACGTAGTGCAGTAGGCTTTGACGTCATAGCTACTCTACAACGACGCTACCATTCGGAATCTCTCTAGTGGAAACTAAAAATCAACTGACCAATGAAATCGGCTTATTTGAGCTAACCAAAGTACCGCTGACCCGTTGTTTGTGTGTAGCACCAATCAGCTGGGAACCAGTTTACGTTGTAGCCTTCTCGAAGCTCGCGCTTCATATTCGTAACGTAGTCTAGTCGACTGTGACGTCAAAGTTAGCGTCGTTGCTGTTTTGATATGAACTTTCGTCATACGCGTGAGATAACGATACAGCCCAAATCCTGGTTGTCAAAAATTGGGGCTTATACCTGTTGTACACTAGAGAAGCGAGGTCAACAGGGTACTAGTTTATCACTATCTTGACACTCCGATCTGAGATTTATCTGTAGTATTTTTTTTAATCAACACGAAATAGTGGACATTCAGACTGATGTTGCATTGCACGGTCAAACAGATTTTGCGTGATATATATGACACTGGTATTTCGATGATGCACTTTGTGCGTAAACCAATCTACAATGAATTCTATAGCTACCTCCCATCATATCATCAAAAATGAATAAATGTTTAGTTCTGAGATCGGCTACTAATTTCTCATCGTCTTGAGGAATGTTATGAATAAATGTCACGGACTCTTGTAATGATGCATAAGCCGGTTGCCATTCTCGATAATACCATGCTATTTTTTCTGGAGGGGGTGATATCCATTGCGTATGTTTTACGAGTTGCTTCACAAATTCCGTTTTACCAGATTTGGAGGGACCCGCCACAACCATAGTAAATTCATGTTTCAATTGAAACGGAGCCATTGTCTCGTAGGCATACATCTTGATAAATGACACAAGGTCAAGGGATTCACACATATTTATCATCAAGTAAAAACCGTTTCTACAAATAAGGACGTGCAGCACACACAGCACAAGAATATAAATGACCACAAGGTTAAAAAAAAAAAAAAGAAGCAATTCTCAAGTCTCGTTCTAAACAAATGTGACATTTCTGGGTACACATCAAATTCCCTGTCTCGTCTAAGGGTAAGTCCCCCAAACTCGATCACTGTCTTTAACTTGGGCATAGGCGATGAAGGCTTGCCGTACCCATTTCATACTTTTATTGAACAGCACAATGAGGACTCCAATAGGTATGTCCTATCCAAGAGTCGTCCCCGAGTTCCCAATGTTTGAGAGATAATGTGCAACGAAAACATCACACATTATCATCTTCCCCTTTGTAAAAGAATCCTGCTTCAGCGATGTTTGGTAATAAGTTCGGCAAGATATTGGGGGGGGGGGGGGGGGGGGGGGCGGCTTGTTGAAAAGACGCTAGACAATCTGATAATCGGGTATAACCGGATATACACGGATTCCATAGTGATCCACATTTACTCAGTTTGCAGAATGATGTTTCTCAAGACGCGTTTACTTTTTATACCCGTACGGAAGAGTGTTATAATGATGAACCTGCTATCGTTTATCATACACCATGCGATATTTTTTCCCTAGGGGGATAGTGCTGACGCGTTCTCTGAATGAGGGAGCATAATGCACATTGACTTCCTCTTCTTCTCCTTTTAACATTTTTTTCTAAGGTAGCGAGCGAAACAGGGTTGGCAAAAAAGTGGTCAATATGAGTATTGACCGGGCCGGTGGTCAATACTGGTTAAAACCGGTCAATACTGGTTGATTGAAAATTGTTTGGTCATTATAGTCTGTGTTGTTGGTTATTTTAAATGTTTCAGTGGCCATTATGGTAAATACTGTAATTCATAACATGCACTATCAGTTTATATTATACTTGTAAGTCATAATATTAAATAAATAATGTAAATGACTCAATTAAATAGGGGAAGATATAAAAGTTTATTGTAAAAATTAAAAACTGTTTCGTGGCCGTATTACTTTGGCACTGACAACAGCATTGCAGTCTTTACATCTTGCTGTGGTCTTGTTGTTGTCCTCAACAATATCATAGAAATTCCAAAATGTTTTGTTGAAGCCATAGATAGTATGATGGGGGAAGTGGTTGTTTTTTTGTTTTTTTTTATTTCTGTTCAAATTCTTTAGTTTATCAAGAACTACCTATTGTTTCAAATCTTCATTTAACTGTTAAATAAACATTTGAGGGGGTGTGTTGGTGATGTTTTCATAACAATAACATGTACACTGGTCCTCTCTGGTCCCAGAGTATGCTAATTAACACCTGTCAACTCTGTTTCCTGTGCTCGGGTACATCTCCTGCTCTGTACATTGTAAGGTGACAGGTGGTTTCAACATTGCAACACATTGTTTATCTACAGCATCAGTCACCCAATTCATATTAAATCACTGTGTTTATTTAATGTCCTGTTATTCTTAATCTGTCCAGGTACATGTATAAGAAGATCCTATTGTCTAGTTATGCTATATGTGACCCTCTTTTATAGTTCTGAAGATATTATGGTCACAGTTTCAGCAAACCTAATATATTAAACTTATGAAATTACATCTAATTATATAATGAAAATTATTGATAACCAATTGATCCATATATCATAATGAAAAGGCTTAATTTATCTTTGCAAAAAATATACAAAAATAGGAAAATGGACAGTTTAAATCTCAATTGACCAGTATTGACCACTTAGGGAGTATTGACCGGGACGGTTAAAACCGAACCGCCCAACTCTGGAGCGAAACGATCCTGGAAGCCCGATAATTCAGAGTCAAACCTTTGACATTGCACACAGATTTGGCTCCTTGGGTCTTTTACGCGTAATTTTAGGCCCTCACGACATGTACTTGACAATGAAATCCAGCCGCCTACTCTGCTGACAATGGTTGGGTTTAAATTGGGTTTCGTCATGTTGATAGATTTTACATGTACTATTAGTATCAAAATGTAAGACGCGTTCCCCCAAAAGTTCCAACGTCTCATACAAATGTAGACGAGCATGAGCTGTTGTAAAACAAGTTAGCACCATGTTTCCAAAAGGGCAGTCTTCCAAAAATTCTTCTTTCTGTTGATGATTGATTAGCATCATGTCAGTTTCGGGACGATCTCGATTTTGTAGGAGTTCGATTCCTTTGATTTTTAAAGTTGCGTCTTGTAATTTTCCCTGTAATTTTTCATCTTTGGTAAAATACTGTGTTTTCGGTCATTGTAATCTTTGAGCAAAATCCCCCCCACATACATTATAAAAAGAGTTCAGCTATGGGTCTTCGTACGGAGTTTTTCTCGATGTCTAAATGACTCATATAGATTCCTTCCCGTCGTCGGATCTCATCGATGTAATCTTGTTTCTGTTCGCTGGTTTGACAATGATCTGGGAATCCCGAAGCTTCTTGTTTAATTTTCAAAAAAGTATCTATGTAAGATCGAAACAAGTCCTGGATGGAGTTTTCAAAATGCCAGACTTCATAGATGCGGTCGAGACAATCTCCTAGATCTAAGGCTTTATGAAGTTCTGTAGTCACCCAGGTTCCGGTCATACTGCGTTGTGAATCGGTGTGCTGGTATCGCTCGTCAGGGTCTAAGTTGCGATGTTCGGCACAGGTTCGACATAAGGGAAAGATTGACTTTCTTCCCGTCTTATAGGGTAACACGGGTTGATACAGACCAGGAGGTGGTAAGACACGACAATGAATGAGTCCAAAGTATGGCCGATGGGAAATGGTTTGCATTTCAGTAAGTAAGGATACAAGGAACAAACGTCTACGTAATACAGGCAAGTAGCATTGGTACGACCTCCTTATAAGGCTTCCCGAGGATTTATAGGATCCTGAATCTTGACATCTTATATAAACTTTTGTAACTCTGGATTATTTTGAACTTGTTGATCAAACACGTGCCTCCATATGCTCACGACTGTATACCCTTGTTCCTCTAAGGTTGTGACTCGTTTCAATGTCTGCACGTGCAGATCTTGATACGTATGTTGGACCTGATGAGGATACATTTCCGTCAACAGGTTCGGATAACAGGTAGGGCACCCATGCCAGTAACAGCTGTAAAATTCATAAACGATGTGCGATTCCTCATCGTAGCCGTCCACTGTATAGGGGCTTAAGGTGACTTCGCCCCCATTTTTAGGATGGTGTATGGAATGGTGTTGGTTCTCTAAAGAGGTTAGTTATCGACACACCTTGGCTGAGTAGCGGCGCGAAGGTTGTTATTAGTTACACTCATACATTAATACAATTAGTTACACTCACACTCGGGCGAGGCGAAGCCGAGCCCAATACGGGTTTTCTTTTCACACCCTGTATTTTTCCGTATCAGGTCACTAACTGTGTAACGAATTTATCACGTCGAAGACCTCTAACTGTGTATGTGGGGGTCTATATCTGCAATCGTCTGCCCAAATCGCTTCGCCATTTTGCCATGGCTGCAAGTTGAACTCTACAATAAATTACTCGCTCAATACGGATTTTCCCTCGTCGATAGGCTAAATTAGATTCCTGAAACGGGTCGACGCGTACAAGACCATAGAGTGTAGACTTAAATTGCACACAACAGCTCCGTAAAATATCCGTGTCCGGGATACAGTAAGCAAGAAATTCCTCCTGGAAATCAAACACTTTTCCCTGCTGTTGATTGTACCAGGTATAGAAGGCTTCACGATTGGTTATCGACATGTCGTCAGGGTTGTAATAGTGGGCACCGGGGTAGGACCCACGTAATTCTGGTTCTGTTCCGTATTGAAAAACCTTTCATGCAGATCTATGGTAATTCAGTGATAATACAGATTAAAGATTATTTGAAAGTATGCAAAATGTATACCCACCATAAAAACCAAGGTATAACATCGTTTTCGGGGGTGCCAGGGGAGAAGTTAAGTTGCCTTGTTTAAATTTCCTGACAAGCAATAATAAGAATATAATAGTCATGATAAAGTTCTTCAGAAGCTTAATTAGTGAGGAGGAAAGTATTTATAGTGTTTGTTATTGCTGTCTCAATTTGTTCACTCAGGCCGGGGGGCGGGGTCATCCTTTGCTACAGGACTTTAATCTATAACTTTCAAGTTTATGTAACGTGTCTACTTTACACTTATATATATCGGGCCTTAGATTCCCCCAGATATCTTGCTAGGGTGTTTGATTATAGTAGATACTTAATTTTCCAATATATACATATAGCACTTATCTAGTACCTTATAAACTATCAAAATGAGCATCAAAATTATCATCAGGGCGCTTACAACTAGGTTATCACTTAACCCACCGGCGCTTCCACCATGGTCGCTCTAAAATGATCTCACAAAGCGCGCAAAGTAACCATAGCTCTGTGTGTCGCTTTTTCTGTCAAAGCGACTCGTCACTTCTATGCACAGCAACGCTCACAAAGACAAGTTGCTTCTATCGTATCAAGTATTTAGTAAGTCAATTGCCTATTCTGCAAATCGCCGAGCAATATTGACTTATGAATAGCCAATTACCTTACTTAGTACAGTGTATCGTGCGTACGAATAAGGGTATTCTAACTCAGTCTGAACCTTCAGCATTCAGCAACCGTATTTATATACACTGACGAGGTCACGTGATTACTCATCTAGCCATTACGTCATTGCTGCCATTCACATCTTGACGAAACTTTACCCCTCTGGATTTTTCCTATGTAATCATTTTCGTTACATTACCCACGTCTCCGACTCAAACATTCTCGCTTGAAATTAAGTAAACATCTATCATAAAGGATTTTTCTTATTTACAATGATTAAGGTAGAGATTGATAGGTCGATACTAAAAAAATTAACCATTGATTTTTTTTTTTATACATGTTTATGATGAAGCTTTGATATAAAACATATTTAAAAATCAAGGTAGGTAATCGACCTCGTTTTTGAGCAATATGGCAATTGTCAGACTTTGTAAAGCGTAAAAAGTGAAGAAAGATAAGTAGAGAGCAATATACAAGAAGAGCTATAACATAAAAAGGATCATAAAATGTCACATATGGTTTCAAACAACCTTTCATATAATTGTGTATTACACATCAATTTCAAGTTCAGCAAGCATTATTAACATGCAACAACATTACTTTAACAGAGCTGCATCGGCTATTTACCTTAAAATAATGCACGATATTTACACACAGAGTTATACTTTTGCTTTAGCTGCAAAAAAATTAAATCAAATTTCTTAGTTTATTTCATTAAATGGTCAGTCTATTGGACCTTCTCGGCTGGGTGAACTTCTACAGCACTGTCGATTACTGACAACAAGTAAGGAAACCAGGAAGTGCAATTATGAAATAACAAATAATTAATCAAATCAAACAAACTGCTTTCTAGAACCACTAAATGCGGCATTTGATAAAATGGCTCAAAACCAATTGTATTTTCATAAAGTATCTCGTTACAATCCCGCAATTTATCAAACCCTGCAAAATTATTATATTGTGTATACTATTCCATGATTTTATATTGTTTCATATGATAACTGTTGTACATTTCATTACAGCACCTGACGTTTTGAAGATGTCGTATTTTGGATGATTAACTATTTGATGACATTTTTCTGCATCCATGTTCTACAGTATTTTTGATCAATGTGCCTGAAAGTAATATCATAAATTTGAGTGAATAAAACAACATATGCTTT